>NW_005364954.1:334168-335442 GCF_000412655.1 Myotis brandtii
CGCGGGGCGGGGCCGCGGCGCCTATAAAATCTCCCTCCTCCGGGACATAAACAAACCTCGCCTGGCTCTCGGCTTGGTCTCCGGAGTGCGCGCACGCCCATCCTCGCGGTTCCTCTCTGTTCTCGCCTGGCACCGCCAGCCTCGCTCCAGCGCCTGTTGCCTCTCCCTCTCCCTTGGGTAAGCCCATGCCCTCCTCTCGCCGGGCAGAGGGGGTCTGTCGCCTGTGGGCGCTGCTGCAGCCCCCGGACCGAGCTTTGTGGTTCCAGGAGCTGCGAGTGCGCGGCGACCCCGGGCGCGGGTGTGTGGAGGGCTTTGGGGTGCGCGCACCTCCGGAGCGGGAGGCTTCGACTAGGGAAGAGGAGGAAAAAAGACGAGTCCTCGCGCTTCTTTCCTGTAGCTGGGGATGCGGGGTCCTGGGGGTCGGGGAGAGCCGGCGGGGAACACCTGGATCCCCCTTCCCAAGGTTCTCCCAGAACCACCGCTGGCCGCGCTGAAGTGGGAGCAGGAGGAGGGCCTGGGGGGTGTGAACGCGTGTGTGTGGAGGGGGCTGTGGGGGTCGAGGCTGTGTCGCTGGAGTGGGGTGTCTGGGGAAGGAGGGATTGCGCGCGCGTGTGTAGAAAGGAGGTGGGTAGAAGCTGGAGATGAGGCTGGAGAAGGGGTGTGGCTGTGTCTGGTTCCCAAACTGACTGAGCCGGAAAGGATACGTCTCTGCAAAGCGGGGGCTGATTGAGCCTGGACGCCAGGGTGGGGTGTGTGTGTGTGTGTGTGTGTGTGAGAGAGAGAGAGAGAGGGAGAGACAGAGTGAGAGAGAGAGAGAGAACGAGGTGTGTCACAGCTCCCACAACATGCGCAGGAGCCAGTGTGTGCGTTCGCTGCTGGGCAGGGTGCGCCCCCAGAGGTGGCTGGGGTTGGCGCTGTGGCGGCGGTGATAGGTGACCTGGCCCGGAGGGGTCCTGCGGGCCCCTGGTGGCCCTGCGCCCGCTGGGTTATGAATGGCGTCATTTTCGCCTCCACCCACCCTCCCCCGCTTTCCTCCTTGTCCCTGCCTGGCCTGCCCGGCCTGCTCTCCAGGGGAGAGAACAGCTGGAATGGCTCGGCCATCCCGGGAGCGCCTCCGCGGTCTCTGATTCAGCCCTGGGCAGGGCGTGCGCAGCGTGGTGGGGTCAGGGGAGAGGCCCTGTCCCCGCCTCTGTCAAATGAGTAGCTGAAGCTGGGTTTTAGTGGCTGGTTCTCTTAACCCACCTCCTCCCCATCCCTACCCTCACCCCCAACAT
>NW_005364954.1:335461-370156 GCF_000412655.1 Myotis brandtii
CAACATACAAGCTCCCCCCGCCCGCCCAATTCTGCTGTCTGTCGCCTCTGCCTCTGTTGTCAGACACCCCTGCGGGCAGCGGCAGCCCCCATCTGTGGCGGGGGAGGGGGAGGTGCCTGGCAGCCGGTGTGGGGCAGCCCTTATCATGGCCAAGACCAACTCTTCACAGATGTCCTGGGCACTTGAGGTTGTTGGGTGCCCTTAGGTTCCTGGGAAAGATGGAATGTTCTAAGACAGTGGTTCTCAACCTCCTGGCCCTTTAAATACAGTTCCTCATGTTGTGACCCAACCATAAAATTATTTTCATTGCTACTTCATAACTGTAATGTTGCTACTGTTATGAATCGTCATGTAAATATCTGATATGCAGGATGGTCTTAGGCGACCCCTGTGAAAGGGTCGTTGGACCGCCAAAGGGGTCGCGACCCACAGGTTGAGAACCGCTGTTCTAAGAGAACCCGGCCGGTGGCCAAGGGGAGGGCTTCAGTCCCCCCCGTACCACACCCGCCGTACCAAGCTTCTCAGCCACCTCGAAGGAACAAACGTCTAAATGCAAACCTTCGTGCTATGAAAACCCGGTTTCAGGGCACACCGTCTAGCCCTGCCTGCTCCTGTTAGCGTCTTTACTAAGTTTCCCGAAGGCGAATAGAAATAAGCAAGGGACAGAGAGAGCAAGCCCAGAGCCTGCCTGCAAGGGGCTCACCAGCCAGGGGAGAAGTGGGGGAGGCACAGACCACAGGCCTGGGTGCCCAGTGCTGGGGTGGCACAGGCTGGGGGCGGGTTAGGGAGAGTCAGGAATTGTGAGACACCTCCGGAGGAACAGGGATCTGGTATCAGGAGTGAAAGCTGGGGTGCCCCTGACCTGTGACCTCCAGGATGAGCTGCAGGAGGGTGAGGAGGAAGGCTGTGCTGGCCGCGCCCTGTCACCTGGCGCCTGGCCCAGGGCCTGGCACGGGGGAGGAGCTCGGGCACTGGATGCCCAGGTGGTCTCCGCGGACAGGACAGCACGGGGTTTGGCTTCTCCTGGGGCAGCCGGCAAGGCCAGGTCTGCCGGCCGTTGCTTGGATCACTTGGAATGGATGGAGCTACACATTCGCACACCTGGCTGGTCCCCCTTCTTCCCATTTTACAGCTGGGGACTGAGGCCCAGTGACAGGGAGCAAGTCGCCAAAGCCCAGGTAGCACTGGAACCTGCCTCTCCAGACCCCGCTCCTGTGGGGATTGGAGGGATTGGAGATGCTATCAGAGGGTAGAAGTCAATCGATCTCGAGGAGTTTCTGTTGAGGAAACGTCCCGGACAGTATGTGGGCGGGTTTCGTGTGTTTCCGTGTGTTTAGTGTACAGCAGGTGTTCTTGAGTCACGAACAGAAGCAGTCTGGCGAGAAAGAGTGCCGCACGCCTCCCGCCTCCCTCCTCCCTCCTCCCTCCTCCCTCGCTACCTGCCCAGGGGTGGCTGCTGGGTCCAGGCTGCCCCCTCCAGGTTGGACTGAAGATCTGATCTGAGCTGGGGCCCCTAGGGTGCCCGGAACCTCCCGGCCTGAGCTGCCTTGGTGTGGATGGGAAGGAAGGGTTCCATTGTGCTTCTCTGATGGGACCCAGCTCCAGGGAACCCCATCCAAGGCATGACTCAAGTTCCCTGAGCCTCCCAAAGGAAGCCAGGGCGATGACTCAGCATCTAATATTCCAGTGGGAGGGGTCAGGGGAGGGGCAGGACATCTCTCTCCAGGTCAGCTGCCGCATCCCCTCACCCCTAATGTCCTCGAAACAGCTCTGGTTCTGCCTCAGCTGCGTTGGCTCCACTGAATGGATGAGCAAACTGAAGCCAGGGCTTTGAAGGGACTCGCCTGTAGCCACGGGGCTCAGAGTGGGAGAGCCAGGCTTTGAACCCAGAGAGTCGGACTTGAAAACCGGTGTTCTTTTCCCTGACACGTTGGGGTGATTGGAGAGCTGCTGGGGTGAGAGGCATAGACAGGCAATTAGGGGCTCGGTGCCTCAGTTTCTTCCCCTGGAAAATGAGAATCATACCCTTGGCCTCATGAGGACGTGTAGTATTAACTGAGTTAATTCATGTTCAAGAGTTGAGAATAGGGCTCAGTCTGTGGGAACACCACGTAGGTTTCTGCCAGTAATTCCCACACATGACCTCAAGGCATCTCCTCGGCCTGCGTCAGGGCTAGGGACCTGGGCCTGTCTTTGGACCATGGACCTGGTGTCCTGGTTCATTGCAAGCTGCCCTTCCTGCCTCCTGGTCTCAGTCTGGTCCCGAGCCTGCCCCTCCTATTTGTCCCTTCTCTCTGCAGCTGACGACAGGGACTGCTGTGTGTCAGGCTCTGTTGCAGACCCGAGGATGAGTTCCCGAACACTGCCTGGCCTCCCGCTGGGCCGGCACAGGCTTGCTGAAGGGGGTGTGCACAGAGGAGGGGGTGCTTGGGTGCCAGTGGAGCCCAATGATGCTCCGGGTGGGTGTCCTGCGAGAAGAGACCTGGGCCCCTGGGTGCCTGCGTTGGCAACACGGAATGGAACAGATTACAGAATTCGGGGCCACCGGCAGGTCTGTGTGGGATCCGGTCTTTGACCTTCCTTCCTGACAATTCCTGCCCACCCCGCCCACCTCTGGGGACCCTTCTGGAGACTTACAGCTTCAGGGGGCGTTCCTCCAACTGAGGTGGGAGCAAACGAGACTCCGTAGCCGTCTGGAATGCCCGTGCCGGAGTTCATCCACTTTCTACTCCCGCCTCCTTAGGCCCGTGGAGACCTCCGAACAAGTCTCACATGTATAGGGACAGCTCCGCTTACAGAGGTGGTGGGGACCGGGCTTTCACACCCAGGGGCAGCTCCGCTTACAGAGGTGGTGGGGACCGGGCTTTCATCCTGTTGCCCCATCCTGAGCCCGGCTCCAACCCCTTGGCTTTGAGAAGGTTCTAGGCAGCCCCTCTGAGTGTGGGTACAAGAGGCATTCTTGAGGATGAGGTCTTTGTAAGGCTCCAGCCCGGGACCTTCACCCTGCCCCCTGTCCACACCATTGCCCGGCTCCCTGCTCTCTCCAGACGCTGTCTGTCCTGCAGACGGGGTTGGGCGCCCTCCGGCTCCCCATGTTGCCTTCCTTGGACCATTCTGGACTGTGTTTCTCTCCTCAACCCCTGGGGCCCGAGGGCCTGGCGCTGAGCAGGCACTCCGAGTGGGTCAGAAGGAAACCTCCATTCGAGAAGGAGAGGCCTCGGGCCACAGTGTTAGGAAAGGTCGGAAGGCCCCCCCCCCCCGGACGGAGGGTGGAAGGGCCATGGCGGGGAGGACGCTGTCGCCGTGGCAAGCATCCCATCTCGGGTCACAGGGTTTGTAGGAAGAATCTGGTTCCACTTCCTCCGCGAACACTGGCCCCGTTTGTGTGCGTTCAACACACTACCTCCCGGGCCGTCCAGCGAGCTCAGCCTTGTCCCCCAGATTCACAGAAAAACCCTGTAGCCTGACCCGTGGCCTCGGCTTCTGGTTATTACACGCGTCTCCTCAGACCAGGGGCAGGGAGGGCCATTGGGATGTTTATAACGTCATTCGCGGGCCATACAAAATGATCCACTTAAAAAGCAGCCTGCGTTATTTGGTCAAACATCTCATTAACTCACCCCTACTGCCTTGGCAGGGCCAGACCACATGGTTTTGTGGGCCTTATGTGGCTGGCTGGTCGGACGTTCCCCACCCCTGCCTCAGACAGTCTGTCAAACAAATCGTTCCTGCTACCTCCTGGCCAGTGTGGCTCAGTGGGTTGAGCTCCGGCCCATGCACCAAGAGGTCACGGGTTCGATTCCCAGTCGGGGCACATGCCCGGGTTGCCCACTCAGTCTCCAATAGGGGGTGTGCAGGAGGCAGCCGATTGATGTTCTTCTTGCATAGATATTTCTATCTCTCTTTCCCTCTCCCTTTCTCTCTCTCTCAAATCAATAAAAAGATATTTTAGAAAAAATTGTTCCAGCTGCCAAAACTCCACCGAGCAGCTACCTGCAGGTTTCGGGGTGGCGCTGCAGAGAAGGGGATGGGCAGTGATGACCACTGACCCTCTGCTTCCTGCTACCTGGGCCCAGACCCTCTCCCCGCCTCTCCGCGGGCCTGGGCTCCGGGGAGCACAGAGGAATGCTGTGCCAGCTCCAGCCTTGCACCCAGGGGACGCGTGCCGTCGGGGCGGCCTGCTGTGCAGCGTTCCTGCTCCGTTCTTGCCACACCAGAGCACAGAGGAATGCCGTGCCAGCTCCAGCCTTGCACCCGGGGGACGCGTGCCATTAGCACGCTCCTGCTGTGCAGCGTTCCTGCTCCGTTCTTGCCACACCAGAGCATTCCTTGAATGCTGCCGAGTTGCAGGCTCCGTGCAAAGCACCGGGCGCCCCGGGAATTCCTGGTCTGGTTGTCTTCTCAACTATCACTGCGTGGACTTTGAGAGCTTATTCTCCACCTTCCTTCCCCGAAACTGGAGGGCGTTCTCGAAGGTCCTAATTGTTGACGAGGTTGATTATATAAGAAGAAACATTGAGAGCCCGGCTGGCGGGGCTCAGTGGTTGTGCATCGCCCTATGAACCAGGAGGTCCCGGTTCCATTCCCGGTCAGAGCCCGTGCCCGGGTTGCGGGCTTGACCTCCAGTGTGGGGTCTGTGGGAGGCAGCCGATCCATGATTCTCTCTCATCATTGATGTTTCTATCTCTCTCTCCCTTCTTCTCTGAAATCAATAAAAAACATATTATTTAAAAAAGAAAGAAAAAGATCTTGAGCGTGAAGGCCCCGAGTTTCAAATGTGCAGAAAGCATCCAGAAACCCGTGAATGGCCCTGCAGCTTGTCGCCAAAACCTCTTTGGCAAAGAAAGGACCGGAGAACATATCCACAGCAAGGTGGGGTGTCCAGGGCGTACCCCAAGGCTGCTTTCCATGAGGCCCATGGGGCCCCGGCCTGTTCTCTGGAACCTTCGGGAAGATGCTGAGCCCCTCTCCCGCTCGTCCTAGAAGCGCCCAGTGAGCTGGAAAGAACTGTGGCTTGGGAGCCGCGTGCTGCGGAGCGGACAGCAGCCGGGCCGGTGCTGCCAGTCACAGTCGATGCCAGTTGTCAGAAATCTCTCTCTGCCTCATTAGAGGACTCCAGGAGGCCGTGGTCCCCCCAACCCCCCCCTGCGCTCCCCCCACACCTGCACCCACATCCTAGGGGCAGTTTTCCATCTTTCCCCCTGGGAAGCAGTCAGGCTTTTAGGGAGTCACGTGGGCCTTTGCTCTTGAGCCTCAGGTCCCCCCCCTCCCCCCATGAGCTGGGATGATGACACCCACCCGCCCGGGCCTCCTTGCAGAATGAAGCCGTGGCCGCTCTTTTAAAGTGTGGAGTTGGCAGTTCCAGGAGCCCTCTGAGTCCTTCAAAGGGAGAAGAGGGAAATCTAAGCGGTGGGCTTTGCCTGAAGCCTGACCTGCTCGTGGCGGCACCCTGGGGACTTTGGAGGGTGGGGGGAGATGCTGGTGAGCCCCTCCTCAGCCCCCCCAGCTCCCCCCAGCTCCCTTCCTTAGAGCATCCTACCTCGGCTAAGGTGGGCGCACAGTGTGTGTGCACATTTACTGCGAGCGGAGGTCATGGTCCTCTGAGCTGTGAGGGTTGTTTTCACCTGTGCCAGCGTGACGCTCAGTGACCCGGGGCACATTTCCTACCGTCTCTGTGCCTCAGTTTCCCCATCCATGAAATGGTGCCTATTTGCTAGGGTTGCTCAAAGGGAGGGCAGAGTTCGGAGACCAGCAAGCCCCACAGAAGTCGCCCCAGTTGCTGGGATCATGGGCGTCCGTGTGGGTTGCTCCTGGGCCAGTCCTGCTGGGGTGGCCGCATCCCGGAGACCCCTGCACGTGTCGGGGATGTTTCTCGGCCGGACACCACCTCTGCCCCCATCTTGGAAGTTCCAGGGGCCCAGGAGGGCTTGCTGAAGAGGGTGTGTGCCCCGAAGTGCCCTAGGTGGGTGCCCCTGGGTGCCTGAGCTGGAGGGAGGCTCCCGTCTCAGACAGCGAGGGGCCTGCGTCAGGAGCAGGACAGGGACTCCCAGGCAGATCCAGGCAGCGCTGAGCTGGGCCGCGCCCTGGCGAGACACCTGTGTCTGGGCCTCTTTGCGCAGCCCTGTCCCGCCTCGGTTTCCATCCGCCCAAGTTTCTCATGGACCATGTGATGCGCGTGGAGCACAGGCTGCCTGTTTTACAGATGGGGGATGAATGCCATGGTCAAAGTCATGTGGCGAGAGGGTGGCGGCGTTCCCACGCCCGACTCCTAAGCCAGGGTTCCCGCTGCTGCACAGTGGCTTTTGAGAATGGCGGGCTGGGTCCCTCTCTTCACAATTCTTCAGCTCTCAGGCGGCCTCAGCGTGCCCGAGGTGCCTCTGCCCGCTGCCCTCCGGTCCTCGGGGTCACGGTCTTGCCTTCTCCCGGCAAATCCCAGGCTTGGCTTCCCCTGGAAGCCAGGAGGCCCAGCTCCTTGCTGACTGTTCCCTGGGCCTGTTGGACTGGAAAGGGATCTGCCCAGCCCCTGGGCCTTCCTTACTCAGGGACCAGCGTCGCTAATGGAGAGGAGACCCCCGAGGTGGCACCTTGGGTCTGATCGTTGAAAACTCATGTGGTGTTTGCCAGGCGTCTTCTGTGTCTCCCCCCGCCCCGCCCCTATCCTTGCTGGATCGCTGTGAGGCTAACGGCGTATAAAACACAGGCTGTGTCCTCATAGATGTCCCTGGTCTCTGAGGCAACCAGGAAGGGAAACTGCACTGGTTAATTAAGCAGCTATTTAGCAGGTTCTATGTGCCAGAGTTTAAGCCCCACTGGTACTCACCGGGAGCAGGATTATTTATGCCCATTTTACAGGTGAGCAAACCGAGGCTAAGAGGTTAGATAACTTGTTGGGAATCACAGATCTAATACATGATGACGGCCAGGTCTGACCCTCCAGTCTTCCCCTAGCTCCTGGCCACCTGCCGCTTATCTGACGTTGGTTTTCTCTGAATTCCTTCTGGGAGGGCAGAGCGAAAGGAAGACGTGGTGATAGGAACCCGTCTGGCAGCTGGCGGGTGACGTGGGCCCCGGTCTTGGCACTGAGTGGGTTTTAGCGGAAGGAGCCCGGGCCGACTAACTCCCTGTCTAGGGGGCCTTCCGCCTGCGCTTCCTGGAGGGACCGCACCATCCACCCTCCTGCTCGGTGGAGCGGGAGGCCCGGGAGGGGACATCTGGGCTCCTACCCACGGCGCTGCATGTGGCCTTGCCCTGCCACCCGGTCTGCTGAATGATGACCTTGGCCCTTTTCAGCCCGACATTCTGGGCTGGGACTTTCCAGGAGGCGGCAGAGGGGGGTGCGGGCACTGGCATCCAGCGCTCGGCCTCAAGCCCAGGGCAGAACCTGCTGAGCCAAGCAGGGCCTTGAGCGGCGGGGGGTGACCCCTGGTGTGGGCGGTGGGGGGGCATCAGCGGAGCAGCCCCAACCAGGTAACCCCCCCACCGCCCCTCCCTCCCAGTGAAGGAGATCAGCGTTGCCTACAAGGCAGTGTCCACGCGGGACCTGCTCCTTCCTGTGGGCCTCCTGGTCTTGGGGTTGTGCATTTGAACCCACAGTGAAATTTCTGGAGGGAGAGCGAGACGAAGCAGTAGAGTGTGACACAGCATAGCGGCCTCTCGTCCAGGCCACCCATCTGTGCTGACCCATCTCAGGATGTGCCTCCAACCCCTGGGACTTCAGCCTCGTCCTCAGAAACCTGCAGCTGGCCAGTGTGTGAGTGTGTGAGAGTGTGAGTGTGTGTGTGTGTGTGTGTGTGTGTGTGTGTGAGAGTGTGAGAGCATGAGTGTGTGTGTGAGAGAATGTGAGTGTGTGTGTGAGAATGTGAGTGTGAGAGTGTGTGTGAGAGTGTGAGTGTGTGTGTGAGTGTGTGAGAGTGAGTGTGTGAGTGTGTGAGTGGGTGTGTGGGCACACGTGATAGAATAAGAGTCAGATCTACCAGATACTCTGCATTCATACAGGAACCGCCCTAGGCCAGTGGTTCCTAACCAGGGCGGTTTTGCCCCCAGAGGGCATTTGGCAAAGTGCACAGATGTTTTCGGTTCTCACCGGGGGAGGGGAAGGTGGGTGTGTGCATCTGGAGGCCAGGGGGCTGCTGACCTGCAGTGTAGTGCCAGCCTCCACCACCAACGATGACCCACCCAGGCCCAGGGTGGGCAGGTTGGGTCGGGGTGGGGAACTGTGCCCTGGAGATATGGCGGTCACAGAGGCCACATCCGCCCCAGCCTGCAGGACAGCGTGGCCTCGTGGGGCAGGCCCGTCAGGATTGGCCCGATGAGTGGGCGGTGCTGGGGGACCCCGGGGCGTACCTGCCCCATGAGATGGGGGCTCCGCGGGCCAGGACCGGGTCTGCTGGTTCGTGGCCATGCCCCCGCTTGTCACATGGTAGGGCCCCGTCCACAAGGCTGTTACGGGTGCTTCGCTCCGTGCTGGGCAAATGAGGGCCTGGCCCAGGAAGCCACGTCTGGATGAGTCACGGTTTGGAACTGAGCTTCCTGAACCCCAGGTTCTTTGAGGCCAGGTCTTGCCTCATGGGGTAGGGGCAGGTGGGAGGGAGGGGGAACCTGGGGCTGCTGGAGAGGGGGCAAGCTTTTTTCCCTGGCTTCATCCAAAGCATGTCTGTTTCCCCACCCCCTTTTTGGGGGGAAGGGTGTATGTAAATCTGTTTTTTTATATTGGAACTTCCTTATAAGATTTGCTTTAGACAAACAGCCTCAGAAATACACGTTTGCAGAGTTCAAGGCAACAGAGATAGGGCAGGTGTTGGCCTTCAACCGGCCCAGGTTGGCAGGATGGGGCAGCCAGCTGTCTCCCTGCCCATTGCCCCGGAGTGGGCAGCCTTGGGCATGCGGGCAGTGACCTAGATGGAGGGCCTGGCCCCGCCCTCCCTGCCCGGGCATTTGCACTCATTAAAGGCAGGCCGTCCCAGGCCTGCAGCGCCCCCACCCCCAGGGACAAAGAGTGCAGAGGCTGCCTCTGCTGTGCTCCGTCTCCCTGCAGGCTCGGGGTCCTGGGGCGCTTCCCGGTGTAACCAGGGTGTCAGCCTCAGCTGTAGGGGCCAGAGGACTCTGCTCGGGGACTGTGCTGTGCCCCTTCGGATGATTAGCTGATCATCAGCATCGTGGTCTCCCCCCACTGGACGCCAGTAGCATCTCCCAGTCATGACACAGGTGTCTCCAGCCCGCCGGCATGGCTCAGTGGTGAGCGGTGACCTGTGAACCAGGGGGTCACGGTTCAATTCCCGGTCAGGGTACGTGCCCGGGTTGCGGGCTCGATCTCCAGTGTGGAGTGTGCAGGAGGCAGCCGATGAGTGATTCTCTCTCACCATGGATGTTCTGTCTCTCTCTTCCTCTCTGAAATCAATAAAAATATATTTAAAAAAAATATCTCCATCACAAGGCTGGGCTCCATGAGCCCCCTCCGGCTCCATACTCAGCAATTCTCAAATATTTAAGGGAGACTGGCCAGTTTTCAGCCTCTGAGTTTAGCCCTAGCTGGTTTGGCTCAGTGGATAGAGCATCAGCCTGCAGACTGAAGGGTCCTGGGTTTGATTCCTGTCAGGGGCACATGCCTGGGTTGTGGCTCTATCCCCAGTAGGCGGCATGCAGGAGGCAGCTGATCAAAGATTCTCTTTCATTGTTGATGTTTCTCTCTCTCTCCCTCTCCCTTCCTCTTTGAAATCAACCAAAATATATATTTTAAAAAAGAGTGAATTTAAACACAGGCCTTGCTATTAAGCTGCATAAACCCTGTTCATCTATTCAGCAAGTGAGTGGTGGCCTCACTTTGCACCTGGTGTAATGCCAGGAGTGTGTGTGAGAATGTGAGAGTGTGAGTGTGTATGGGGCAGGTAGCGATACAATTAGGCTTCCCCTCCTTGGAGCCCACGGGGGTTGGGGGGTGGGGGCTGAAGAAGGCCTGGGAGTTGTGGGGGGCTGAAGAAGGGCTGGGGGTTGGGGGGGGGTGCTGAAGAAGGGCTGCCTGAGCCCGGCCAGGGCACAGTGGCAGACCCCACTCCCACCCTGGGTCCTGTCACTCTCTGCAGGAGGGGTGGCACTGCCTGGGCTTCTGGAAGGCTCTCTAGTCTGTGTAGGCGACGTGGCCGTGGGGCCAGAGTCTCGGGACCACGAACACGCTGAGTTAGCAGGGCTGTCCGACCTCGGCTTTTCATGCCTCCGGCCTCCAGGCTGGCCGCTGCCCAGGAATGCTGGCAAATATAAAACCGACTTTGTTTTCAGAATGTTCTGGAACCTGGACTCCAAAGGCCGCATAAAGGCATTCCTGTGGGGCTGGTTATCGACTGGGGGGAATTATATGGGGCCCAGACCAGAGCGTCGCAGGGGATCTGCCCCCAGAATGCCACGTGTCAGTGCCGGGGCGGGAGGAGGCGGCCGGGCTGTGCTGCCGGCTGACCTCTGAGAGGCCTCGCCAGGAGGGTCCTGGGGGTTCCGGGAGCCGGGCCTCGGACCAGCCCCCCTGGTGGGATTTCAGAGGCTGCGCTCTCTCCGGCGTGGCGCCGTGGGGCCCTGGGGAGCTGGGGGCCTGGGTTTCTGCTCCGGAGCATGACAGTGGAGGGCCTCGCCGGCCTGGTCTTCAGCAGGTTGCCTGGTCGGTCCAGGATGCAGGAGGCCAGGTCTGTGAGCGGGGACCTGGACGCCTGCCGCTTCCTCCCTGTCCCTGCCGCCGGCTGTGGCGCTCACCCTCACTCTGGGACTGTGTGCCTCGCCCAGTGTTGGTGGGGGCTTCACTTGCCTTTATCTGAGAATAAATGTTTATATCTCCAGCTCCCAGACCAAGCTCCCGGGCGTGTGCTCAGTACACGCCCCGCCCAAGCCCGGCTCCTGGGGAGTGGGTGACGGCAGATCCACCTTCTGGGACCCTGTTCCTCACCTCCGTCCTCTGCTCCTGCCGCGCCACAGCCAGTGGGGCCTCCTCTGGCCCCCAACCCCAGCTGCTTTGGCTCCTTTTGTTTGAAAATCCCACCTCCAGCCTGGCAGGCCCCGGGCTGGAGGCTGCCCCTGCTGGGGACACTGGGAGGGTGAAGGAGGAGGAAGTGTGTGCCATGCCTGCACATGGCGGGCCTCCCGTGACCTCCGGTCCCCTTTTGGCTGTCAACCTGGGGATGCAGTTCTCCTTCTAAAATGCAGCGAAAATGTCCTGGGTGGTGGGGGGTCTGGACTGGATGTGAGGACTGGTTCTGAGAATCAATCTGTCTGTTTCATTAGCAACGTGGTGGCGTCCATGAGCCTCAGTTCCTGTCTCAGTGGCAAGGCTGGGATGGTGATGTGGGTATGAGGGCCCTTGTGGCCTGTAGGAGGGGCCTGGTGACCTGTAGGAGGGGCCTGGTGGCCTGTAGGAGGGGTCTGATGACCTGTAGGAGGGGTCTTGTGGCCTGTAGGAGGGGCCTTATGGCCTGTAGGAGGGGCCTGGTGACAGGTGCAGAAGGTAGAAGCTGCGGGGCAGAGTGAGGGCTCGTTTTCGAGCCTCTGATCTGCTTCCTTCAGGAACCATCTCTCAGCAGGAAGTGCTAACCTCCTGGCCTTTGTCCCCTCCCAGGCAGGTGACAGCAGGGACATGTCTCGGGAGCTGCAGGACGTGGACCTGGCCGAGGTGAAGCCTTTGGTGGAGAAAGGGGAGGTGAGTGGAGATGCTCCTGGTCCCCCCATCACATGCACAGTCATACAAGGGCACACGTGTGTGCACAACATGAACACGTACACACACACACGTGTCCACTACTTCCTTGTTTCCACGGGTCTCCTTGTCCAGGTGTGCAGAGGCACAAAGGTACCTGTTCCAGGCCCAGCTCTGGCACTGGGGGCCGGGCCCCTGCCCACAATCTGGGCTTCTCTGCCCACACCTCCCTGATCCCATATGCAAAGGAGGGCCTTGAACTAGAGCTCCTCTAGGCGCCCCCCACCTCTGACATCTGTGGTTCTGGAACATGCGACCGGAAGCCCACTGCCCACAGGCTCTGTCTACCCCCTCGTTTCGAGGTGAAGGTCACACACATCCCCTGGGGCCCGCCTGCCTGGCTTCAGATCCTGTCCCTCACACTCGGCAGCTCTGTCCACCGCTGGCAAACGCGTCAACCTTCATGCTCCAGTTCCCTAGCTTTACACCAGTGACACTGGGACTCATGTCCTGGGGCCACAGTGAGGACGGAGTGGGCTGCTGCCGCCTGGCGCGGAGGAGATAAGCTGTGCGCCTGAGCTCCTGCTGCTACAGCTCTTATCATCTTGTCGGCCAAACCTTTCATGTCAGCCAGGCCTCCCTGGGAAAGAGCCGGCCCTGCCCTGCGGCCGAGCAGGCAAGTCCCTCCTGGCCTGGCCTTTCTGACGTTGGCTTTACATTACGGAAATGCGACGAGCCTTCACATTTGCTGTAGAAATGACGTCGTATTTTAAACCATGTTCCCTTCCCAGCTCTCACTGAGAGGCAACACTGCCTGTGATGATGCCTCTTTTCAAAAATGCAAAGTTCAGGCTCAAAAGTGAAGTTACCCTAAGGCAGGGGTGGGAACCATTTTTTTTGCCAAAGGCCACTTGGATATTTATCACATCATTCACAGGCCATACAAAATTATCAACTTAAAAACTAGCCTGTATTTGGCCAAGCATTTCATGAACTCACCCCTAATGCCTTGGCAGGGCCAGACCCCATGATTTCGAGGGCCTTACACGGCCCGCGGGCCGGACATTCCCCACCCCTGTTCTAAGGTCAACCAAGTGCTTTCCAAGTAGGAATCAGCATGAAGACCAGGTCCTGCGAGCCTGGGCCACCGCGTCCCTCGGGTTCTCTCGTGCTAACAGCAGGATGGGAACTGGCTTCTGGGGTTGTTCCCGTTTGACAGAAGAGGAAGTTGAGTCTCGTGGAGCGTAATATGTCCTCGGTCACGTAGTTACACTGTGGGCGGGGCCTGGAGCCAAGCCAGACCAGCTGCCCGTGGTGAACGGACTGCTCATCGGGCTCCTTGGTGACGCTGGTGTGGCCGCTCTGGTTTAGCTCGGTCGCGTCACAGACTTTCCCTTCTGAGTTTTACGGACACAGACATTCATCTCTGATGGGAGGGGAGCCGCCCGCGTGGGTGGCAGCTGCGTTTAGAAGCTGCCAAACCCTTGTTATGATGGTACATTCAGGGTCTGCAAGCGTGTTCTGTGAAGGGCCACATAGGAACTACCGTAGGCTCTGCGGGCCATACCGTCGTGGCAACCACTCAGCTTCACGATTACGGCATGAAGGCAGCCATAGCAACATGGAAGTGAACAGGCTTGCTGTGTTCCAATGAAACTTTATTTACAAAAGCAGGTGGTGGGCCTTCGTCTGCTGGCCCATGCTGTTCACCGTGCGTGCTCCACATGCGGATAGCTCTGGGGCGAGATGGGCTTTGGGCTGGAAACAGAATTGTAGGACTGAGGGAAATGCGTAGAGGTCTCTGTTCTCCGTGTCCACTCACGAGAGACTGAATTTTAATCCAGAAGACGGGCAGCCAGGGAAGAAATGTGAGGAGAGATTTAAAAGAGTAGCACATGGGTGGAGGTCAGGAGACCAGGTCATAGGTAATTACAGTCTTGTCTCTCACAAGCTTGTGGTCAGCTGAGACCTTCAGATCTTTTTCGCACCGAGGCAGTAGTTAAAAAGGAACCCAGCTAATGTGTCTCCTTTCCTGCCAGACTGTTCTTTGAGATGAAAAGTCTCCCTTTGTGAGGAATTAGGGAGGCTCCGCAGAGGAGGGAGGGTAGATCCAGGCTCAGGCCTTGGAGAAGCAAGGAACCTTGATGAAACTGACCATCTCCCTCTTCTCTCCACAGACCATCACCGGCCTCCTGCAGGAGTTTGATGTTCAGGCAAGTAGAGGCTGTGGACGCCCTCCCCTTCCCACTGTGTTCTCTCTCCCTCCTCCTCCCACTGGTGCGAAGTAGATCATGGTTCAGACACTGGGGGCGAGGGGAGAGGGGGAGCTAGTTTCTCACACTTGGCTCCTCCCTGCAGAGCAGCTGGTTGGAGTTCTGGCCAGGGAAGCCTGTGGCAACAACTCCCCACGGCCCCCTGGACACTGTCGATCTGGGCAGAGCTGTGGGGGGTGGGGGGATAGGGAGCAGTGGGTGGGTTTGGGACCCTGTGATGGGAGGGAGCAGAAGCAGGCTCGATGTTTTCGGTTCTGCCTGGGCTCTGCCCGGGCTTCTCCGTGGCTCACTGGCTCCATCGCTGCTCAGGGCTGGCCTCAGGCGGTGGGAACGGCTGCCTCTTGAGTGTTGTCCAAGAACAAACGTTCAGGACAGTGGGCTGGCTCTCTTGGCTGAGGGGCGGCTCAGAACCTCAGGACCTGTAATTTCTGGACTCAATAGTGATCCCAAAGTTTGGGGGCCCCAGGCTGTGCTGGGCCCTGGGGATGGGACAGGAAGCCTGGACACAGCGGGGCCCTGTGGGCTTCCCAGAGAAGAGGGAGGTCAGGAGCAGATGCAGGCGGATGCACATCACTCAGTCTCCCGCCTCCAGCCCCTCTGAGCGCTGCATCTCCACCATCCATTCTGCTCCCTTTCCCCCCAGACAACTCCCATCTTCCTCCTGGATCCCATATTTCAGTGACTGGCCCACCACCCGTGTCCAGAGGCGGGGCGTCTGGGCATTGCCCTTGGGTGAAGGGGAATGAGTGGCAGAGGGTTTGGGAACGTTGGCTGCTGTGAATAATGGGTGTACAAGTGTCTACCTGAGTTTGATGTTCAGGCAAGTATGGGTTTGCCCTTTCTTGGGTCTTTGATGCAGAGCAAGTTGCTTCACCTCCCCTTGGCCTCAGTTTCCTCATCTGTGAAATGGGGCAAGTCACTCCAATCTTGTTTAAGTGGCGGTGGAGACAGGACAATGACGGCGGGGACCCAGATATGATGTTTCCCACATCAGTGCTGGGTCAGTAACACCCCCTGTCTACTAACTCTTGTGACTGTCTTTTTCCTTCGGGTATGTGTGTGTGTGTGCAGTTAAGTACATATAAAGTGTACCGTCTGAACCATCGTTCAGCGTACACTTCAGTGGGTGGCATTCAATATGCTCACATTTGGGGGCAGCCGTCACCACCACCCATCTCCAGACTCTTCATCTTGTGAAACCTGAAGCTAAATCCCCATTAGACACTACGTCCAAGTGTCTTTCCCTGCAGTCCCTGGCAACCGCCATGCTGCTGTCTGTCGCTATGATGTTGAGACTTTAAGTGTCTCACGTAAGTGGAATCCCACACCATTTATCACTTTGTGGTTGGCTCCTTTCACTTAACGCAGTGCCTTCAGGGCCCATCGGACTGCAGCACGTGTCAGAGCTTCCTTTCCTGGGAGGCTGGCCGATACTTCACCGTGTGGATGGGCCACAAGGGGTCATCCACTCCTCTGTCAGTGGGCGCTCGGGCTGCTTCCACCTTCTGGCTGCTGTGACTAATGGGTGGACAAGTACCTCGCTGAGTCCCTGCTTCTGATTCTCTTGGGTACATGCCGGGAAGTGGAATTGCTGGGTCATGGGGTTAGTGTCGATTCTTGCCATCTTGGTTATTGATTTGGAAACTGGAACACATCGTTTTTCTGTTCCCTGGGAAGATCGTTCCTCACTTTTGTGTTGTTCTTGACAGTTTGCAAAGCCCAGCGCTGAGTTCCCGTCCTCGGGCACAGGTAGCTGGTAAGCAGAGTCCAGCCTTCAGGTTGGCCTCCCGGGGCAGGGAAGAGTCAGGATGAGGTCCGCCCACATTGGGTACCCGCCTGGGCTGAGCCCTCTCAGTTAATCCCAGCACCGTCCTGTGAAGTTGGGGACATTTTTGTCCCTTTAATAAATGTCTGCTTTAACCTGCTTTCTAGACTGAGAGCTCAGCGTTAGTGAGCATGGAACGTACCCCAAGCTTCATTCTGAGTGTGTCACACCTTTTGCTTGAAATGAATCTTATACCCATTTTACAGGTGAGAACCTGAGGCACGGAGAGGTCAAATCACTGGCCTGAGGTCTCAGGGTTGGGAAGGGGTAGGGCTGGGGTGTGAACAAGCCGTGTGCTTGGCTGAAATCACTCCTCTGACTCCCTAGGAGGGGGCGGCAGACACACACATGAAAAATTAAGTGAACAAGACAATTCCAGCTCCCGTAGGGCGTGGAAGGTGACAGAACGGCCGACGTGGTGCGGGTGGCCTTAGGTTGAGGGTCGGGAAAGGCTTCTGGAGGAGGTGACATTGAACCGAGACCCGAATGACAGATGGAGCCAGGCACGTGACCCGAGAAGATTAGGGATGGTCGGTCCATGCAGAGGCTACAGCACGGGAAGGCCCTCGGCTGGGTTTGGAGCCAGCCTGGGGGGCGGGTGGGGAGTGAGCTCTCCCTGCAGCTGTTCATGGGCGCAGCCTTCCCGAGGAGTCACAGCTTTGAGCTGAACGTGGCTGCTGAGGGACGCCTTGTCAACGCCAGTCCCATCTTTGTATAAAACAGTGTTGCTTCCGGTTTGGCTCCCAGATGGGGCTGACTCATGATATTTGTGGAAGTTCCCCCGGATTTCCAGGAGTTTCCAACATCTCGCCTGTGGGTCGCGTAGGGTTTCCCTCGGAAGATGCTACACCATGTGAGACTGGTGTGCTCTGTGCGCTTACCGGGGACTGCTCACAGCGCTGGGGGCAGAGAGGAGCCCTGGTCAAGGGAGGCAGCGAGGGCCGCCAGCCCAGGGACAAAATGACAGTCGCCTGCCCGCTAGGACGTTGGCGTCCTCTGATGCGTCAGGCCAGGCTTTCCCCGGCTCTCCTGCTGAGTCATTCGGGACTTGTACCATCACCCCTCCTTTACAGATGGGGAAACTGAGGCTCACGCATGGCCTCAGTGAAGGGTCCATGGCACCCTGCTCTGCCTGACCCACCCTGTTCTCTCACCCACGATGCGTCACTGCAGTGTGACACGGGAGGGCCCAGCTGGGCCTGAGGGCCTAGACCTCAGCTCACCTCTGCTCTTCCTATCAAAGCCCCTCTGCCCAGGCAGGCCCCCTGCACAGAACTCGGATGGACTGATGCTCACCGTCTGAGGGGGAGCTGGTGTGGACTGGAGTCCAGACGCCTTCATGGGGACCTGCTTACATCTATTCCTTCAGTAGCTTCTCACGGCCCATGGAGACGGCCCCGTCTGGCCCGTGCCTTGGGAGTCGAGTTTAAGGAGTCAGAGTGGCCTCACTGGGTGTGTCTGAAAGCAGCCAACGTTACTTCTTGAAAAATATTTGGTGCCGATGCAGGCGGACTCGTTCTTCCTTCCCCAGAGTAGTCAAGGATGGATGTACACATGACTCAGAATAGACAACATATGGTAGCCCACAGCCCAGCGGCAGCGGGACGCTGCGGGCGGGTCCTCGCCCAGTGGCTGGGTGGCCTGTCTCAGAAGACGGCGCAGCCGCCGGAGCAGATGGCCTCTTGCCTTATCGCTCCCCGGCTGACATCACCATGGGGTGGGCTGTTTGTTTTGGCCTGGGTGACGGTTTAAGGCAAATCGATTGGTGCCCGGGCCTGTGAGTTCTGCCGGTTGCTCCCAGGACCCCGGCTTGGCCCCTGGGAGCGCGGGCCTGGGTGGGCTGCTGGCCAGGGGTGCCGTGGCCGCAGGAAGGACGCCTGTGATCTGGTTTTGCCGAGACCGTCTGGCGTCAGGTTCTGGGCAGCTGTGTTTGCCAATTTGATGAGGGGAGTCGGTGGGAGTATTTGGGTTCCAGCTTCTTTTCTTCGGCTGGAATTCTAGAATCCAAGCGTCCCCAAGCTGGCAGGTGCTGTGTGACTCAGCCCTCCCCCTCTGCTCCAGGTGGGGGGCTTTGTGGAAGGCCCCCAAGGGAGGGAGGGAGCGAGGGAATATTTGCATCCCACTCATCCCTCAGGCCTTGCCTGCCAAGCGGGAGGTGCCAGACCCGTTTGGAGAAAGTTGCCAAGAGGATCTGTCGAGCTAGTCCTCCATTTCGGCTCCTCCGACTCCTAAATCTGCAATAAACACGGGAGCCCTTTAGCTGGTGTCTGTGCCCCAGAAACCGGGCTGACCTCTCTTCCTGCATCGTCTCCTGTAATCCGTAACCGCCCTTCACGGGAGGAATTACTGCCGTCTTCATGTTATAGCTGAAGAGCCAGGCCCAGAGAGGGCTTAAGGGATTTGCTCAGTGTCACTCAAGGAGGAGACAGATGATGCAATCGGACCCGGTCTCCGCGTCCGGAGCCAAAGTCCATGTAACCAATGGGGGGCGGGGCGGCAGCGTGGGGAACAGCATCCGTCACTTTCCCGGTGCAGTGGCTGCTTCTAATTCCTTCCACCTGGATCTCTCCGTGTTCTGATGGTCTGATTTGATTTGGTTTCCATGGAATCTGTTTGCATCTCACCAGGGCCCTGCTGGCAGGGAGCGGAGTTCCTGCGGTGGAGGGAGCGAGCGGAGGGGCTGGGGCAGGAGGGCGGTGGGCAGTGTCCGCGGAGGTCTGGCGCCTCTCTGGACGGCCCTGTCTGGCGGAACTGGGCCAGGGGGCCACCTGATCCCTTTGGGGGCCGGGTGGGGTGGGGAGGCTGATGTCCTTCCCTTCACTTGGAAGCAGATCCGCTCCCGGGGAAAAGGGCAACGGTGACCTTTTCCTAATTCCTCGCTTTCCACACAGTCGCTGCTTGTTTTCCCGCCCACTGGCTGAAGCGGGGCAGGAGTCAGAGGCCTGGGCATCCTCCACCCACCCTTTCCCGGCCCCCCCTCTGCGTCCTCTCCCCCAGCCCCACTTCCTAGGAAGTCGCTGGGACTTAGAACGAACCCCGTGGCAGATGGGGGTGGCGCTCATCTGGGTCAAGGCAAAGCCAGCTGCGCCTCCTCCACCCTGCTCAGCGGTGTCCTGTGTCCTTGTCCGGCACACCTGTGGCACGTTCCGCAGTGTGGGCCCGGTGAAACCAGCTGCGCCTCCTCCGCCCTGCGGTGTCCTGTGTCCTGTGTCCGGCACACCTGTGGCACGTTCCGCAGTGTGGGCCAGAGGCAGGTTTGGGGGGCAGCGGAGGCTAGGCCTCTACCCTGTGTGCCCGTGTACCCCAGGGCGTGCCCGGGGCTACCAGCTTCTCGGGGACGCTGGGGAGACACAGAGCCATCCACAGCCCCATCCGGGGGGACCTGCCTCGGTGCGTCCCTTTCTAGGGAGTCACAGTGCACGGGACTCATTAAAGGTCCCTTGTCTTCCCGGGCACCCGGCACAGTGTGTGGAACAGATGTCAAAGGCCCAGGCTCTGCCCAGCCAGTGTGGCTCAGCGATTGAGCGTTGACCTATGAACCAGGAGGTCACGGTTCAATTCTCGGTCAGGGCACACGCTCGGGTTGAGGGCTTGATCCCCTGTGTGTGGGGATAGAAACCAATGATGTTTCTATCTCTCTCTCCCTCTCCCTTCCTCTCTGAAATCAATAAAAATACATATTTTTTAAAGGCACAGGCTCTGGACTTGGGCGGTCTCGGGTTCAGACCCCGCTGCACCATCTAGCTGTGTGGCCTGGGGAAAGTTGCTTACCCTCTCTGGACTTCCGTCTCCTGGGGACAGTCAATACTGAATGGATCCCGAGCACCTGCTGTGAGCAGGAGGCTTTGCCAGGCCCAAGGGGGGGTGAAGGGGTGGGGGGAGGTGGGGTGTGTGTAACTGAGCAGGCCGAGGCAGCCCAGCCTCTCAGAAAGACTCGCTTCGGGCTCCACAGCTGTATAAGTTCAAGGCCTCCCAAGTGATGAGTCAACATCTGTTACTCACCCCCACCCCTGGGGGCTGCCAGGGACAGACATCCTTGATGCCAACCTGGGCTGGGCGTCCCATACCTGACACCAAGATGGTGCCCAGGCCACCAGGTACTGAGAATGCCCTTCCCGCCAGGCCCCAAGCTCACCTCCTCTGCTCAGGAACCTGGAGGGTAGGAGGGGGCGTGGCTCACTGTCCTGTTACAGGTGCTGACCAGGCTCAGGGCTGTGGGAGGGTGGCATTGGGTTTGAACCCTGGTGTCCCAGGCTGGTGGGGGCCTGCCTGGCCAGGCCTATTGTTAGAGGGCGCCCTGGGGTCAGCTGGGGAGACAATGGAGAGTGTGGCCCCCACAATGGACCATTGTTCCTGCAGCAGCTTCAGGGCCGGGCTGGGCGGGCAGATGATCCCCGGCCCCCACTGGGGCTGGGCCTTTGCTCCAGGGTCTGGGTTTTTCCAATGTTTCCGCAGCAGGAGCGCAGGGCTGGGCACGGAGGAGATGTGAGGGGGTCAGGGCGTCAGGCAGGCTCCGAGCTCAGTGGCCCAGGAGCACCCCTGGGCTGGGGAGCTGGGGTTCCCCATGCTGTGCCCTGTTTACCCCCATCAACATCAGGTCATAAGCACGCAGGCTTCCCCTGCCACACTGTGAGGCTCCCTTATGGCCCACTTCCCACAGGCAAGGGCCCGGGGAGAGGTGTCCCCTTTACCAGCGTCAGGCCTGCCTGCCTTGGGGCCTCACAGGGCGGCCCAGGGAGCCCGTCACTCTGCCTGGGACTTGAAGAAAGAGGGTTCTTGTTAAAAACAGAGATGCCCTTTCCTGCTCTGGTGGGGGGGAGCCTGGGAATTGGGATTAATCCCTCCCTCCCTCCCTCCCTTCCTTTCTTCCTTCCTTCCTTCCCCATGTCCCTCAGATGGACAGCCATGGCTTCCACAGGATGGGAGCCTACCTGGTCCCCTCAGCCCAGCCCCGCAGCCCCTCGCGGGTTAAACCTCTTGCTCTCCATTGGCTACTGCCCCTCCCCCTCCCTCCCTGACCCTTGGGCAGGGCTCTCTGGACCTCGCTTTGCCGCCTGAAGCCCAGTGCTCTCCTGACCAAAGGCAAGGCCCTGGCCGCGTCCTCAGAAGCCGTGTTCTAGGCCGGGACTCTGGTGTCCCGTCCGGTTTAAGCCACGCCGACCTGCACGCCCCGCATGACAACCCCTCCGCCTGCTGTCTTTCCCCAGGAGCAGGACATCGAGACTCTGCATGGCTCCATCCACGTCACGCTGTGCGGGACCCCCAAGGGAAGCCGGCCCGTCATCCTCACCTACCACGACATTGGCATGAACCGTACGTTCTGGGCCCTGTACTGCCAGAGGGCCGCTCCCGCCCAGGTCGGGGCGGGGGGCTAGGAAGGGCGGGTGGCAGGGAGCCCGGCTGCCTCCCTCTTGCTGGGCCTTCCCGGAGCTATTCTGGGAAGAACTCTTGCCACAGACTAGAAGATTCTAGAATGCAGTGCCCAGAGGCCCGGAGTTGTCTGTGTGCCAGGAGCTGCTGGGAACTCAGGGAGCCCCCCACCGTCCATCTGTGTGACAGTGACCTCTTTTAATGAAGAATACAATGGTTTTCAGTGTTTGAAGAGTTGTGCAACCATCATCACAATCCATTTATGCACAGTATTACTCCAAAAAAAAAAATCCTGTTGTCTTACCTTTCACCCCAATTTCCAACACCCCCAGCCCCTGGCCACCACTGTCTACTTCCTGTCTGGAAGCATCTGCCCGTGCTGTCATTTTAGAACAATGGAGTCACACAACACGTGGTCTTCCGTGACCGGCTCCTTGCACGCTGTTTTCACGGCTCATCCACGTAGCACATGCCAGGACGCTGTGTCTTTTGCCGAGTGACTGTCCATTGTGCGGAGAGGCGGCGTTTGTTGCCCACTCTTCAGTTGTGGACATCGTTGCTTCCTCGTCTTGGCCCTTGTGAATACTCGGCTGTGAATGTTTAGACTGAATTTCCAAGATGTTACCCCTCTGGGTTCCCCATGTTCCACAGACGGGCATGGCCATGACGCAGAATAGAGCGACTCTGTGTTAACGTGACGCAGATGGCGGTGTGTTAACGCCCTGTGATGGTTCGGAAGGCACTTGCAGGCCGTCCTGGCCCAGTCATCTCTGTAAACTTGCACGTGGCAAGCCGAACACTTGCTCGATTTTTGATTGACAGACGGCCTAATGTACCTCCCCCTACAGTTTATTCATACCCTTGAGGCTGGAGCTGGTGTCAGTCCCTGAAAACCATTGATGTTCTTCACCCTCACGTCTCTTACCTCACTTCTTCCCGGGTGTCCCCCGGGGCCATTATGTGTCAGCTGCTTGCTAGGTACTTTGATAGAGGTCACCTCCGTTCACCGCACCCCGGTGAGGGGATGGAACTGCATGTGGTGTGATGCACCCCGTTTTAGAGAGGCTCAGGGGTAGAGTAAGCCAACAGCTGTAGCAAAAGACCCAGAACTTCTGCGGCTTCATCCCATATACGATATTCCTCCCTCATTTAACAAGTCAGTGGGCGTTCGCTGTGGCCCCTTCCACGTGGTGGTTCGGGGACCCAGGCTCCTTCCAGCTGCGGCTCTGCCATCCCCCAGAGCCCCAGAGGCCTCTGCTGGCTCCTCTGCATCTGGCAGGCAGATGACAGAAGAGAGAGAAACCCAGAGGATTGGGGAGCAGGTGTTCCAGGGAAGCAGCAAGCATCACAGGCTATTGGCCAGAACCCGATCACGTGACCGCCTCTAATTACAAGGGAGGCTGGGAAATGTAGTCCAGCTGTGTGCCCAGGAAGAAAAACTGGCCATCTGTGCTTCAGACTCTCAACTGTTAGGAGACTCATCCACAGTCATATAGGAAGTGGGAGGTCTGTGCTTTATCGCCTATGCTCCTCCTCCCTGTTTGAAAAGCTCCTGTGTCCCCGATGTGAGAGTTTAGGGAACCCAGGGAGAAAGACAATGTCAGTGGAGTAACCCCCCCCCCCTCCTGCTGGGGCCATGATGGCCATGAGTGACTGGGAAGAAGCAGGAGGCCCCTTCTGGGGTTAAACTGGAAGATCATCCACCAGGGGGTACAGTACGGTTTATGGACTGTCTCCACCTCCCCACGCACTCCCTTGCCGTGGCCTGTTCTTTCCTTTTATCACCACAGGAAAGTGGGACAGGGGAACAAAAGATGGGCGTCCTTGCTGTGAGTCCATTTCCTTCTGCTGAATAGGAGCGAAACAAGCAAACATGCACGCGCTTTGCAGGGAGCAAGCCAGCTCATTCCATCCTCACTCACCCCTCTCCTGTCCCCCCTCGCCCCCCACGCAGACAAAACCTGCTACAACCCCCTCTTCAACTCTGAGGACATGCAGGAGATCACCCAGCACTTCGCCGTCTGCCACGTGGACGCCCCTGGCCAGCAGGACAGCGCGGCGTCCTTCCCCTTGGGGTGAGTGGGGAGCCTCGTGCCCCAGGAGGGGGAGGAAAGCCTTGCAGGGTGGAAGCAGGTGGTGGGGGAGGCGCTAGACTGGCTCTTCATTTTTTTATTGCGATAAAATATATACTCTTCCGTGGAGCCAAGCCTCAGTGACAGTTATAATCTTTATATGGGGGGAGAGCATAGCAACCCCATCGAGTTGTCGCAGGGATTAATCGAGCTTACAAAGCTCACCAAATGCTTGGGGTGGGGCCTGGCACACAGGAAGCACTCGTAAAGGCTTACTTTACAAAGAGGAAGGTTGAGAAAGAGGGATGGAGACATTCTTGCTCATCAGAAAAGGTTGTGTACCCTGAGGGGTGTTCGCAGTGAGGGCCACAGTGGGGCGCTGTGGGGCGTCGGCACACCTGGGCCAGGTTGCCCATGGTCCCTCCCATTCCAGCCTGTTCCTGTTGACATTGTTAATTTCCTCAGGGTCTGGGCTCTCGCTAACTCCTCTGTGTGGCTTCTCCCAAGGTACATGTACCCGTCCATGGATCAGCTGGCCGAGATGCTGCCGGGAGTCCTCCACCAGTTTGGGTAAGAGTGAGGGATCCGCTCCCCCCCGCCCCCCACTTCCTCCACCCCAGCCTGCAGGGAGAGCGGCTTCCCGCACCTGCTTTTCCTCTAGCCTCCATCTGGCCTGACCCCGACATAGGCTGCAGTTTAAATATATTTTTATTGATGTTAGAGAGGAAGGGAGAGGAAGAGAGAGATAGAAACACCAATGATGAGAGGGAATCATGGGCTGCCTCCTGCACGCCCCACACTGGGGATCGAACCATGACCTCCTGCTCATAGGTCGATGCTCAACCACTGGGCCACGCCAGCTGGGCCAGGCTGCAGTTTAAAGCTCAGGGGAGAAATGCACTTGGCTCACTGTCCTCGCTGATTTCCGCTTCCTCTTTATTCCCACTGCTTCCTGCGAGCGGGGCTTTTCTCCTTGAGTGATGACATCACCTGATGCCAGGCACCCCCCATCCTTTCCTGCTTTCTCTTCTTTCATTGTTTTCTCTTTCCAATGGAACGTTCTGGGTTGCCTGAGCCCTTAGCTCCTCTCTCTCCAGGCCCTTCTTCCACCAATGCTCATTTCCTTCTTACGTGAGCCTTTGGTGTGATGATGACACCTCAGACTTCTTGCCCGGTTTATTTTCATGCCAAGTTTTCGAATCCAAAATAAAGCTTAGGAGCGGGAAGAAGCGGGAAGGTCTTCCCGTAAATGCCGGGCGGTCAGGAGAGAAGGGGGGAAGTGGGACCAGTCCTTCAAGGTCACGGCCTTCTGGGAGTCCATAAGGCGTGATGCATCTCAGGTCTGGAGGGCCCAGCAGGCCAGCGGTCCCCATGTTGTCTCGCCTGCTAGCCTTCCTCAGTGGCAACCCGGACAGACCCTGGGGGAGACGAGGTTCCCCGGGGACAGGGCGTGGGGGAGGGCGTGAGGGTGCTCAGGGCTCCTGGCGCTCACATCTTCCGTGACATCAGCTTTTAATTTCTGCTTCCAGGGTGAAGAGCGTCATTGGCATGGGGACCGGGGCTGGCGCCTACATCCTCACTCGATTTGCTGTGAGTTCTTGGGCATTTCTAAAAAATTATGTTTTAAGTAAAATTAATTCAAGGTGAAGGAGGAAAATTGGACAAGCATCAAAAATCCCCAGAGGGAAAAATAAATGACCCATCATTCCATTTCCCAAGGGAGAACCATAGTTGTGTGGTCCAGAGTTGTGCATGTGTGTGCGGTGTGCATGCATGTGTGTGTGTGTGTGCACGTGCATGTGTGTGTGAGTTTGTGTGCACGTACATGTATACGGTGTGTGTGTGTGTGTGTGTGTGAGCTTTTTTCTGCACTGACCTGCCAGCCTAGTCGTATTCTTCCATCATCGGCTTTGCTCACTCACGTGTGTGTGATGTGCGTGCATGTGTGTGTGTTTGTGTGCACGTACATGTGTGCGGTGTGCGTGTTTGTGTGTGTGTGTGTGTGTGAGAGCTTTTTCCTGCACTGACCTGCCATCCTAGTCGTATTCTTCCATCATCGGCTTTGCTCACTCAGCAGCCGGCTGTGGCAGGTCCCCTTATGCGCCTCCTTGGGGGCTGGAGCCTCTGAGAGCAGCATGTGCCCTGGGGCCACGCGAACCCTCTCCCAGTCCTGCTCCCTCTCTGCTTTGACGTGTGAAGTTCACGCTGTCTCAGGTTGCCGGGCTGTCTCTCACCTCGTGTCTGAATTGCAGCTGAACAACCCCGAGATGGTGGAGGGCCTGGTGCTCATCAACGTGAACCCCTGTGCCGAGGGCTGGATGGACTGGGCGGCCTCCAAGGTGAGCCTGGGCCGGGCCGGTGGGGTCCCGAAACGCAGGGACTGGGAGCCCTCACCCCGGCCCCGGGGATTGTGGGACTGAGACCCCGCCTAGTGGCACCCTTTCCTGCGACTCCCCACCCCCAGAAAGAGAGCAGGTTCCTCTGCTTTGCTTAGAACAGTGCATGACCCCAGACATCTGCCATCGGGCACCCGTAGACAGTGCAGGCCAAGCCAGCAGGGTCAGGGTCCCCGGGCCGGCTCGGACCAGCATCGTCTGGGTAGGAGTCTTTGCCGGGGACTGAGAATCGGCTGGGCTTTTCTCAAAATGCTGAGAATGGAAAGATGAGCAAGACCAACACCTCTCAGCCCAGGACCCTCCTATTCCTAATGAAAAAGATGTGCGTTTGGTACTGACACTATGCCACTCAGTGTGACGACAATAATAATTAGCTAGCATGTAGCAGGGGTGGGGAACCTCCAGCCCACCGGCCCTGTAAGGCCCCCGAAATCATTTGGTCGGGCCCTGCCAAGGCATCAGGGGTGAGTTAATGAAATGTTGGACCCTGTATCGCAGGCTAGTTTTTAAGTTAATAATTTTGTGTGGCCTGTGAATGACGCTATGCATATCCCAGTGGCCCTTGGCAGGGAAAGGGCCCCGCCCCTGGATGGTTACCAGGTGCTAGTTCTGCTCCCTGTTGCTATGTGTGCCTGGCCTGTTGAATCCTCCTGGGACCTTCAGGAGGTGGGGCTGTCATGCCGTTCACAGAGGGGGAAACTGAGGCTCCCCGTGGGTAAGGAGGCTGTGCAGAAAGAGAACTGGCTGACTGGAGAGCCCTGGGCCTCCCCGCCTCCTCCCCAGGGCTGCGCTCACAGCTCCCAGGCAGCAGGTGTCCAAGGCCCACCCCCACCCCAGTGCCGCCGGGCTGGGCATAGAAGGGCTGGGCACGTCCCTTCCTGGACACGGGGGGCCCTCATTGTCTCGGGAAGCTCTGCTCTGGCTGGTGGCCTAGGGTTCCTTGTTTATTTAAAAATGATGATTGTTTTTTTCATAAAAGCCCCTGTATTTGCCAAGGAGATGGGGAAACCGTTCTAATTGAAGCAGGACAGAGCCTTTTAACCAGGGGTGATCCTGGCGTCTCATTTTGACCGTGTATTTTTGCCAATGTTGGGGTGGCCGGCAGGGACAGGAAGATGAAAGGGGTCGTGCGCCTCCCCCTCCTCCCACCGCGTCCTGGCCGGCCAGCCTGATACTGCATTTCTCCCTGGAGCACTGGGCCAGCAGGCGGGAGCCCTTCCCTCCGGCCTGCGTGACATTTGGGAGCGGAACACACTCCCTGTTTTTTATTTTATTTTCCAGCAAAGGAAGTGACATTCTACTCAGCCAGTTTGGCTCCTGGGTAACTGCTCTGAGCCAGACGTAGAGGGCTGGGGACATCAGCCATTGGCTGCGTGCAGCCTGAGGAATGTTTGTGGGGTTTTAATATCTGCACCATATCCTTCCTTTTTGACCCCAGCCCTGGAGAAAAAAGATCTACATCAGAGGTCTACTGTAAGTCAGGCACTGGGGTCAGATCCTGTGACATGTGCGGCCGCTCCCACAATCCTCATCGTGGCCGGGCACTTTGAAGTTCCTGGCAGCCCCAGCTACCGATTGGCAGTCTGAGGTCCAGAGGCTTTGCAGCTGCCCTGGGCCACACAGTGGGGCCCTGGTAGTCAGCACGCATTTATGGAGCTGCTGCTGTCTGTCTAGCACTTAGGGAGCCCCTGTGATATGCCTAGCATTTATGGATCTCCTGCTGTATGCCTAGCATTTATGGAGCTTGTGCTGTGTGCCTAGCATTTATGGATCTCCTGCTGTATGCATAGCATTTACACAGTGGGGCCCTGGTAGTCAGCACGCATTTATGGAGCTGCTGCTGTCTGTCTAGCACTTAGGGAGCCCCTGTGATATGCCTAGCATTTATGGATCGCCTGCTGTGTGCCTAGCATTTATGGATCAACTGCTGTGTGCCTAGCATTTATGGAGCTTGTGCTGTGTGCCTAGCGTTTATGGATCTCCTGCTGTATGCATAGCATTTATGGAGTTCCCACTGTATATCTAGCATTTATGGATCTCCTGCTGTATGCATAGCATTTATGGAGCTCCTTCTGTGTGCCTAGATTTTATGGATCGCCTGCTGTATGCCTGACATTTATGGAGCTCCCACTGTATATCTAGCATTTATGGAGCTCCTCCTGTGTACCTAGCCTAGCACTGTTGTTAGAGAGATAGAAAGAAGGTCATTGATTTCTTTAGTAACTGCAGTATATTCGGAGGGAGGCACGTGGCTTAGGGACAATGTGGAGGATGAGCTCAGCAGATCTGAGGTGTGGACTCGGGGAGCCTGTATTGAGAGCAAATGCACGGGGTCCTTCCTGCTGACGACTGGTGTGCTCAGCGCAGGGAAAGCTGGGAGCAGGCGGGTGCGTTCAGCACAGCTGTGCGTGCACCTTCTGCGCCCGGGCTCCGAGAAGAGCGATGGGTGGAGAGCCGGGCCCTGCCTTCTGGGGGCTGCAGGTCTGGAAGGTAACCAGAGGCTGTGACCAGTTCCCGTCCCTGGCACATCCTCAGACAGAGTGCTGGATCCCCGAGGGTATGGGGTTGGGCTGGCCTGTCTCGCCCCTGCAATGCCTTCCTCCTAATCCCCCTGTTGTCCTCCCCAGATCTCTGGATGGACCCAGGCCCTTCCGGACATGGTGGTGTCCCACCTCTTCGGGAAGGTGAGTAGGGGCCTGGACTCGGTCAGTTCTCCAGGTTCTTGGGCTGATCCTCTCTTTGAACAGCCAGTTGGCCTCTTTGTCGCTTAAATGCTCGAGGGCAGTTTTGACAACAGCTCGGGCTTGACATCGGCCCCCTTCCTCCCACTCGGGCTCGGGCCGCCTCTAATCGCATCAGGCCATTCGGTGAGACCTACCCCGTCTGCTGTTGCCCAAATGAGAACCAGAGGCAGCTCCAAATGTGTTTGTCCAACGTCACATTCAGAAAGGGGCCCGGGAGCGGGGAGGCCGAGGCCCGCCTCTGCGAGGCTCCGCTGGCCCCGTGGGAATCAAGTGTCCCTTCTGCACCTCCCCCCTGCGTGAGCTGCTTCTGTTTTGCAAGCGTGAAAATCGTCACCATTAAAAACAATCCTTGGGAATCGTTGCATTGATGGGTCCAGTTTCCAAAGGCCTTTCCGAAGTGAACAGCCCCCGTCAGATCAACCACCTGGAGACGTGGGTCACATTAATCCCCCCTTTTCTGAGAGCACCAAGGCCCAGAGGCTAGGGCACGCTTCCTGAGACGGGCAGCGATGCGGTGTGAGGAAGGGAGCCGTTCTCTCCTCCCTGCACGGTTCTCTGGGCTGATCTACTCACCAGATAGACGTGAGACGCTTTAGTGAGAGAACATGACCAGGTGTAACTGCAGACCTCGGTGCGGGAATCCGCGCGTACGGGAGAGTCAGAGACGGAGGAGGGATGGGGGTGCGTTTGACCTTCTGAGCTCAGGCTGAGGCGGTGCACGTCGGGGCTCCGGAGGGAGAGCGCGTGTTGGGCTGTTAGTCGTTGGACCCCCCACACCCTCGGAAAGGCTATTCCTGGTGGCGGCTCTTGCCGTGGGCCAGGCTGGTGGTGTGAACGCCTATAGACCAGTGATGGCGAACCTATGACACGCGTGTCAGAGGTGACACGCGAACTCATTTTTTTTTGGTTGATTTTTCTTTGTTAAATGGCATTTAAATATATAAAATAAATATCAAAAATATAAGTCTTTGTTTTACTATGGTTGCAAATATCAAAAAATTTCTTTATGTGACACGGCACCAGAGTTAAGTTAGGGTTTTTCAAAATGCTGGCACGCCGAGCTCAAAAGGTTTGCCATCACTGCTCTAGATAGTTAAGCAGGGGGCGCGGACGTTTCTTTCCCGAGTCCCCAGGGAAAGAGTAACGTGCACCCCCCTGAGGCACATCTTGGGGTGGCGGCTTGTTCTGAACCCCTGAAGAGTCAAGCCCCAAGCCCAGGAGGACTGACTTCGAGTCCGAACTCTAAGTGCTGAGCCCGGAGGGAGGCCGCGCTTCGCCTGTCTGACCACAGGCTGCATGTGTGTGTGGCGGCCACGGCCCCGATGCTTCCCGGGCCCCAGGCAGCATGGCCTTCACCTGCTGCTTGAGTGACTGGAGAATGGCGAGGAGGGGAGCCCGCCCCCGACCGCGGGGTCCGTGACGGACACGTCGCCTCTCGTTGCAGGAGGAAATGCAGAACAACGTGGAGGTGGTGCACACCTACCGCCAGCACATCCTTAATGACATGAACCCGGGCAACCTGCACCTGTTCATCAACGCCTACAACAGGTACGGGGGCTGCGGCCATGCCTGCCGGGCTCCCTCCGTAGGGCTGGAGCGTGGGGGGAGGCAGAGGGAGCTGTAGTAACTGTAGGAGAGGCAGCCCCTGAATTTGAGCACATGGAGCAACAGGACGGGGTGTCCTTAGCCAGGTGTCTCCTGGAGTGCTGAGCGCTAGGCCAGGAGCCGGGCTACCAGACCCGGGGGAAGCCGACATGAGTGGGACCCAGTCACACCCTCAGGGTTGGGAGTACGTGCCTGCGCCCATAGTGACCCTAGGAAAGGACAGGTGTGAGGAAGGTGTGAGGACAGGTGTGGGGACAGGTGTGGGGACAGGTGTGGGGACAGATGTGAGGACAGGTGTGGGAACAGGTGTGAGGACAGGTGTGAGGAAGGTGTGAGGACAGGTGTGAGGACAGGTGTGGGGACAGGTGTGGGGACAGGTGTGAGGACAGGTGTGGGAACAGGTGTGAGGACAGATGTGGGCACAGGTGTGAGGACAGATGTGAGGACAGGTGTGAGGACAGATGTGGGCACAGATGTGAGGAGAGCTGCGAGAGAAGCAAAGCACTGGGGACGGGAGGAATCCAGGGCGGCTGCTGGGAGGGGGTGAGTCATTGCCACAATACGTAACGCCTGCACACGGCCTCTGGCAAGGACGCAGGCCTCTTATCCGTAACTGGGTGCCTGTCCGGAGCTCAACTCGAGGAGGGGTAGCTCGGGGCCACGGGTGCGAGCCGAAGTTCTGGAACTCGGGGAGCTCGCTCAGCCTGCCGAGCCAGCGCTACCCGGCCCCTCAGAGGGGCCAGAAGTGAGCTCACGGGCTCTGTCTCCTCCTCGAATGGCCCATGGCAGGTCCTCCTGGCTTTGGCTCAGTGGGAGGGCTTCCCCGGTGGATGGGGAGGCCCTGCTGGTGTAATTAATGGTGCTTTCTTCCGCCCTCTGTAGCCGGCGGGACCTGGAGATCGAGCGGCCGATGCCGGGAGTGCACACGGTCACCCTGCAGTGAGTTGCTTTCTCCCCCGTCTCTGTCTGGTTTGCTTGGCGCCCAGGTGCCCCCACGGCCTTCTTTCCGAGTTTGGCAGGACTGCCCTGTGCCAGGACATCACCATCAGTGAGAACCGATGTGTCCCCCCCGCCCCCCCCAAGGGCTGGTCACGCTCAGTCTCACTCTTCTCCCTGTGCAGGTGCTCAGCTCCCGGGTGGCCCCGAGACCCAGGGTGGAGCTTGGGGCTCAGAAGTGCTGACTGCACTTCGGACAGAATTTATTAAGCACCTACTTGACATTGAATACTGTGCCTGCCTTGCCTCACAGCACCTGGGGATGAAGGGGGCGCGGGACCCACCCTAAGTGCCCTCCTAAACCAGGGGGAGAAGACAGTCTTGGAAACAAGCAGCTGTGTCCCCCCGAAAGTGACTGTCATTGTTTGGTTCCTTGAGGGGGCCGTGTTATCCCACACCTGCACTCGACACATGCCATTTCCCCGTCAGCTTTGTCCTTGGTGTCTCTGAGCTTGACTGCTGACCACGTCCTCCTCAGCCTTCCTTGAGGAGAGGGTGTTTAAAATAGAAGGACATCAGAGCATAGAAATTCTCTGGTGAAATTCATACTAAAGTGTCAATGACTTACCGACCGATTTTATTCTAAGAACAAAGCAGAGGATGGAGGGAAATGAGCCAAGGGCCCTGGAGAAAACAAAATAATGCTGTGAGGACCTTGGCAGGCCTGGGAGCGTGCGGATCTTTAAATGAATCGTGTGTTAACTCCCCCACTTCTCCCTGCCCCCAGGTGTCCTGTGTTGCTGGTGGTTGGGGACAGTTCTCCCGCCGTGGATGCTGTGGTACGTAGACACCGACCACTGTTTTTTGTGCTTAATTCAGCATCCACACCCTCCCCATCTCTCTCCTTTCCTCTGCCCATCCGGGCGGTGACATCTTCTAAATGCCACACTGGCCTTTGGGCAGAGGCCCAGCCACCAGCCTCTTTCCCTGGTGACTGTCAGCCTGGGTGCCTGGCCGTGGGCCCTCCGCCTCCCCTCCCAGGCCCCCTCCCTGCCCATCTGCCTCCCGCCGGCTTGATTCTATGAGCGTGTTTTCCACTTGGCTTCCTGGCCAAGGCGCTTTCCTCCCATTTGGGAGGCCTGGCTGGTGCCTGACTGTCTGGCAGGACAAGGGGCACCTGGGAGCTGGGCTTAGGCCTGGTTTTCCGGCTTATTTCACCCTGTAATTCCCACCAGGGGACTGCAGAGCAGCATCCGCCGTGGTTCATGTCACAGAGCCCATGCCTTTGTGGTCGTTGCCCCAGGGTCAGATGCGTCCATAGAGGTGTATTGTTCACATCAGGGGAGAGGAGGTTCTCCCGCAGGCACTTGGAACATCACAGGACACGAGCTGGCCTTCTGCCCGGTGCCCGTGTGCTGTTAGGGGGGCCAGGACATGGAAGACAGGGAGCGGCTTGGTGCAGGGGGCCGCGTATGAAGAATGGTGTTTGGGACGGGGGTGTCCGACCTAGAGACTCACCGGCCTCAGGCGGCTGAAGAAGGCCAGTCACTGAGTGAATATTTCTAGAGCACCTTCTGCATACTCGGGAGTCTTCCTACCCACCCCTCAACTATATCGGCCTCCTTTTATCGATGCGGGGACTGAGGCTCAACGAAGTTAAGTAACTTGTCACACAGCTAGTGATGGCAGGGCTGGAATTGAAAGCCACATCGGTTTATTTTATAGATATAATTTCAGAGAGGAAGGGAGAAGGAGAGAGAGAAATATCAATGAGAGAGAATCATTGATGGGCGGCCTCCTGCACTTCCCATGCTGGGATGGAGCCCGCATCCCGGGCATGTGCCCCGACCAGGAATCAAACCGTGACCTCCTGGTTCATAGGTCCATGCTCAAACACTGAGCCACGCCGGCTGGGCAAAAGCCACATCTGTTTAATCTCAGAGCCCACGTTCTTTCTTTTGTGCCCGTGGGAACACTGCAAAAAAAAAGAGTGGGGAGAAGGAGGTGACTTGGGCTCCAGTAGAAAATTAACAGATTTCTCCTCCCTCTCCTTGTCCAGGTGGAGTGCAACTCAAAGCTGGACCCAACCAAGACCACCCTCCTCAAGGTACAGGGAACGTGAGGAGGGTTGGCACGCGCCCTTAAAACTCCCGGGTTTTCTGCAAAAATTGAGTTGTGCCTGGTTTAGGCAAAGCTGGGGGTCAGACAAGATAGAAATAATGATTTATTATCTGTTCACACACTTCTCCTGGGTGCTGGCTGGTAAGGTGAGAGGTCAGAGGAGAGGACCCCTCCGTGGGACCCCAGGAGTCTATTGCCCTTGGGATCTGACCTTGACCCTGGGCTGTAGGGTGGGCCGGAGTCACCCGCTCTCACTAACCCCTTCTGACCCGTTTCCCTCAAAGCCATCTGTGCGCTGCTGCTGGGGGCCCCTGGGCCAGGCCCATCATCACCCCTCCCGGGGACATGCCACATGTGGCTGGAGTGGCTTTAAGAAGTGCCCAGGGCTTTAGGTTTGGTGATTTCGTAGCCACTTGGGGAGTGGGCACGTTTCCCAAGGGCGGCCCATCAGGAGCCCCTTGAGGCCGAGGTCTCAAGCCTGGCAGTCTCTTCCCAAGGGGGTCTGTGCAGGGCACGCGTGCCAGGGCCTCTGCCAGCTCCGCCAGCTCTGCCAGCTCCACCTGGCCCAGCTGCTGCCGCTCAGGTGGGACAGTGCCCCCCGGGTTCTCGGGGAGCAGAGTAAAATGATCGATGGGCATATCAGAAGGTGCACGTCACGGGCCAAGAAAGGCAGTGCCGGGCCAATAGAAGTAAAAGCAGCCTTGCTGGGTGGGGCTGGGCGTTTGCCACCTGTACTGCGCCAGCCCCCTCAGCAGCACAGGCGGCGGGCAGGGCGGTGCCCATTTGGAGCCGGTTCGCAGAGGGTGGATCGCCTCTGCGGGGGCGATCGCACTAACCAGCCTCCTCTCTTCCAGATGGCGGACTGTGGCGGCCTCCCGCAGATCTCCCAGGTGAGTCCCTCCTGCCACCGCCCGGGTGGAGGCCTGTGCCTCAGACCTGTCGCTGCTTCCCCCTCCCTGCCTGCTCGCCCCCCGGCCCATGTCCTCTGATGATGCACGTTACCGTTCACAGTGCTTGAACGTGAGGAATCACTGACCTCCCAGGAGCCCCTGGGAGGAGATGACAGGGGGCCCGGGTGAGGCATTCGTCCAGAGGACACAGCTGGACAGTCGTGGGCCGGGGTCTAGGTCTGCCCGACCCAGTGACCACAGGTTGCCACGTGATGCTAGGAGTGACCCTGTGGGGAAGGGACCAGCTCTTCGATTCATGGGGCCCCGCTAACTTCAAGGCTGTCTGATAGAAAAGTGAGAGTCATGCCTGGCCGGTGTGGCTCAGTGGTTGAGCATCGACCTATGAACCAGGAGGTGGCAGTTCCATTCCAGATCAGGGCACAGGCCCGGGGTGCAGACTCGATCCCCAGTAAGGGGCCTGCAAGAGGCAGCCAATCAATGATTCTCTCGCATTGATGTTTCTATCTCTCCCTCTCCCTTCCTTTCTGAAATCAATAAAAACATATTTAAAAAACACAAAAAAGAAAGAACAGGGCGAGTCTGGGCTCTGAGCCCAGTGAGTGGACGATGGCTCTGAGGTGCATGGGGTGCAGAATCAATCTCAGCAGGTGGCACTGTCTCAGCAGAGGACAGGCCTCCGTGCGGGTAGGGGGTGTCTCACTGGGCGCCTGAAGAAGAGGCCGCTGGCCCCACGGCGGTCCCGGCGGATCCACATCAGGCAGACACCTGCCCCGG
>NW_005364954.1:370310-373293 GCF_000412655.1 Myotis brandtii
GACCCCGGCCCCGGCCCCGGCCCGCCTCAGGCCGCCTCGTAGCCGGCACTCACAGAGGCGTGGGCACCGTGGCTTTGCTGGCTCTCTTAGCTTCTCTGCACCTGTGTCTGTGTCCCGCCTGCTCCCACTAGACTAGAACAAAGGTATTTTCAGTGTCCTCTGTTCCTGTGTTTGCCCACGTGACAGGGAGCAGATGGGCACCCCGTAGGGCCCGCTTAGCTGTGATCATGGGTTAACGCCCGCCTTTGGTGAGGGCACCTCTACCCACCCAGCCGCCTGCTGAGACGGCCGCCTCCCGGGCCCTGAGGTTGATGGGGAGAAAGGGTGCCATTTGCCCTTCCATCTCCCCTCCCTGCCTTCTTCTCTTTCTTTCTCTGCTTGAAATGAGAACAGCTGCCCCGGCCACAGTGGAAACATGGTTTACACGTCCTGGCGGGAGCTGAACCGGCCCAGGGTTCCGGGCCATGAGCCCCGGGAGGCCATCGCCATGCAGCTTTCCCCCCGCCCCCGCCCAGACATGTTGGGTATTGGGTGGTGTTTACACAGGGCGTTTCCACCTTCCTTCCACTTGATCCTGGCGGCAGCCTGAGAGGTGGGAAGAGCAAGCGTTGAGTTGCTGTCCCGGAAGAGGGAAGTGAGACCAGCAGAGGGGAGAGATTGCCCACGGTCTCCCAGGGGAGCCCAGTCTGGGCCCAGGCACCCCCATTCCAAGCCCGCACTCCTGCTCCCCGGGCCCTGCAGAGCTCCCTGGCCCTCCTCAGCCCCGCGAATTTGACTTTTCCTCCCTCGTCAAAGCTAATTTCGGTCCCTACAATGACCCATACTCCTTCCTGTACTTTGTCTGCGGTCACTGTAGGGACCGAAATTAGCTGGGCCTTCTCTCTTGGGCCCAGGTCTTTGGTGAAGGTGACCACGGCCACAGCTCATGTGGCCATTCGTGACCCGGACCCCCGGGGACTGACTCCCCTGTCCCCTCTTTTCTCTCGCAGCCAGCCAAGCTCGCGGAGGCCTTCAAGTACTTCGTGCAGGGCATGGGATACAGTAAGTATGGCATTTCCCGGCGGGCGCCGGGCCAGGGCCGGGTGGGAGTTGGGAATGCGATGCCCTGAACCGGGTTCAGATGAGAATTCTGTGTCGTCCTGGCCAGCGGCGGCTCCTTGCACACGGGCGGGTCGGGGAGAGATAGGTGCAGGGAGGGGGAGCTGGGCAGTCTCCCTGGCACCACAGCAGCTCCTTCGCCCTCCAGGCTTGACCAGAGTCGTCTCACACCAGGGGGTGTTTTCAGCTTTAGGGAAGCCTAGCCTTCTAGGCACCAAGACGACAACAAACAGTGAGACAGACCATGGAAACCTTTTTCATTCTGATTATTGCTTTCTTAAGGGACTTTCCGTTGTCGCGATGATGGTGATGATGAGGCTGTTGCTGCTGATGGTCATGAAGGATTATTAATGAATCCTTCATTTTTTTTCCCCATTGAACCATCCCAGTAATCCCACAAGATACTCTAATTCTAATTTACAAGTGACAAAACGGAGGCAAGGGGCAGAGCAGGGATCTGTGAAAGTTCTTTAAAAAATACAAAGCTCCAAAAAACAAAACCAAACAAAAACAAACCACTATAAAGCTCTGAGTAAGTGGGTGATCAAGTTGCTGCTAATTAGGACCAAGCATGTCTTTTCTAAAACTTTAGATTTGGGCCCTGGCCGGTTTGGCTCACTGGATAGAGCGTTGGCCCTCGAAGGGTCTGGGGTCCGATTCTGGTCAAGGGCACCTACCTCGGTTGCAGGCTCCATCCCGGGCCTGTTCGATGGATGTGTCTCTCTCACATCAATGTTTCTCTCTCTGTGTCTCTCCCCCTCCCTTCTACAATCCCCCCCCCCCAAAAAAAAACCCCAAAACAAAAAAACCCAATGGAAAAATATCCTCGGGTGAGAATTAACAGCAGCAAAAAAACCCATTAGATTAGGGAGTTGAGGAGTACACAGCGGCATGATTCAAGAACGGCTGCTTCCTGTGTCATGTTCACGTGTATTCATCAGACACTTGCAGTCCTTGTTGGAAAGGCAGCCCAGGACCCGGACAGACAAGGCCAAGGCCGAGCACCCCACCGGGCCGTCCTGCGGCTGGTGCTGGGAGGGGCATGGGCTGCGGCCTGGCCCGAGGTGGCGTCTCTGGCTCTCCTGCCCACTGCTCGGGTTATAATCCACGTGCCCATCTGAACAGGGATGTCTTTGTACATCTGATGTCGTTCACTTTTTTCTCGGAGGCTTCAGCTGTTTGCTCGTTTAAAATAGTCACGGTGCGTCTGACCGCAGCTCCAAGGCGGGCCTCAGCCATGCTTGGTGTCTGTGAGGCCGAGAGCGGATGGACGAGCTGACTTCTAGGCTGTGGGTGGGGTCCGTGTCCCCAGGTGCCCTCTGCCAACAGAAATCAGCTGCCCGAGGGCCTGAGCCGCTCTCCCCGTGGGCCTGAGCCACTCTCCCCGTGGGAATAGCGCCGCCGCCCGGCTCACCTTGCAGGGTGCGAGCCTGACCCCTTTATCTGGGCCTCCGCTGGGCTCAGATTTTTGCTCTGAAAGTGAATTCTGGCCCTGGCTGGTTTGGCTCAGTGTGAAGGGTCCCAGGTTCGATTCTAGTCAAGGGCACATGCCCGGGTTGTGGGCTTGATCCCCAGTAGGGGGCGTGCAGGAGGCAGCCGATCAATGATTCTCTCTCATCATTGGTATTTCTCTCCCTTTCTCTCTGAGATCAATAAAAACATAGAAAAAAAAAAAGATGCTCGACCAGGTGGGCACAGAGCAGGCTCCGAGGCTGGCGTGTGGCTGCTCCTAGCGTCCTCCCACCCTAACGGCGCTCTCCTCTCTCCCCAGTGCCCTCTGCCAGCATGACCCGCCTGATGCGGTCCCGCACGGCCTCGGGCTCCAGTGTCACGTCCCTGGAGGGGTCCCGCAGCCGCTCCCACACCAGCGAGGGCACCCGCAGCC
>NW_005364954.1:373873-387156 GCF_000412655.1 Myotis brandtii
AGATGCCAAACCGCCCCAAACAAGAAACACAGCAGGAAACAGGTCCTAATCCAGGCCTAGGCCAACCCGGGCATCCGGGCTCTCAGGGGCCTTTAGGGGAAGTCAGCCCACCTGCTTCTGTTTCCTCTCCCACTAAAGACAAACCCACTCAGTTTCTGGAAACAAAACCCTCCTCTGGTTTGGGGAGGAGGGAGCAGTGAGCCCAGGGAGGTTGGGCTGGTGTAGGCAAAACAGGCAGCGGGAAAAGAGGCGGAGCTTACTGGGAGGCTCAGAGAGTTTGGAAAAGCAAATCTATGTAGCTCACCTGAAATCGATTTTTAAAGTTCGCGCATACACTTTGCAATGCCGACGCACGCACGCAGGCCTGCTTTCCTGACATTTGTTTTTCATGAACACAAAGGCAGAGACAGATCCTCCTGGCTTTGCTGCAACAACAATAAAACCCATCGGCAAGTGCTTGGCATCATGGATTTAAGGCTTTGGCTCTGCTCTCTCCTCCTCCCCCTCAGCCCCTGCTTCCCACCCCCAAGACATGAGCGAATGGTTATTTCCTTCACGGGGAAGAGCCTCTAAATATGGGGGTGCTTTCCTGGAGATGGAGGGGACATTCCCAACAGCTGTGCCCGCTGCCAGGAATCTCCATGCTGTGGGGCAGGGTGGGGGTGGGGTTTGGGCACCAGATGTAAATAACAGACTCTTGTGGTTGGGATGGAATCCAGGGTAGTTGTGATTTCTGTGGATCTCCTCCTGGTTTCGAGCGAGACCTTCTGTGATTGAGTTCAATCATGGTTGAATCTGAGCTTGACAGCCCAACCTTTCTGACCCGGTTACATTCCTGGATCTTCAGATAGACCTGTTGGCTTTTGTATGGGGTGGGGACTCTGGCGGGCAGGGGAGCAGATGTAAGGGTTCTGGAATGTGTATCCCCTGGGATCTCCTTCCCTCTCCTGCCTCCCGCTCCTCCCTGCACCCCTAACCTCCTCTCTCTGAATGGGGCGGCACCACTGACATGTTTGGGTCACGTTCCCATACTACTGCCTTTCGATTTTCATCCCGGCTAACCATGCATCTGCTAGGGAGTTTGATCAGAGGGAGTGGGACGTTGTGAATCGGCCGCTGGGACCCCGTGGTCTCCGGGACCCTGGAGTTGGTGGAAGGGAGTAATCAGGCCTTGCAGGCAGCGTGAGGGGTCATGAACGAGTCCATCCACCTGCCGCCTTCTATGGGAGGTGTCCCCTGACCTCGAGCAGAGGGTCAGGGGAGGAGTGGCTGGATCCAGACAGAAAACTGCTGTGTACACGTCTCTCCAGAGGAGTTTCTTAACGAGATATTTGTATTTATTTCCAGACCAATAAATTTGTAACTTTGCAGTGAGGTGTCTTTTTTCTCTGCGGAGAGTGTGCGTGCGGCGCCGTGGTTTAAGGGCGGCCTTTCCTTCCTGGGCCCCGGCCACAGGTCCCTCGCCTGTGGCTTCATAGAGCATCGCTGCCCAATAAAAATGCAACGTGAGCTTCCCATTTTCTTTTTTCTATTTAAAATAAATATTTTTTTATTGATTTCAGAGAGAAAGGGAGAAAGAGAGAAACATCAATGATGAGAGAGAATCATGGATCGGCTGCCTCCTGCACAACCCCCACTGGGGATCGAGCCTGAAACCCGGGCATGTGCCCCTGACCGTTTATCGAACTGTGACCTCCCAGTTCATAGGTCGACCCTCAACCACTGAGCCACGCTGGCCTGGCAGCGTCCCATTTTCTGGTGGCCACATGAAGAAAGAAAGAAAAGGTGAATTTAACTTTAGCAGTGCATGTAACCCAGGGCATTGGAATATTCCCGTTTCAGCGTAGACTCAGTGTAACAGTTATTCAGGGGCGTCATTCTTTTCTTTATGCTACAAAACCAGCGTGTAATTCACACCACAGCAACCCCAGGCCAGTGCCCAGCAGCCTGGACGGCACAGCAGCGGTGGGTACAGCTCCTCGACCTGCACGGACAGGGAAATAGCCTTTGTACAGTTTCTTTTCCTTTTAGAAATGTCTGTGGAAAGGCCACTCCTTTCCTCACATCCAATCACAACCACTCGAATGCATGTTTCTACTGAGAAAGAAAAAAGTAAATCCAACAGGTTTTAGTACAACCTCTCATTTTTGTCTCAACTTAAGATCAGTTTAAAATTCACAAAACAGTGACAAAGATAGCACGGTGAGCTCCCGGAGACCCCTGTTAACGTAAGAAACATTCAAAGTGTTAAAACATTAAACGTTTTTGTGAGTTTATTGGAGCCAAACTGTCGACAATTGCTGGGAAGCAGAATCTCATTGCATTGAGAGAATGTTCTGGAGAAGGGCGGGGTTTTGCACCATGTTTTATCCATTGCAATCAAAGGAGGAGACCTTGGTGGGTGAGATGAACTCCATTGGTGATAGAACAGGGAGGCGGGAGAAAGCAGAGCAGGGAACCTCTGGGATTGGATAAAAAGTGAAATGATGGACACATGCTTCCTTTACTCAGGTGGGTGCAGGACAGTTAATGGTCAACAATGAACAGGATAACAGGAGGGAGTTTGTGGTCCCCGCCCTAGCGCCTTGGCTGTGCCCTGAGGGGTCCCGGAAAAGGGAAGTTACAAGTTACCCCGAGAGTCCACAGGTACGTTACCTTAGATGCAGAAAGACCATAGACTCATAGTTGGTCTTTGTCAGGGAAGATACTGGCCTAGGACCTGACTGCCCACTATAAACTGCTTTTTAATTTCAAAAGTTTTAACGGCAGACCATCCTTCAGGTCTCTGAGTTTGCAAGGCCGCCCGCAGGCCCTCCCTGAGTTAGTCAGGATCGCACGTGGCCCGTTTTAGTCCACGCCCCACACGGCTTCCCTTATTATTATTTTTAATTGTATTTTTATGTTTAAATTGATGAGAGAGAGAAGCATTGATTTGTTCCACTGACTCACGCATTCCTTGGCTGCTGCGTGTATGTGCCCTGACCGGGGGTGGAACCCACAACCTTGGTGCATCAGGCCGATGCTCTAGTGGTCGGCAAACTGCGGCTCGGCAAACCGTGGCTCTTGAGCCACATGCGGCTCTTTGGCCCCTTCAGTGTGGCTCTTCCACAAAATACCGGCTCTTCCACAAAATACTGATTTCTGTGCATGGGCCACGAAGTTTCAATTGCACTGTACGTGCGTGCCCGCACGTGATATTTTGTGGAAGAGCCACACTGAAGGGGCCAGAGAGCCGCATGTGGCTCGTGAGCCGCGGTTTGCCGACCACGGCTCTAACCAACCGAGCTACTCGGCCAGAGTCCCCTTGTTCTTATTAATGTCTTAGGTTATTATGGCACGTCAGTCACGACTAAGAAACCGACACTGATACATTATTATTAACTAAGCTCCACGCTTTATTGGGATTGCACGAATTTTGCCCCACCGTCCCTTCCTGCCCCAAGACCCGCCCCAGGACACCCAGGGCCTGTAGTCACGTCGCCTTAGCGCCTGGCCTGTAACAGCTTCTCCCTCGCTGTGGTGACCTGGAGAGTGAGAGAAGCCCGGCCAGGCTTTGTGTGGGGCGGCCCTCCATGGAGGTGTGCACCATGCTTTCCTCTGGTTCCATTAGAGTTTGCGTCCTCGGAATGAAGGCCCCGGAGGCCCTTCTCATGATGGGTCAGCATCGTTTATCGCCGATGAGCTTAACCTTGATCACCTGGCACAGGTAGCCTTTGCCAGGTTTTTCCGCTGTCCTTACCTTTTCCACTCCCCTTTCCAAGCAAGGCACCAAACGCAGCCCACACTTAAGACTCCCTCCCTTTTATTTCATTTTTTAAATGTGTTTTTAATTGATTTTTAGAAAGAGAGGAAAGGAGAGGGACAGAGAGATAGACACATCATGAGAAAGAAACATCATCAATCAGCTGCCTCCTACACGCCCCAACTGGGGGGTCGAGCCCGCAATCCAGGCGTGTGCCCTGATGGGGAATTGAACTGGCAACTTCCTGGTGTTCAACCCTTGAGCCACACCCGCCGGGCAAGTCACACCCCACCCCCCACCCCCCTAAACAGCGCCATGCTGTTACTCATTCTGGTTTTTCTTCACGTGCCCTGAGGAGTGTCTGAGTGGGTCATCAGTGGTAAACACAAAGCTGGCCGCGTGGCTCGGAGTGGACGGGCTGCAGTCGGGCCCGTGGCTCAGGAAATGGGTCTGGGAGTTACAGGAGTTGCTGACTCAGTGCAGAGGGTGAGACAGCATCCCAGCCGGGGGGCCCGCGTGCACGCCAGCACGGAGGGTGGGAGGCGTGTGCCTGCATGAGAAAGCCGTGGTCCAGACCCGGGCAGGTGATTGTGTGTGTTGTATGTGGCCAGAAGCCAGGCAGGGAGAGGGTTAGACGCCTAAAATAAAATCCCTAGGATTACAAAAGCAACCACTTACAGTGAAGGAGAACTGCCCAAGTGTGGCAATTGGGGGACATAGCAACACGTACTTCTTTTTGTTTTTCTTTTCTTTTAAATATTTTTATTTCAGAAAGGAAGGGAGAGGGAGAGGGGGAGAGAGAGAGAATCATCAATGGTGAGAGAGAATCACTGATGGGCTGCCTCCTGCACGCTCCCTACTGGGGAGGGAGCCTACAACCTGGGCGTGTGCCCTGACTGGAAATTGAACCTTGATGTCCTAGTTCAGTGGTCGGCAAACTCATTAGTCAGCAGAGCCAAATATCAGCAGTACTTCTTCAAAATAGACTTGCCCAGGCCGAAAACCAACTTCTGCGCATGGGCCACGGAGTTTCAATCGCACTGTACGTGCGCCCGCACGTGGTATTTTGTGGAAGAGCCACACTCAAGGGGGCAAAGAGCTGCGTGTGGCTCGTGAGCCGCAGTTTGCCGACCACGGTCCTAGTTCATAGGTCGATGCTCCACCACTGAGCCACACCGGCTGGGCTCAACACGTACTTCTTTACGAACAAGTTAGATAGTAACGAGGAGGCGGGCTCCGTGGAACTGCCAAGCGGTGATGCGCACAATACCTGGGGTTCCCACCACAACTGTGCTAGGAAAACAGATGTGACCTCAGCTGGTGAGGTCAGGGTTCGAGTCTGTGTGGAGACAGAGCGAAATGCTCAATGGCAGCTACAGTCAGTGAGAACCAGGAGGCATGTTCTCCCGTCAGTCCGTGGCCCCTGAGTTCCCTCCGTGGATTCCTGGCCGGAGGCTCCCAGGTGAGGAAGGCCGGCTCCAGGCCCAGGTGGGCAGCGCGCAGGCTCCTGCGGATTCAGCACTCACAGTAAGGGCCTCTTCTGTCCCCTCCTGAGCGGAGCCAAGGAAAGGCAGGTGACGGGAACACCAGTGCCGGGCAGCGCGGTGGGACACACACCAGCTTTGGGGCGGAGCCGGCACAGACACCCTGGACCTGCCTCCACCAGCTCCCCGGGCTCAGGCCTCCACGGAGGGAGGGAGCGACCGCCGCGTGTGCAGGTGTTTGCTATTTGGAGTCGGTGGCCGGAGGCTGTTTTGCCAGCTGGGATCCGCCTTCGTTCTCCTGGCTGCTGGTTTTGGTTTCGTGCCCTCATCCGTGGGTCTCGGCAGCAGCTGGAGACCCAGCCCTTCCCACCCACTCCGGGGGTAACCCCCAATTCCTCCCACCAGGCTTCCTGTGACCCCGGGAGCTATGATTCGTTTCCCAAACTGGAGTGCCTCTTCAGGGAGAACCAGGATCCCCGTCACGGAGTCTGTGATTGGTAGAGGGCAGGTGAGTTCCCCCTGAGAAAACCCGGCACGGCCCACACAGACTAGAAGAGATTACTCATGGGGTCAGTTCTCCTCACACAGAATTCCCTCTGCCCCCCCAATAACCCATTTTCCATGTCTCTGTTCCTATGGCCCTTAAAGGAAGAGTCATCGAATAGAAACGAGACCGTCACACACGCGTGGAAGAGGAGAGCTTCTGAGTAAAGGTAGGAACACACGCCGCTTCTTTTATTCACCAGCTGTGTGCGCACCACGGGACGCCGGGCACGGCCCAGGCACTCAGGAGGCCCCAGTGCAGAGGACACAGTCTGGCCCTTGAGTCCTGGTGGGGAATCCCTCTGCCGGCCACGCGCATCACAGCGTGCAGTGCTGGGCGAACCACGCCGCCTGTGAGTGCGGGGCCCGGTTCTGGGCCGCAGGAGGGACGGTCCGCAGGGGAGGCGTGGGATTCTGCCCACCTCGCATGCTTCTGGGCACTCGGCACCTCAGTGACCTGAATGCCAGGTTCCCCGCTCTTGGAAAAGGCCCTAGAGCAGCGGTTCTCAACCTGTGGGTCGCGACCCCTTTGGCTGTCGAACGACCCTTTCACAGGGGTCGCCTAAGACCATCCTGCATATCAGATATTTCCATGACGATTCATAACAGTAGCCACATTACAGTTATGAAGTAGCAACGAAAATAATTTTATGGTTGGGTCACAACATGAGGGACTGTATTTAAAGGGCCAGAAGGTTGAGAACCACTGCCCTAGAGAGACAGTGAGGAAGGGCAAAAAAAAAAAAATGAGAGTGAGGAGTCGCTGACTTCGACGTGTTCTCCTGCCCTGACGCGCTTGGGAGCTCTGAGAGGAGGAAAGACATCGGGGTGATCAGGCCAGTCAGCGGGGGTTGCAATCCCGACCCCCACGGACCAGCTGGGCAGCTGTGGCCCCGTTTCCTCTCCGCTCTGAGCTTCCAGTTCACATTTGTAAGAGCAGAAATCGTAATGGGCACCTTTCAACACGACCCTGACGTGTCCGTGAGCTAGTGCATGGGAGGCACCGAGAACGTGGCGCGTGGTAGGTACAGAGTGAAAGAAGGTAACAGTAGAGAGTCCTAGTTCACCAACAAAGTGAATACTGGCCTCCTTGCCACGGGGACAGCCTTGTCGTGCTATTAGCTGCAACCCCATTGGCTCTCGATCCCTGTGAAGTAGGTTTCTGTTTCTAACCAACTGGTAAACCTCAGCCTTGTGGGTCAGAACCGGGTCGTGTGGGTCGGCAGACCCGAAGTCTGTGACATGGGTCACTGAGGCAGAAAGAGACGGGGTGTCCTGGGCCCGGTGGCCTTTGCCACCCAGGCTGATGCAGGCTGGACCCACCGCCTGGCCTGACCCACTCCCGGCCTGGACCTCGGCCACTGCAGGAGGGTCTGGCCTGGACATCAGTTGAGGTCCCTAAGTGCAGAAGAATGTCCCAGAACACTACTCTCAGGGGTGAGCGAGGCCATCCAGGGGCTCCCCCACCTCCCCTCAGCCCCCAGGCCGGTGGGGGTCTAGCTTTGGGGAAGAGCCTGGCCCATCCCCTGTGAACGTCCTGGTGGTCAGCAGCGGGTGCGTGCTGCGTCCGTCGCTCCTTTGGAAAATGGGCTGACCTTGCTCTGCCCTTGGAGTCCTGACTGGGGACTTTCCCCAGGAACAAGAATGAAATTGACCAAATGGCATTTCTAAGGAAATGACCCCAACGTGTACCCCTCACAGCGCAGGAGTGAGGAGGAACTTAGCTTCAGCAAGGCCCGGATTCATGGACACAATTCTCCGTGAAAAATCCAAGCCCAGGAACCATGGGCCTCCCGTGGCAGATGTCTGGTGACTTCGGGGTACGTAAATCTTTGGGATCAGAGCTACTTTGGGGTGCTGTGGTCAGAACTATTATTACAGGGCCCCTCGGCAGGGCCCGAGCAGTAGACTGATCCGTTGTCCTCAATCCCATCGCTCCTGTTGCGTGGACCCAAGGAGTCTCACGTTTGGCATCTCAAGGGGGGACTAGCGAGATCAGAGGTCCAGCCGAGTCGCTCCATGGGACTCAGGACACACAGTGACTCACACAGGCCGGGGTGGCCCAGACCAGATGGAGAAGGCACTTTCTGTGGAGGGCACGCAGGACCCTGCCAAGGACGGGACCCACAGCCGGGGCCGGAGCAGCAGCCTAGTGGGCCACGGGGTGGTCGGAGACAGGGAAGGGGCCAAGGGTCTGGGTCAGGGTCACCGGAAATGAACGGGAAGTGGACTAGGGAGGGCCCAGCCGTGGGCCGCCGAGGGCTGGCTGCTTGGCACGCGTTGGGCCAGGCCCGAGCCCTGCGTGTGGTGCCCGCCTAATTGGCGATTTCTGAGAAGTCGGGGTAGAGGTCCAGGTCAGCAAAGATGTCGTTGGGGTTTCTGCAGCTGAGGTTGCAGAAGCAGGCGTTGATCCACAGGACCCGGCGGGAGAAGCCGGGCCCGTCGGGGCACTGGAAGGAGACGTTGATGGTCTTGGACTTGTAGGGGATGCAGCACCTGCTGTCCGTGCAGACCCCGCAGTACTTGGGCCTGTAGGCGCGTGTGCTGACGCAGCCGGCGAGGGTGAGGTTCACGGGCGCCTCCGGCTGGTACACAGCCAGACACTTCTTCCCTTCCTGCGGAAAGGGGTGTCGGTTGGGATGCTCAGGGGACGAACCACCACCTCTGCCCTCCCAGCCTCACGGCCCCTTTTCTCTCACCCCCTCTCACCCCCTTTCTTTTAGATCCGCAGCACCTTCAAGCTGGGGAGGCCCTCCCCCAACCCAGCAAGACCCCCACCCCGTGCGACGCAGGAGTCAACTGAGGCCCACAGACCGGAAGGCTTTGCTCGCAGTCTGCAATTTCCCTTCTTCCCTCCATTTCTGCCTGCCCCCCGCCCACAGGACACCCCTGCAGCTCCCCCATCAACCAAGTGCCCAGCTAACTAGTGACCGGGTATGCGCTTTACCCTCCCTCCCCCTCCTCCGCTCCCCACAGCCTCTCACACCCACTTACTCAACTGAGTTGGTGTTATTTAAAAGTAGCTCGCCCAGCTGGAGTTGGTGTTATTTAAAAGTAGCTCGCCCAGCTGGTGTGGGTGAGCGTCGACCTATAAACCAGGAGGTCACGGTTCAATTCCTGGTTAGGGCACATGCCCGGGTTGCAGGCTCCATCCCCAGTGTGGGGCGTGCAGGAGGCAGCCAATCAATGATTCTCTCTCATCGTGGATGCTTCTCTCTCTCTCTCCCTCTCCCTTCCTCTCTGAAATCAATAAAAATATATTTAAAAAAATAAAAGTTGCTCTGTCTCTCCCTCGGGCCACTCAAGAGCAGGGCTCTTTCTGGGCGCCTGTGGTCTAATTCCGTGCCTGGCACATGGCAGGTGCTAGACGGGAGGTCTAGGCCCCCATATGTTATGGACGTGGGGCCTGGGGCACAGCGATGGGGGACATGGGCCACCGTCACGTGCAGTCAGCAGCAGGCGGGCATTTGATGCCAGTGTCCCCGGCCCTGTCTAGTGCTCCTGTCACCCACGTGGCTGGCGTGAGGTGCATGTGGGTTGCGTGAGCACAGGGGCAGAGGAGAATGGCGGTCACGAGGGTCCTCCAGAATCACCAGGGGACCAATTCTGAGGGTCCCTGGGTTCTCTCCAGAGAGACCCTGATGCTAACAACATAGTCACCACGATCACTCCGTTCAGTGAAATTCACAAGACGCCCACCTGGTGACACACGTTACCCCGATAACGGTTAGGAGGTGGGCTTACTTACCCCCATTTTACAGCGGCCCCCTGAGAAAGCTGGGGGGCCAGGCTCAGAGCCCAGCTCCCCTGTGGAGCGCGAGACGCCCGCCCAGCCCGCCCTGGGAGGGGACCCACCTTGATGAGCGGACGGATGTCCACGTCGCAGGGCCGCAGGGCGCAGAGGCGGCTCTCCTGCTCGGGCCAGCAGCGGGCGTTAGCGTTGGAGACCCGTGTGGAGATGCCCAGGCCGCAGCTGGTGGAGCAGGGGCTCCAGGGGCTGGTGTGGGCTATGCAGTTCCCGTGCCAGGGCTCGGACTCGCCCATGACCGCTGCGGACAGACACCAGACGCCCCATGAGTCTCCAGCCTCCGTCACCCCCAACCCCCACCACCGCCACCCGAGGTCCCTGAAACTCGGCCAGGACGGAGGTGGCCAGTCGGCTTCTAACAGCCGTGGGTCCCCAGGGACAGCAGGCCTTGCTCTGAGTCCCTCCTCTTCTCTGGAGGGAAGGCCATCTTCGGGGACAGGTAGACCTGCGTTTCAATCCCTGCTCGGCCACCTACCACTGTGTGACCTTTGACATCTCGGCCGGGCCCCACCTCCTCACTGAGACAATACCAGCGGCCTCTCGGGCTGGGCGGCCATGAGGGTAATCTAGACACTGACTGAGCACGTGTCCGGCGTCTGTTTGGGGCTGGGATAAAAGCCACGGGACACTGTTCCTGTCCTCAGAGGTCACGTTTATCTGGGGGAAGGTCAAAGGCCAGTGGCTACCCCCGGACCCAGCATTTCCTCTGGGTGAGGCTGAGGGCACAGTGCTCAAGGGGACACACAGGCTTCAGAGGGAGCGGGTGGGTGCAGCTCTGAGCAGGCCCACCTGCGGGGGGGGGAGGGGGGGGCGAGGGGTAGAGGTGATGGTAGCGCCCCCTCCTGGGCTGTGGGTGGAAAGGTGGGCTCGCCCCAGGCTCCCCTGGCCTCAGTGAGCCCTCAGGCGATGTGAGCTCACACGGTTTCCTAACCATCATTAATGTTTCTCTCCTGGCATCTAGAATGCTCTCTGGCGGCCTGAGAAATGGAGAATGCCGTGAGCTAGGGATGGGGCGGTGGCCCGGAGGATGGGCCCGAGGTACCCAGACAGACCCCAGGAGGAAGCCAGTCTCACCCTGCGGAGCAGGAGAGAAAGGAGCAGGCAGAGGGGGAGGGGGGAAGACAGATGGAGAGAGAGTGGGGGGCGGGGGAGAGGGAGAGAGAAAGGGGCTGGGAGAGGAAGGTGATAAAAATGGGGGAGGGAAGCTCACACGGTTTCCTAACCATCATTAATGTTTCTCTCCTGGCATCTAGAATGCTCTCTGGTGGCCTGAGAAATGGAGAATGCCGTGAGCTAGGGATGGAGGCGGGGGCACGGAGGATGGGCCGAGGTACCCAGGCAGACCCCAGGAGGAAGCCAGTCTCACCCTGCGGAGCAGGAGAGAAAGGAGCAGGCAGAGGAGAGTGGGGAAGACAGATGGAGAGAGAGTGGGGGGCGGGGGAGAGGGAGAGAGAAAGGGGCTGGGAGAGGAAGGTGATAAAAATGGGGGAGGGAGAGACAAAAATAGGAAAGAAAAGCCATCTAATAGGATCAGAAAGGGGGACGGTGAGGCCTCATACCCAGCCCCTCAAGGCTAAAGGTGTGCAGGGAACATTGATGCATGAATGAGGGATGGATGGGGGATGGATGGGGAGAGGAGGGGAGGGAAGAGGAGGGGAGGGGAGAGGGAGGAGGAAAAGAGGAGGACAGAGGAGGGGTGGGTCTGGGTGAGCTGGGCTGTGAGGTGGAGGGAGGGGCGGAGGGGAGGGATTTGCCTGAGAGGATAAAGGGCTTTGGTTTCTGGGTCACCTGCTAGGCAGGCAGGGGCTCTGCTGGTGTTTGGTCAGAATGGGGTCACTGGGCCACACACAGCAGGCAGACAGCCGCCCTCCCCTACCCCCCGTGGTGGGACTGCTGCCCTGGGCTTGCCAGGGACACAGCGCTCCTGTCACATCCTCCCCACAGGGACTGCTCCTTCCTGGGGCACCCCAGCCCCACCCACAGAGGCTGTGTGATCCTGAACCCCAGCAGGGGGTGGGGTGGGGACCTCCTGGGGTGGCCCCTCTGCACCACGGCTCTCCTGCTTCCCGTTTGTTCTCTTCTGGAACACTCTCTTCTCTTGGCCTCTGCAAACCCTCCTGTGCCCGCCTGCCTCTGGGATCTGCCGCCCTCAGCTTCCCTCTCTCCCCCTCGCCACACACACATGGCGGTGGCTCAGGGGACCCCGTGTCCCCCAGGTCTGCTGGCCTTTGGGGCTGTTACCACTTGAGTGGCAGGTGCCGTGGGACACAGCGCTCCTGTCACATCCTCCCCACAGGGACTGCTCCTTCCTGGGGCTGCCTCAGCCCCACCCAGAGAGGCTGTGCGATCCTGAACCCCAGCAGGGGGTGGGGTGGGGGACCTCCTGGGGTGGCCCCTCTGCACCGCTGCTCTCCTGCTTCCCGTTCGTTCTCTTCTGGAACACTCTCTTCTCTTGGCCTCTGCAAACCCTCCTGTGCCCGCCTGCCTCTGGGATCTGCCGCCCTCAGCTTCCCTCTCTCCCCCTCGCCACACACACATGGCGGTGGCTCAGGGGACCCCGTGTCCCCCAGGTCTGCTGGCCTTTGGGGCTGTTACCACTTGAGTGGCAGGTGCCGTGGGCATCTGGTGGGTAGCGGTCGGGATGCTGCTTAGCATCGCCCAGTGCACAAGGCCGCAGCCCAGCACAAGGAAGGATCTGGGCCGAAGGCCCCGCCCCGCCCCCTCCCCTCTGCACCCTCACCTGGTCTGCCCTCTGCACCCTCACCTGGTCTGCCCTCTGCACCCTCACCTGGTCTGCCCTCTGCACCCTCACCTGGTCTGCCCTCTGCACCCTCACCTGGTCTGCCCTCTGCACCCTCACCTGGTCTGCCCTCTGCACCCTCACCTGGTCTGCCCTCTGCACCCTCACCTGGTCTGCCCTCTGCACCCTCACCTGGTCTGCCCTCTGCACCCTCACCTGGTCTGCCCTCTGCACCCTCACCTGGTCTGCCCTCTGCACCCTCACCTGGTCTGCCCTCTGCACCCTCACCTGGTCTGCCCTCTGCACCCTCACCTGGTCTGCCCTCTGCACCCTCACCTGGTCTGCCCTCTGCACCCTCACCTGGTCTGCCCTCTGCACCCTCACCTGGTCTGCCCTCTGCACCCTCACCTGGTCTGCCCTCTGCACCCTCACCTGGTCTGCCCCAGGGGCTGGGCAGAGGGCGGGCAGTGCTGTCACGGCTTCAGCTGCTGCTGGTTGAGTCACACCTGCTGCCAGTGTCAGAGGGTAAAGCATGGGGGAAGTGGGGGGATCCGGGCAGCCACTCCTGCTCCTGCCCCCAGCACATGGCACAGAGCCTGGTACTGACACGTACGTGTCTCCGAGCTTATGGCTGTCAGCGGGGCAGACAGGAAGAACCGATCGGGAACACTTGGAAACAAAGGTCCCACTGAGTCCACGTGTATTGACGGCTGTTCCAGGCGCTGAAGATCCAGGAGTGAACCAGATAGAGGAAACCCACACCTCCCGGAGCTGACATTGTAGGGGGGTGACCAGGGAGAACCAACAGATCGTAGAACGTCGGTCGCTGGGGATCGTGCCAGGGAGGACGGTGAAGCAGGAGGGGACGTGGGAGCTGGGCAGTCCCTGAGTTACATGAGGGGGGGCAGGCAGGACCTCCCAGAGGCAGGAAGGTGTGGGGTGAGCGGTCCAGGCGCTGGGGGAGGA
>NW_005364954.1:387204-388480 GCF_000412655.1 Myotis brandtii
CAGGGGAGAGCGGCTTCCCTGCAGGTGCACCGAAAGGCACACAGGGGTTAGAGCCTAGAGCCTAGAGCCTAGAACCTAGAACGGTGCCTGATGCACAGAGGGGCTTAGGCCACTGTTGACTCCATGAGATGAGTTCCACTTGTGGGGGGCCCTCCTGGAGCTGAGGACGGAGGGGAGATGGTAAGGAAGTGTCAGGAGGCCGCCCCAGCCATCCAGGTGACAGGGGTGGTGATCGGGCCAGGGAGGGACCGAGAGCCGCGAGGAGGAGGGCTCCACTTTGGAGACATTTGAAAGGAAGAGCTGCCGGGCTCTCTGAAGCCCAGCCTCTGCCCTGTGTGAGGGGCCGTGGACGGAGGAGGCAGGGCCGGGTGCCCGGGAGCCCTGGCACCGTGGTTCCCCGGCACTGCACCAGACCCCACCGGGGAGCTCTTTAAAATTTGAATGCCCAACAAATAAAAATAAAAAATACATACAAACAAAAGAAAAACATAGAGAAAAAAGAAAAAAAAAGAGAGAGAAAATAAAATTCAGATTTCCATGCCATGCCCAGATGGTGGGGGTGGCCTGGACTCCGTGTTTTGACACCTAAAGAGAGAGGCACGATTTGTCACTTTTCCCTGGAGAGCGACACTTACAAGGTTACGGGGCTAGCCTAACGCCGTCATCCCGGTCAGTTCTGGTGCCGGAATTCGAACTCAAGTTCTCTAGCTCCAAAGACCATGCCTGGCGAGTCTTCTCCTCCCTCCCCCTTCGCACGGGGGAGTCTGAGCCTGGACGCTGACTGGCCCCTCCTCCGAGGGTGACTGGGGGCGGGGCTGAGTGACCGCCACTGGGAGCGTTAAACCACAGTGAACAGGGGCGCAGCCGCTCACGTCTGAGGCTCACGGGCCGCCCGGGCTGGTTTGAACACGCTCCGCAAGTGACGTGCCCAAGGTCACGTAGCAGGCGAGCCGGAGCCAGGACACAAAGCCCACGTCTGCCTTGGCCTCCGATGCCGGCAGCAGCCGCCCCGCCGGCCTGAGCGGCCACATCACAGGCCCAGTGTTTGCACAACAGAAACAGCCAGGAGCACCCGGGGGCGCTCCCTGCTCGCAGCCGTGTTTAGCTTGGCGCCCGGGGCATTGCAAACATCTTCCCTGAAACGCGTTGCCAACATGTACAAATTATACCCACATCCGGGCTTTTGGATTTTCTTGAAAACAGAGCAGAGCGGCCAAGACCGGGCTCACTTTTCTGCCGGCCACGGTGGGGTGGCTGGTGCCCCGGACCCGCCACC
>NW_005364954.1:388802-392469 GCF_000412655.1 Myotis brandtii
CCGCCGCCCGCCACCCTCCCTGCGGCTTCTCCGTCCCAGGTGGCACGTGTTTACAGCATGTTTACCTCCCGCCTCGTCCTGAACTAGTTGTGGGCACGTCTCCGGGGCAGAGTCAGCCTCTGGGGATGCGCGTGGGTCGAGCTGACCACCTGACGGATTTTTCTGTTTAGGGACCTGCTCCTTCTCTCTCCCCTCGGGGCCCCGGGCCGCCCTCTCTCTCACGGTCAGACCGGGGCTCTGCCTCCCTGGATGTGGCCTCATGGACTCAGGCGCCAGGGCACCGCTTCCGGGAGGGTGGTCGGAAGAACACTAGTGAGCTGTGTGTGTGTGTGTGTGTGTGTGTGTGCGCCCACGTGTATGCATGAGGTGTGTGTATCAGTGAGTGCATGTGTATGTGAATGTGCGTGAGTGTGTGCACATATGTGAGTGTGTGCATGAGATGTATGTATCGGTGTGTGTGAATGTGTGTGAGTGTGTGTGTGTGTGCACATATGTATGCATGAGATGTGACTGTGTGAGTGTACATATGTATGCATGAGATGTGTGTGGACATATGTATGCATGAGATGTGAGTGTGTGTACACATGTATGCATGAGATGTGTGTATCTGTGAGTGTGTATGTTCATGTGCATGTGCACATATGTATGCATGAGATGTGCATATATGTGAGTGTGTGTGTGCACACATATGTATGCATGAGACATGAGATGTGTGTGAGTGTGAGTGTGTGTGTGTTGAGGTGGGTAAAAATCTGCCAGACAAAAGAGTTCATTGTGCAAACAAGTTTGAAAAGCAAAGGCTTCTGCCGACAGCTCCCCTTTGGGGTGTGCCCAGGGCATGGGCGTTTACAGCTCTGAGCAGGTCTCTGACATGTGTTGAACTTGATTTCTTCCACCATCTGCAAACCTCCATGACCAGGGAGCCTTGGGGAATGAGGCCTGTGAAAGTCCCCGCAGACCCGCTTTCTCACAGCCGCAAGGAGGGAGCGCAGAGGTCGAGGTGGGGAGCTGGGGCTGCAGTGAGGGCAGTGGGGTCTGAGAGATGCAGAGGGGGGTGGGGGTGGGTGCGAGGGTGGCTTCCAGGCCCCCCGGGGGGAGGGGCAGGCAGGAGAGGCAGTCAGGCTGCACAATCTCCGAGTCCGGGAGAGAATGTCTACAAGGCGTGTGCCTGGCACCTGGTGAGGTGTCCGTGCAGCTTGAGAGATGAGTGTGATCTCGGAGAACTGAATAACCTGCTAATGACCTTGAAGAGCAGCCGTGGAAGCTGGGGGGCGGGGGGAGGAATGATGTATGTGAGAGTCTCCTCTGCCTGGAGGGTCCTGGTGCCGGAGGCTCAGCCATGAGCTCCGCTGCTTTGGGGAGAGAGTGTCGGACTGACTGTATACAGTAGCCCCCTGTTATCCACGGATTTGTTTCCCACAGGGTCAACCACCGCCTGAAAATATTCAATGGAATATTCCAGAAATAAACAATTCAATGAACAGTTCATGCGTTTTAAATTGCAGGCTGCTCTGGATACTGTGATAAAACCCCACGCCATCCTGCCCCTCCCACTCGGGACATGAGTCACCCCTTTGTCCAGCGTGCCCACGCTGTCGACGCTGTCCTCATGGGAGCACAGGGCTTGTGCCAACTCACCCTGATTTCACTTAATATTACCACAGCCACTAACGTTCATTTCACACAGTCTAGTGCTGTGATTGTTCTATTTTATGATCACTTATTATTGTCGATCTCTGACTGCGTCTAATTGTAAATTCAACTTTCTCAGAGGTAAGTATACACAGGAGAAAACATAGCCCCTATAGGGGTCGGCACCATCCGTGGTTTCGGGCATCCATGAGGGGTCTTGGAACGTGTCCCCCGCCAATAAGGGGGGGCTATTGTGTATCAGCAGTCTCACACCTGAGCATGCACAAGAATCACCTGGGAATCTTGTTAAAGGTGTGGGTCCCACCCCCACCTCCAGAAGTGTGGGGTTCAGGAACAACACCTTTAACCAACACACAGGTGATTCTGTGTAAGTTCTGATTGAACACACTGTTCTGTGGGGCTAACAGTGAGTCTGAATGAAAGAAATGAAAGAAGAAGGAGAGGGAATATCACTGGTAAAGCTAAAGACACATGACTTGGTATGAAAGTGGAAGCGTGAGCCAATGATAAAAGAGCAGGAAGTGCTCATGAATGAACCACGAGGCTCTGATAGGCTTGTCTGACTTGGATTTGTGTGCACAATCCATCAATTACCCCCCTCTCCAACCACCACCACCGAGGAGAAGCAGGGGGTTAGGTGAGGTGAGAGGCTGCGCTGTGCGTGTGTGAGTCATGGCTGCGGGGAGGGGGGTTCGGCCCTCAGGGGAGAGGCGGTTCCGGGGTTTATGGGGCTTCGTGGAACTGTTCAGGGGCCAGGCTGCTGCGTCACAGGCCTGGTTCCCCGCCTGCATCCTGCTGGGTCGTGTGTCTCTGATAAATGCTTAGATGGTTCAGGCTACATGAATACCAGTCCAGATAGAAGCAGGAGATCAGAGTCCCAGACAGCAGGTCTCGGGAACAAAAAGGACATGATGTAGCACGTGAAGAGAAAACAGACCACAAATACCACAGCCCTTCCCCACGTGAGGATATTATAAAGACCAAGAGGGAAAACAAACAAACAAACAAAAGCAAAGGCAACTGGAAACTCCAGGAAAAACAAAAAGGCTGCACAAGAAAGGAGATTCAAACAAGTGCACATCTCCTGCTGCGTAACAACACTGACACACTGGGAATACTGTAAATGGTGGTGACTGTATGAACAACAATATGACAACGACATTGGACGTGGTCTTAGAAGCTAGGTCATTAGCCTGCAGCTGTCATCACGAACAGATGACCCCAAGTTGATATTTCAAGCCAATTGAGATGTAAGAATGGATATGTATTGTGTCGTCCTAACCACCCAAAGAAGGGGCTAACAGTTAACATGGACAGTGGTAGCTGGAGGAACGTGGGTGGGAGAGCGGAAGAAATGGTTGCAGGCCTCTGGCTTTTATTCTTGCAAGGCCACTGAATTTTTAAAGTCTATATTATTTTAGTTTATCATAACACTAAGATAGCTGGAGCTCTGCAGGGTCCCAGTGCCCCGGAGGCCAAGGGCATCCTGCAAGGGGTCCTGCCACTAAGACAGGGGTGGGGAATGTCCAGCCCACGGGCCATATAAGGCCCTCGGAATCATGTGGTCGGGCCCTGCCCAGGCATGAAGGGTGAGTTAATGAATGTTTGACCCGCTACAGCAGGCTAATGTTTAAGTGATAATATTCTGTGGCCCCCGGATGATGTTATGTTTATCCACATGGCCCTGGGCAGAGACAAGGGTCCCCACCCCTGCACTAAGGGAATGAAACCAGGCTGAGCTCTGCCTGGAGTCTGGCATGGATGTGCCCCGGGTCCGAGAGCGAGCGGATGCCAGGACCTGAGAGGAGAGGGCAGCAGGCATCGGTCCCTCTTGAGGTAGCCCCGCCTCTGGCCTCTAATGATTGGCTGAGGCTTGTGAGGCACCCCCTCCAGAACAGGGGCCTGGCCAGGGGCAGGCTCCAGGTGAGGGGCCCAGGCCGGAGCTGGGGGGAGGGGGCGGGGATGGCCGAAGTAGGGAAGAGGTCATTTACGTGCACACACTCCTATTGCGTAC
>NW_005364954.1:392665-405142 GCF_000412655.1 Myotis brandtii
GCCATCGGTGACGAGGCTGACCCCCAGCGGGCAGCGCGGCGGGGACGGTGGGCACTCGCACGGCCACTTGCAGAACTGGGGGCGTGAGGACGTGTCCTCCAGCGGCTCTGGGGTGAAGGCCATGGCCGTGGGGGCTGCAGAGAGGGCCTGCGGGGGGAATGGCAGAGATGAGAGGGGCTGCCAGGCGAGGGGCAAAGCCCAGAGGGCGGCCATCACCTCCCATCTTTGTGGTGTTCAAAAGGCTCGCAGCAAATTATGTTCTTCTAGCATTATCCCCACTCGCCCGAGGATATGCTTTTAAATCGACTTTGAGAGAGAGAGAGAGAGAGAGAGAGAGAGAGAGAGAGAAACATCAATGTGCGAGAGAAACATGGATTGGTTGCCTCCCATATGTTCCCCAACCAGGGATCGAACCTGCAACCTAGGGATGTGCCCTGACCAGGGATCGAACCCACGACCCTTCAGTCCGCAGGCCCGATGCTCTAACCAACTGAGCGAACCCAGCGGCCAGGGCCGCACTTCATTCTTTGAACAACAGATGCTGAGATATCCAGGCAGATTCCGCCTCCCTTCGCTAAGGAGGGAACCGAGGCCCAAAGAGACAGAGGGACATGCCCAGGGTGACACAGTCCACGAAGGGCGAGACGCAGACTCTCTCCACTCCCATTTCTCCCCGCTCTGCCTCCTCCGGCCTCCCAGCCACGCAGTGGCGTTTGCACAGCGAGTCCTCAGTCTCCCTTAAGCATTAGGCATTCGAAGAGGAATCTGAAAAATTCCTGCCCCTAAGGGACCCACAGCTCAGAGGAGAGGCCGACAGGAAGGGCGATGTGTTACAACGCGAGGCCAGGTGCGGGGTGCTGGGCCTCCCTGGGGAGCCCCGAAGCTCCCGGACACTCCGTGGGACTGTCTGCCTGGTGAATGAGCCACCCTGCGCGCTTGGCTCCCGGGCCCAGAGGCCCGGAGAGATGGTCTACACTGAGGTGCGGGTCGGCTGGGCTCATTTTCGGGGCCTGGCACATCGTAAGTTCAGTAAATATTGATTCAACAGGCACAGGGCCCTTGACAGTCCAAAAGACAAGCCTTGATTTGAGGGTGGGCCCCCTCCAGGCGTGGACTCAGGCAGGCTTGCTGGCGGGAGCAAACTGCCCCGGGGGTTGGCGATGTCGGCCCGTGGTCACCTGGGAGGCAGGTGTTTGCCTGCGCCTGTTTGCTTTTCCTCAAAAGCACAGCATGACCTCAAACCTCAAATCATTAAAAGCAACCACAGCCCGGCCGGCGTGGCTCAGTGGCTGAGCGTGGACCTATGAACCAGGAGGTCGCAGTTCGATTCCTGGTTGGGGCACATGCCCGGATTGTGGGCTCCTCGATTCCCAGTGTGGGGCGAGCAGGAGGCAGCCGATCCATGATTCTCTCTCATCAAGGATGTTTCCATCTCTTTCCCTCTCCCTTCCTCTCTGAAATAAAAATATTTTAAAAAAAGATGCCCAGAAGGAAGCAGCAGAGAAGACCCCTGGACTGAGACAAGCGGTTAAGGGTCCCCCTGGCCCCATGGAGGGATGGGTTGGGCCCTCTGAGCCAGGCCCTTGCTGTTGGCGCCATCTAGTGGTGCAAAACCTCCCAGCTCTCACATGCATAGGCGCACACACACAGGACATCAGCCCTTGGAAGTCCAGGGGGCGTGGCAGGTCCCCCTGCCCTTCGCCTTGGTACATGGACCATTGCCATAAAAACTGGACTCTCCTTGTTCACCCTAAAAGCAGCAGGAGAAGCATCTTGGCCGGAGAACAAAGACAAGAGGCCCCAGCCCCTCTGCTCATTGATTCCCCGAAGTCAGCCAGATCCCAAGGCCCCGGCTCGCTGGCCCTTCCCGTACCGAGGCCAGCAGCAGCACCGCCCTCGGCGTGGGGGCAGGAGGCCCTGTTGTAGCGCGCACCTGTGCTGACCTGGAGCGGGTGGCCCGGGGCCCTTGGGGAGTGTGTCCCCGGTCACCCCAGCACCCCGCATTTGTCCTGCGGAAATGTAAGACTCAGGTCAGAGCCGCGGCTCCGCAGGTCACCCCACGATGCCACCCTGACCTCTGCTCCCTGACCGGCTGCTTTAGGGTTGCGCCCCCGCCGGTGGTGCCTGCATGGAAGGGCACAGCCACAGCTCGGGCCTCTGCCGCGCCCCATCTCCACGGACAACAAGAATGAATTCCCGTGATTCCCTGCTTTTAAGCGAAAAGCAATACACCTGTTCTTGTTTAAGAACTAGGTACCTCGCCCGGCCGGCGTGGCTCAGTGGTTGAGTGTCAACCTATGAACCAGGAGGTCACGGTTGGATTCCCGGTCAGAGCACATGCCCGGGTAGTGGGCTTCATCCCCAGTGTGGGGCGTCCAGGAGGCAGCCGATCCATGAGTCTCTCTCATCATTGATGTTTCTCTCTCTCTCCCTCTCCCTTCCCCCACTGAAATCAATAAAAATATATTTAAAAAAGAAAAGGAAATAGGTACTTTGGCAAAACCCATAAGGCCAGAGGCTCCCTTGGGTGGGCGGTGACACGGGAAGTTCTGGAGGAAACTCGGGGTCGCCAGCAGCAACAGAGGAGGCGGCCGGGCGTCTACCCAGAGGCTCCCTTCCCCAGCATCTCCAAACGGGTCTCCCCCGGGGAGGGAGGCACAGTGCAGGGTCACAGACGTCTGCCCAGGGGTGCGGGATCGGCCCAAGCTACCGGGGGTCCCCAGAAAAGGACACAGAGCCTCGGGGAGGGCTTTTAAGGAGCGAGTTGCTCTTTCTGGCCCTTCAGTGCCCAGCACTGCGCCTGGCACGCCCTGGGCAAGCTCTCCCAGAACAGCAGGGGAGGCCAGCACTTGGCTTGCCCCAGTAGGGGAGGCCGTACCCCAATTCTCCACAAGGGGGCAGCATTGAGACAGAAACTGCCCCAGCCACCCAATGGGGCCTGGGGGCTTTAGGAAAGGGCTGCCCTGTCTGGAAGCGGGGTGAGTTCACCCCTTTCCTGAAATGAGGGGCCCTGGGCAAAGGGGGGACTGTGACCCACCCACTCAATTCCCTGCTTCCTTCTCACTTTCCTGGTGGAACCAACTGGGGCAGCCACAGTATGAGAGGGTAGGCACCCCACCCAACACCTCTCTACTGAGCACCCCCTGGGTGAGGCCCTGGGACCTCTGCCCTGGTACCGGGGGGGGGGGTGCCCTCAGGTGCCCAGCAATGAGCTAGCTCCCCTGGTCCTCTAGCGTCCTCTACTGTTCTGCCCGATGGGTGGGGCTGCGCCTCCTCTCCCTCAGCCCACCCCTTCCCCTCCCCCTCCAGCCCTGGGCAGGCTCCCAGCCTTCCCTCACTCCTAGACTCCACACGGGGATTCCCAGAGAGCCAGGGGGACCCGCCCTCCCTCTCCTCTGGGCCTGCCTCTCATTTTCTCCCACTTCCCCCTCCACCCACACTCACCCCCCACCCCCCACACCAAAGCCTAGCAGATCCACAGTCTCTCCGAGCCTGGACTTGCCTCCGGATTGGGGGCCTTGGGATGGGCGGGCACAGCTTTTACCATCCCCTGGAATGTCCATTATTCAGGTCTTGAGAAGCCTGCTCCTTCTCCCCCCATTTCATCTTCCTTACCCTCTACCTCCTTCCCTCATGGAGAGACAGGGGAGGAGGGGGAGGAGAAGGGAGAGGAGGAGGAGGGGGAAGAGAGTTGGCAGGTTAAAATAATCTAATTTAAGGGTTTTTAAGTCAAGCATGCATAACGAATCTTCAAGGCACCCCTTCACGTGCCGGTACCTGGGAGTCACCCCCAGGAATTCAGGCTCAGGGCCCTGGAATTGGCTCCCCCCACAGCACTCTGATTTCTCAACACACTCCTCTCTGCTAGAGTAAAAGTCCATCTCCAACCTGCGAGCCTTCCTCCACGGTGGGGACAGAGCCAAGCGTCTATCACCACGTCTCCAGGACAGGAAGGGGCTGGGCACATAACAGGGCTGAGGGCGTCCATGGGAAGCATATATGGATGGGCTCTGAAATCCTCACAGCATCCAGGGACCTGACTCAGGGTTGTAGGACACAAGTCTCACCTACAAGAATCATTATCACCACCAACACCAACAGCACCATGAACACCATCATCATCATCACCATCAATACCATCAATACATCATCACCATCACCACCGTCACCATCACCACATCACCATCAATACCATCAGCACCATCAATACCATCAGCACCATCACCATCAGATATTGTAGTAAGAATTCTTTTTGGTTACTCCTCACCCAAGATATTTTTTCATTGATCTTTAGGGAGTGGAAGAGACAGACAGAAACACTGATGTGAGAGAAACACATCACTTGGTTGCCTCCTGCACGAGCCCTGACCAGGGGCTGGGCCAGGGAGGAGCCTGCAACCGAGGTACGTGCCCTTGACCAGAATTGAACCTGGGACCCTGTGGTCCGCAGGCCGGTGCTCTATCCACTGAGCAGACTGGCTAGGGCCATTGTAATGAGAATTTGACATTCTCGTATTCACACCGAGTCTCAGACATCCGTGTGTATTCCCTCTTCCAGCGGCCTCGGGCGCCTGTGCCATGCCCAGGAGCCTGTCGGGGGAGTGAGTGGCTCCGACTGGAAGCGCTGGTCTAGACTGTCAGGATGCTCTTGCCTCGGAGGCGTGCGGTGTGCAAGTGAGCTGGTTAATGCGGAGTGCTCGGCCCCTGGGACACGGAATGAGTGAGCATCGTGTCTGCACCCCCCACCCCCGCCCCGCTCTTTAGACATCAGCAGGATGAATGACACGACGCTATCGAGCCCTTCCCTTGATTTCCGGGCTGCAATCGGCATCCGGCCTGGCCCCTCCCAGGGTCCACCTGAGCCAAATGGAACCCACTCCCGCCGCCCAGAGACATGGTGGCGGCTCCTGGGAGGAATCCCAGCGTTTCTGTTCCTACAAAGTCAGAGGCAGCCTCCTGGCCTTTGGCCATGTTGCTGGCGGGGCAGGGGGTTCCGAAACCTGAGGGAGGCGCCCTCCTCCATCCTGCTGGGGGCCCCAGGGGCCACCCAGACCGGGGTCTGGGTCAGGTCTCCCCAGGCCCCCTTTCCAGAGGGCAAGGCTGCCAGGGCTGTGCCAGGTGGAACTGTGTGCCGTCCCTGCCGGGCTCCCACCAGCGCCCCAGACAAGCCGTGGGCAGAGGGGCCCCAAGCTGGGAGCAGAGCGGCCAAGTGGCGGGAAGAGGCTCTAAGCCGGGGCTCGTGGGTGTGGGGCTGCGGTGAGGTTTGAAACGCTCGCTCAGGTCTAAACTGTGGGCAGGAGGTGTAGCCAAGCCTATTGTTCCTGTTATTGCTCATTCATTCATTCATTCATTCATTCATTCAAATATCACTTTATTGATTTCAGAGAGGAAGGGAGAGGGAGAGAGAGAAACACCAATGATGAGAGAGAATCACTGATTGGCTGCCTCCTACATGCCCCACACTGGGGATCAAGCCCACAACCAGGCATGTGCCCTTGACCGGAATTGAACCCAGGACCCTTCAGTCCAGGACGACACTCTATCCACTGAGCCAAACCGGCCAGGGCCCATGTTCTCACTCTTTTAAAAAAGGGCAATGCCACATCCTGGGGTCCTCACCTTTCTACAGGGGGTCCTCGGAGGGGAGGGCGAGTTTGCATCTCATGCCCGGCGCGCCCTCTTCACGCACTCACACGCACCATGGGGATCTGTGCCTCAGACAGGCTGCAACCTCACGCATGCCGTGCACACACGTGCCCCTGTGCACACACATGCCCCTGTGCACACCCCACGTGCATTTATACGGGAGAAGCGATATGGGCGACCAGAGACCTAACGTTTGCCCAGGAATTTATGAGCACAGTGTTGGTCGCCCCAGTCCCAGGCCCCTGGCCCCCGAGGGTGCTGTGTTCTCGCCCCCGCAGCAGGGAGCTGGGGGCCCCCTGAGCCAGCGAGGACAGGGAGATCCAGAGCGGTGAAGGGACTGGCGGCAGCTGGAGCAGCCAGGGCGGAGCTGCGCCAGCCTCTCTCCCGGAGGCCACCTCTCCCTGTCGATCGCATCCCGGGGCGTGGGTGGCTGTCACCTGCCCCGCTGGCCTGTGAGCCCTTCTCGGGCATGTGCTTCTCTCTGCAAAGTGCATGGACCACGAAGGCAGCAGCTCTCGTGCCAAGAGCTGGACCGAGGTTCACTGAGTGTTGGCTGTGTGACCTCGGGCAACTGACTTAACTTCTCTGAGCTCCAGGTTTTGCATCTCCAAAGGGGGACAGTGACATCGCGTAAGGAAACTGCTGGGAGGACTTTAGGGCGCCCTCCCTTCGTAACTGTCCGGCGGATAGACTGAGGACGGGCTTAGCCGGACACACAGCGCCTCTGGCCCAGGACTTGGCAGCGGACACCAAGTACAGCCCCTTCCTCTTGGCACCTGGTGGGCGCCGAACCCCGCAGAAGGAAGAAAAGCACGAAGAGAGGGAGGCACCCCTTCATCTCACCGCGCTCCCGAGTCTGTGTGGCTCAGGTTCGCACCCGCTGCCCCGTCTGGCTCGCGGAGTTCTCTCTTCCTCCTTCGGTCACAGAACCTTGAGAGAACGTCTCGCCCTCAGCCCCCTCACAAGCCCACTTCCTCCAAGCGTTCCTGGCAGTGTGCTCGGGCTGCTCCTTCCATATGAACATCCAGCATCACTTTTTCCGTTAGCTTCCCGCTGGGACCCTGTGCGGACTCGCAGTCCGCTGATGTGTTAGCGCCTGGGGTTTCGCTAGAAAGCAGGGCAGGCTGCCATGCATCCCACGGCCCTGGAGGGGCGGGGAAGGAGCCCCACGGGCTCCAGCTGGGCTTTGTGGGGAGCTCCTGCCTGGGGAACAAGTGGGGACTGGGTCGTGTCGGGTTCCCCGAGGAGGTCCCCAGGCAGGGGCTGCACAGAGGAGACACCTCGCCTTTCATCCTGCTGTCGGGGGCCGTCTGGACTCTTGAGTCCTGTGCGTGTTTCCTCAGCTTGGCGCCCCTCTTCCTGGCACCCCTGGCTCTCGGAGGCTCCTGGGGCTCCAGTGTCCTGGGACCACCCCGCCTCCGGCAGACTTGAACCCCCCTTTCCCCCTCAGGCTCGCTGCCCCACACCCTCACCTCTTCTCCATCCAGCCCCTGTCCTCCCAGCGGGCTTGGCTCTCCCTGGTCTGCAGGAAATGCTCATTTCCCCAGACTTGGAAAGCTCTGGGAGAAAGCACGGCTTTGGCAGGAAAAGGTCTACGTTGGAGCCCCGGCCACCGCTTCATCAGGGGGCCCTGGGCCAGGCCCTTACCTGCTCTGTCTCCATTTTTTTTTCTCATTTGTCCTTTTCTGTAGGACAGGAGGCTCTGTGCAGGTGCGGGGGACTGAACAATGAACCGGACAGACGCTCCCCGCGCTGGGGGAGCTCCCATCACCCAGCTCCTGTGGGGCCGCTGGCCAATAGCTGGCCGTCAGCTCTCAGCCCCAGATCCCGTCCAATCAGAGCCCACAGGTAAGCTACTTGCTCCCCGGGCCTCAGTCTCCTCATCCATGAATGGGGCACATGGACCCCAAAGGAAGCTGGCCATGTGAGGGGCAGAAACCCCTCTTGCCCTACCCCTGGGCTTTCCCTCTGGGCCTGGGGGAGTGGATTCAGAGCTCTCCCCTGCCCCCCTGCCCCCCTGCCCACCCGTGCCTGCCTCCACGCCCAGCCCCAGTGGGCTGGCGCCGTCTGCCACGTATCTTGCTCCCCTGGCTTCTTGGAGGTGCAGACCTTCCTCCCGCCCTTGGAGGTCTGTGCAAGCCCAGGCGGCAGAGGTTAGAAAGCATCGCAGGCGCCGTGCCTCACGCGGCCCTGGTGCTGAAAGCTGGCATTTTCCTGTCCAGCTTCTCTTGGCATTTTCCACTTTCCCTTCCTGAGTATACCCAGCCCCTGGAGGCTCATGTTTTCCAAACTCCAAGACTCAGGAAGTCAACTTACAACTTGCTCAGTCACGCTGCTCAGAGAGGGCGAGCGACTAGCCCAAGGCCACACAGCCAGTCTCAGCAACGCTGGGTCTAGAGCCTAGGCCCCCGGCTCCAGGGCCCCTTCCCTCCCGTGTGGCTTCAGGTGTGAAAGGAGGCGGGCGGGACCCGCGAGCGTGTTTCTGCAGGTGCTGCCCCGGCTCTCGCCCTGCCAGAAGCCGCGGATCCCAGGGAGCCCCCCGGGCCTCGCCCCTGCCCCCCTCCAGCCCCTCTCATCCGGCCGGTCCCCTCTCCGAGCCCCTCCAGGCGGGACTCACCGTGGCCAGGGCGCTGCCCGCGGTGGCTGCGGTCACTACTGCCAGCGTCCAGGGCAGGAACCACCTCATGCCTGGGGGTCAGTGGCCAAGGCATCGACGGAGCAGCCGGGGAGATGTCCGCGTCTTGGGGAGCGGGCCCAGACTGGCGGCCCATCAGGAGCACCAGCCCTGCTCTTCCCGCCGCCCTGGGGGGTTTTATGAAAGCGAGATCTGACGTCAGGGGTGAGGACAAACCCTGCATTTTCCTCTGAAAAAAACTTTTCCTGCCTCTCTCTCTCTCTCTCTTTTTCTTTCTTCCCTCTGTCCCCACCTCCAGCCCTGCTTGGCCGCCGCCCCGGCTCTGACAGTCTTAAAGGGAAAGTTGCCGGGCTCTGATTGCAGGCGGGGGCCGGGCCGCAGATTCCCACAGAGGAGCCCGGTCACCAGGGGGCGTTTCACAGAGCTGGGGGGGCAGTCCCCGGGAGGGTGCCGGGCGGAGGCGGGGATCCAGTTACCCGTGGGCGGTGGGGGCTTTGAACGCTCTCCCAGTGGGAAAGGAACTCCCTCTCGTTTCTGCTGGCTGCGCCCACTTCTGGTTTTCATCCGTCACCTTTCACTCGCCCGGCTGCCGGCAAAGGGGTGGCTCCGGTTCCCCATCTGGAAATGATAGGCGTTCACCGATGCACCAGGCGCTGGCTCGAGTGGCCTCATTATCTCCCCACACATGGAAGCTGCGCCACTAACTCACAGGGGCTGCCGTGCCCTGCTCCCCGCCAGCCTGGGGGCTGGGCCGTTCCCCCATCTCTGGGCACTTGTTATCCCTGCTGGGTTTGGGGTGTCTGGCCTTCTCCCCCTGCTGGACACGTGCCACACAGGTGAGGGGTCCCCTATGGGTCCTGTTCTGCCCCGTCCAGACCCCCATCTCCACGTGGATCTCGAGGACGGCCTTCCAGGGGCCCCAGCCTCTATCTACCATCCGTGCTTCACACTAGGGCCCTGGATCTCTCCCTGATGCAGCTCCCAAGCCTGCACGTTGACCTAGCGTGGCACCCTGCCCTGGCCTGGCCCCGCGGCCAGCTGCCTCCCTGGACACTTCTCTCCCCACTGCCCCTGTCCTGCCCCCTCTCGGCCACCACGGCCTCCAGCTGTGCCGTCACACCCCAGTGGGTGTCCGCTCTGGGCCTCAGTGGGACTCTCTGTCCTGTGGTCTCCTTCCTTGTGTCTCCTCTGAGCGCCCAGGAGACCCTAGGACCCATGGGGTGTCTTCAGAAACCATCTGAGAGGGAAACAGGGAGTCAGGGAAAGGTGGGGGCCGAGCGGGGGCCCTGGGGCCTGGTGCACAGGAGGTGTGTGCAGGGCGGGGCGGGGGTGACAGTCTGCATTTCCCCAGGCGCGAGGCCAGGGCATCACACAGCCTTACTTATTCCCATTGTTCTTGGCAATTTATTATTACACCCATTTTACAGATGGGAAAACTGAGGCCCAAGGTCTCCCAGCTGGTACCTAACAAAGTGGGGGTTCAGTGCAGGCCAGCCTCACCCCAAAGCCCTTGCTTTCCCCTCTACCTGCCCAGGTAGAGGTGCCCACCTGTGCCCGAGGCTGACGGCTGAGGTGTGCTCCTGTCCGAGTCAGCTGTGACTCAAGAACCGAGCAGCAGGCAGGGGAGCCCGTTAGGAGGAGCACATGTATGGACTGGGACACGAGGGACATTAACCTTGACTCCCTCAGACGTCTCTCATTCTTACTTGGGCCCCAGGCCCAGCCGGGCGGGAGGCGGAGGACAGCACAGATCCCTGCCCACGCTCTGCCCACCGGAGAGCTGGGTGGCTCAGCGGAGCGGCCTCCGCACCCTGGTGGGTGTGCCCCACGTTGTGTGTCTCAGTAGCCCCGGGAACTGGCGTCCTGCCGCTGCCCCGGGTGGGCTCCCTGAGACAGATAACTGACAAGCAAATGGGCTGTGAACGGGGCTGGAGCCTCCAGGCGCCTGGTCCTGGAAGCTTCTGGAATCTTCTGCGCATCTGGCCCTGGTCAAGGGGCTTTGCGTCTGGCATGGGAATGCTCTGGCCTGGCTCTGCTCCCACCTGCCCCCCCTCCCCCCCCCGAAGCCCCTCTGGAATGTTTACAGCTGCGCGGGGAGGGCTGGTGGGGGCAGCGCGAACAGCTGGGTCAGGACCCTGAGCAGGAGAGGGAGACCCCAGCCCAACAGAGACAGCGGTGCCGCCTGGTCTGACTCTCGCCCCACAGTCCCTGGCAGGCGGCGGGTGTCTCCTGAAGGGGACACGGGCTCTGCTCCCCTCAGACCCTTGAGCGCCCATGCGCAGGCGTCCTGAGCACTTCCACCCGCTGAGCCTGCGGGGTGTGGGCTCCCCACTCAGAGACAATGGGGTGTCGGGGTTTCCAGACCAGGGCAGGGTCCTGCAGGGCGCTGCCTGCCCCGGGAAGCCTGAGACAGACAGCGGCGGGGAGGGGGGGCTACGCGCATTCTTCTTTCAAAAACGATTCGCGTCCAACTTCCAGGAAACCCCTCATCTCAGGGGCTCCTTGGGTACATGTCACCGAGTTTTGAGGACGCGTGTGCAGCTGGGACGCCTGTCACCATGGCCTCCCTGGGGTTCTCCCGAGCTCCGTGAGGGAAGCCGCGGCTCATGCCCTTTTGCGTCTGGAGGCCTGGACTCCACGCGGCGTTGGTCCGGCTTCGCTCGTGGTGGGGAGGAGCCGAGGCAGCTGGCGTCCAGCTGGGGGAGCGGGAGGGACACAGTGGACACGACGGTGCGTCCACGGAAGCAGCTCACAGATGAGCGCAGGGCAGCGGGAGCCCCTCCAGCAGAGCAGAGTGAGCAGGAGCCAGGCCGCCAGCCAGCACCCCGCTGTGGGCGAGACTGGGGTACACAGCGCGCTCCCAGCTGCACGTTCATGCACATGTTCAAGGGCACAGGCTAGAGAGGCTGCCATGGGGGAGGGAGAGGAGGGGGCAGGACGGGGGATGAGAAGGAACAACATGGTCCCGGGACGGGGGATGAGAAGGAACAACATGGTCCCAGGGAGGCGGTTTGAACGCATTAGAGAGAGAGCCCTGGCCTGGAAAATCCCGCCTGCCTCCCCGTGTGCACCCCGGGCAGCAGCACACATTTAAGAGAAATAGAAAAAGAAGGAGGAGGAAGAGAGAAAGGAGGAAGCGGTGGGGGAGGGAGGATGAGGAGAGGGTGCGGAGGGACAAGGCGTGTTTGCCTAAGAGCTGTGCAGGGCCCTTCAGGCAGCTGTCTGCGTGAGAAGAGCCACGCGGGGAGCCGCCCGGCGCCCTTTCCCGGTTCAACTTGGCAGTTGCCGGGGACACTACTCGGCAATCAAAAGGGCAGCGTAGAAACTGGCCCAGGTTACGGTCCCGGGGAGGACAGGGTCCCCGGCTGGCGTGGCAGGAGCTAACTGGGCCTGAAGACCCGACCCCTGCTCTGACTTGAGGGCTATTTTTTAAGAATATATTTTTATTGATTTCAGAAAGGAAGGAAGAGAGAGAGAAACATCAATGATGAGAGAGACTCATGGATCAGCTGCCTCCTGCACGCCCCCTACTGGGGATTGAGCCCAGAACCCGGGCCGGTGCCCTGACCGGGAATCAAACTGTGACCTCCTGGTTCATAGGTCAACGCAGAACCACTGAGCCACGCCGGCCGGGCTTGAGGGCGATTTCTACTTGTGCATCTGCCTGTGTACGAACCACAGGGAAGAGCTCAAATACCCCCGCTTATGGGGTCTTGGAGCGAGTCTTCACCGCTCAGGGCGCCGTGTTCCTTTCTGTGACATGGGGACACGGAGCTCCTCCCGCGGGCGGTGGCGTCCATGTGGCCACAAGCTTGTGGTCTTGCCCATGCAGCCCTGGGCCTGGCGCCGAGATCGGGTGCCTCCCTTAGGGCCCAGGCCACGGGCGTTCATTTCTGCAGCATGCCCGGCACTGCCTCGCGGTGAGGCCCCTCTCTGGGCCCCCGTTTCCTGTCATGTACAATGAGGGGTTGGGCCCTAGCCAGTTTGGCTCAGCGGATAGAGCATCAGCCTGCGGACCGAAGGGTCCCAGGTTCGATTCCTGGTCAGGGCACATGTCCGTGTTTCGGGCTCCATCCCCACCCAGAAGGGGGTGTGCAGGAGGCAGTAATCAATGATTCTCTCTCATCATTGAAGTTTCTATCTCTCTCTCCCTCTCCCTTCCTCTCTGAAATCAATAAAAATATATTTTAAAACAT
>NW_005364954.1:405263-413102 GCF_000412655.1 Myotis brandtii
AGGGCACAGGCCGGGCTGGGGGACCCCCCTCCCCCCGCCCCCCGAGTGCACAAATTTTTGTGCACCGGGCCTCTAGTAAATAAATAAAAGGAGGGGTTGGAAACTTCTGCCCCCGGCTTATCTTACCACCTCAGCTCCTTCCTCGGGACGAGGGGAGGAGGGACAGCCCCCTTGCCCGCTGGCCCGCTGGCCCTCAGCCCCTGGCGGGATGGCACCGAGTCCATTTGCCTTGAAGGCCCCGGGGCAGGCTGGGCTCTGCGTGGGGGGCACAATGCGCCCTGTCTTCTCTGCAGATCTGGGTTAGATAAACCGTCTGCTGTTTCCTTTCCCCTTATTTTCTAGGAGTTTCAGCCAATCCCGCCCCAGAGAAAGCTGCCAGGTCAGGGGGACCTGGTCTCTTTCAGCAAATTGAGCACAATGTGATGTTCCCCAGGACAAACAGCCAGGCTGGTTTCCAGCACAGCTCACCTCGGCCCACATGCGGGGCAGATGCTCAGCGCTGGGCGAGTGGGGCTGGAGGGGAGAGAGGAGGGACGTCCATGGGAGACCACGGATGTTCGCTGGTGCTCCGCACAGGCCACTCGACCTTCCAGTTCTCCCTCTGTCAATGGCAATGACTAAGAACAGTGCGGGAAGGGCTCCTGTGAGGGTTAGAAGAGAACGTTTAGAAAGAGTCTGGACAAATGTCAGGCGCATGGAGCAATGCTGGCTATTAAATATACATCTGTCAGCGAGGAAGGGAGAGGGAGAGAGAGAAACATCAACGATGAGAGAGAATCACTGATCGGCTGCCTCCTGCACTCCCCACACTGGGGATGGAGCCCACAACCCGGGCATGTGCCCTTGACCAGGAATCAAACCATGACCTCCTGGGTCATAGGTCGACACTCAACCACCGAGCCACGCCGGACGGGCAATGTTGGCTATTTTAATACCAATTTATGTGTGTATGTGTATGCATGGGACTGTATATATATATGTAAATACATAATTTGTCTTTTTTTAAAAATAATATTTGCTTAGCAAAGAAACGTTGTAAAGAGGGAATTCAAAAGCTGTAGAAAGATGTGCTCCCAGAGATAAGCACTGTCACCGTTTTGAGTGACTTTAGGCACTTTTTAGACACTATGTTACGTGCATATTTAGAAGCCGAGGTCATGCTGCTTTACCCATGTGTGCTTGACGTTTTAGATGACAGTTTTGTGCCTGCAGCGTTCTGGGAGGGCCTGGTTGGAAATGGCTGCCTGCTGCCCCCGGTGGGGACCCCCTGAGACTCAAGAGAGCAACCCCCCATCTTTGGGCACTGTGCTTGTTTGAGCTCTCCCCACTCTAGAAGTTCAGGCTCGGGACTGAACCCAGGAAAACTGCATTACCCATGATGCCCTCCTATGGGGACAGGCTCCAACAGCTGTCCATCACCTCTGCCACCCGTGGCTCCGCCTCCATCTCCCTCCAGGGACCGCCTGCCTGCAGCCACTGGGGAGCCACACATGCCCACTCCTCCCCCACGTGCCTGCCCTGCCCAGATGGAGGGGAGGAGGGGGGAGTTAGGGACAAGGAGGGCCAGGGAAGGTGCCAAGTAAACATGGGCGAAAAGAATGCTATTTGCTGAGAATTTTTTTTTTTTTTTTTGGTCTTTCAGGGTTTGGCCCAGAGCTTCAAAGCCTGGGTTCAGAAGTTTCTCTGTTTTTGTTTGCCCAAGTAGGAGAAGCCCAGTGTCCTGTTTCCGAACCCATTTATTCAGCATCTCAGAAAACGCCTCGAGGGGCCGGGAAGGGCTCAAGGTCCAGGCAGGATGTGTGCTGGACGGAGCCCCTCCCTGCCCTGCAGAGCCTGTCCTGAAACGACTTTCCCCAGTCCAGGTGCTGGAGGAGGTCAAAGCATCCAACCTCCCCAGGAGCCGCCTCCTCCAGGGCTCCCTCCCGGCTGCCAGAGTGATGGGCCTCACACAGAAACCTGACCATTTCCCGCCCTTTCTTAGGGTCCACACAGTTTTGTTTTTGTCCTCAAAGTCTGACCGAATTCCTGGAGCGTTGGGCCTACTCTGAATGCCTTGTCTCCTGACCCCGGGACCCCCCTAACTTCTGGAGCCCTCCCTCTCATCTCTCCTGTCCGTCTTTTCCTCCAGACCTGGCTCATCCTGTCCTCTTGGCCCAGAAGACACATCCCTGATCTTATCTTCTTTCATGAGCCCCTTCACCTGGCTGCCCCCCAAATACTAATCCGGGTGGGTGGTGGGTCAGGCGGTCTGGTTCCAATCCTGGTTTGGCCACTGTTTATCTGTGTGGTCTGTGGCCAGTGACTCAACCTCTCTGAGCCTCACTTTTCATAAATTAAATTGGGCTAATCATTACATCTACCTCAGGGTAAGGGAGCTATTACCTGTGAGTTGCTCAGAACAGTGCCCGGGCACCTGGCAAGCATTCAGTGAGCGTGAGAATATTCCCGGCCTTGGGCATCCCCTCCTTTGGGAGATTCTTTGATAATCTTCTAGTAGAAGGTAGAGTCTATTTCGCTGCCCCTGGAATCTGGACTGGCCTGTCTCTATTTTGACCAAAAGAGTGCAGAAGGCATCACTGTTTGGGGTCTTACCGTTACAAGGATGGGAAGTCTCCTCCTGCAGCCGACTGGGACGTCCCGGAGACCAGGTGGAGAGGCAGAGGTGCCCGCCCAAGCCCAGCCTCCAGCCGCCCGGCCGAGGCGCCATCTCGAAGCGGCCGTTCTGGAAGTGGGTGCTCCAGCCCCAGCTGCTCCACCAGGTGCCGTGTGGATCGGAGATGAACCGCTCTGCTGAGCCCTTCCCAGGTTCCTGAGCCATGGAATTTTGAGAAAATGAAAATGGTTGTTCCAAGACACTGAATTTGGGGTGGTTTGTTATACAAGAGACACCTGAAATGCCTCCTCCAGGAAGCTTCTTGGGTTTTCCAAGTCTCGGATTTCTGTTCCCACAAATAGTCACCTCCTGCCACCTTTGCGTTTTTGTTCCCTATTCTGCAACTTGTCCTGGGATGGACTCCCACTTGGGACTCAGCTCTTTCCTTCACACACACACACACACACACACACACGCACACACACACACACACACACACACGCACACACACACGCACACACGCACGACCTCTGTGTTGGTAAAACTCACCATCAGGCTTGAAGGGTTTGGCAGGAAGTTCACTCACAGTGATACAAACAACTTAAAATGCAATGGAATTCTCCTCCTCTCTCCTCTCACCCGGTCGCCAGCCTCTCTGCCATGTGGCTTGGCCTCTCTCTTCTCCCCTCCCCTCGATTCTAAATTCATCTTTGTTCCCAACACTTCTCCAGTCCTTGTCTCTTATTCATTTATGCCCTCAAGGTTCCAATATCAACGCAAGCTGCTGACCAGAGTCACTTCCTAAACACACATGTGTGGTGGGCGGTCATCTTCCCGGAGACCCTTCTCCGACCATCAGATCGAACATGGCCCGCCCCCTCCTCTAGGCCCCTTTACCTGCCTTTTGTCACCCACCTAATACTACACACACTGCCCATGTTTATTATTGTCTCTCTCCCCGTCAGACTACTCTTGAGAAGTCCAGGGACTCTGTAATCTTTACTATTAAATCCACAAAGACCAAAGAGTGTAGCCACATCACAGGGGCTCAATGGATATTTTTTGCACATGTGAGTACATACACGCATTGAAGCGACTATGGCGCCAAATATGAGAACCTTTCAAAAACTTATTCTGCTACATAATGAATGATCGGGGCCTAACTGTTGCTAGAACTTGGATGTCCGCAGGCCGGGTCTGAAAGATCAATCAGAATGGACACGATCAGGCCAGGATGAGAACTCCAGCAGTACCCTCCCGCCAACCCCTTTCCCACCACTGCCCCAGCTCCACGATGGCGAGACTGATGGCAAGGTTACTTTCCTCTGCCTCCCGCTGCCTTCCTCCTTCAGGGCCTACCCAGGGCCAGGCCCGAGTTGGCTGATAATGCGTCAGAGCTCACGGTCTCCTGGCTTTTGCATCTTGAAGAGAGACCATGACCATAGGCCACTGCACGGAGCTGGAAGCCCATGGATGATTCATCGTTCCTTCTGGTTCCCGCAGTTTCATGAATGATGATGTCATTAACAGAGCTGAGCAAGACTGGATGAGGGTCAGCCTTGGAGGCAAAAAAAAGCCCGAGAGCTTGTTTGGGATGCAATAGGTGAGAAGCTCATGAGACGGCCTGAGTGGACATACGGAGTGGGCCTTGGGGATGCCGGGGGAGGTGTCTGTCCTGGAGACAAACTTAAATGTGAGGCGAGCAGACGGGGCGTGGTTTTCTGCAGCCGCTCTGACCGAGAAAGAAGCTCACGCCACCTTCCTCCCTGGCACGACCCCCCACCTGCCCTGACATCAGAGCTGCCCCCGTTTCTACCTCTACCTCGCGGGTCCTCCTCCGGCACCCCTTCATCCGGTCCTGAGGCCCCCCAAAATAAAGTCCCGCAGGCTCGGCCTGCTCGCTTCCATTCTACATATCTGTGGCCGGCACTAACTGAAGCTGTAGCGTATGGAAAAGAAGGCAAAATGTGTCCGGCTGGCATGGCTCAGCGGTTGAGCATCAACCTATGAACCAGGAGGTCACGCTTCAATTCCTGGTCAGGGCACATGCCCGGGTTGTGGGCTCGATCCCTAGTGTGGAACATGCAGGAGGCAGCTGATCAACGATTTCTCATCATTGATGTTTCTCTCTCTCTCTCTCTCTCTCTCTCTCTCTCCATCTCTGAAATCAATAAAAACATGTTTGTTTTTTTTAAAAAAAAACCTTAATAAAAAAATGTGATTGTAAAATCCTTAGAACCCTTCCTGAACTTTAAGACCAAAGTCCCTTTGTCTCGGGGCGGGGTGAGTGGAGGGAGGGAGAGGAGGAAGTGGTTCTCAGGGCCTGGCACGGGGACCTTAGAGAGGACACGTGTCCAAGTTGGCTTTGCACCCTGTGGGCCAGCCAGGGACTGGGGCCAGCAACATCCCCTGTGGCCGCAGATGCCGGTGGCACCAAGAGCCGTGGAGGAAATCCTTTAAAATCTTTTATTTACAAAATCCCCAAGTATCTGGGCATTTTGTTTGGAAATAACGGAGTTGGCTTTTGAACTTTTTAAGGGTCTCTTCTTCGCTTCACTGTGAGCTTGCACACTCCAATGCTATTTTATCTTTTTAAAAATATAGGACTAACAGGCATATAAATTCCATGCCTGCAAGTGAACCCCGGGCCCAAATAAACTTCCACAGAGGTCCCCGTCCTTCACCCGGGTCCTAGCCAAGCCCCCAGCGCTGGTTCTCCTCATCCCCCTGCGACAGGCCAGGGACAAGGCTGCTCTGCCATTGGGAGTGGCAGTGTGGGGAAGGGCAGGGCTCACCAGGCTCAAATCCATGTAGAGATAAGTGCCGAGGACGCGTGAGGAGGTCAGACAAGGGAAGGAATGAACGCCCCATCTTCCAAAGGCTCCCCAGGGGCTCCTGAGCCCCCAGCCACCCCGTGGGATGGAGGCAGGCTCCCCGCTTCCCCGTCCTGGACGCAGAGGGGTTGAATGACTTGACTTTGTCACATACGAGGTAGAATGAAAACCGATGGTTTCTGTCACCAAATCTAGAGCTGATTCAACTCCAGTGTCCACCCACCCCTTTTTCTGGAGTTGGGAGCCCTGGGGCTGGGTGGCTGGGGTGTTAGTAGGTGAGCCTCCTTCCTGCCGCCGATCTGACCTCCGGGGGCTCAAGTGGGTGGGAGAGGGAGGGGAGACGTGTGTACAGGGAGAGACTTTGAAATCCCCAGGACGAAAATAGCCTCATTTTCCCACCTCCACTCCCACCCCCATCCAGGGAGAGGGGCGGCCAGGTCTCAGACACGCTGAGTGACTAGAGGCAAAAGCCAAGGACGCTGGTTGCCGATATTTACATGAGAATGTTCTCACGTTTTCCTTTCCTGTTCTCGGCGCATGAGCTGGCCCCCCGGCGTGGACAGCCACCCACGTGCGCACAAGGATGCGTGCCCAGACACACGTGTCTCCTACATGCAGCTCCGTGTGTGTGGGAAGCCATCCCACACACCACAGACCACGGAGGCAGCGGTGCCCTGGGAAGGGGCCTGATCTTCTCCCAGACCCAGGCCTTTGTCCTTCCGACAAGGGACCTGCTGCAGCCGGGGGTCCCCCAGAGGCAGCCCCGCGTGGAGAATTCCAGGGCAGGGATCTATTTGGGGGGTGGCTTGGGAAATGCCACTAAGAGATGGACACGGGAGGCAGGGACATTATCGACCCACAGCGGTGACCTTGGGCAACAGGACCCCATTCCGCTGGAAGCTGAGGGCGAATGTGCAGGACACATCCCCCCCCCCCCCCCCGCGGGAGTACGTGCCGCTCGGCTCCCTTTCCGTCGGGGCTGAGGGCCAGCGTAGGAAGAGGAACTCAGACTTTCTCATGAGCTTGTCTGCCGGGAGGTGGAGGACACAGTCAGGCCGAGGGACTTGCCGTGACGGCACCACAAAGGGCTCCCTCCCAGCTCTGCTCCTTCCTTCGCTGATGCCGCAGATAATTCCTTCCTCTCCCTGAGCCTCGGTTTCCCTCACCTGTGAAATGGGAGAATACTCTGTCCCACAAGACTGGAGTGGAGATGAACTACGGACAAACTCAGGACTGTCAGCGCCAACTCTTGCTAAGTTGACTCTCAGAAGAGATTCCTTTTCCGTCTTGCCACCTCAACTTTCTTCCTCCCTTTCCTCCTCTGCTTGGAGGCCCAGGGCCCATTTGCAGGCCGGGACACAACCGGGACACATATGGCGCCAGAAGGCTCTGAGTATCATCTGAAGCAACAGCGGGGCTTCCACACCCTTGTGTCCGCTCTGCCTCCTTCAAAACAGACCTGGGACCTGCCCCTCCTCACCTGCCTGCCGTCCGCTGCCTCCCCCCACCCCCTTACCTCGGGCTGGGATCCTGGCAATCGCTTCCACCTCTGCTTGGAGGCCCAGGGCCCATTCGCAGGCCGGGACACACCCCTCGGTGATCGCATGGCGCCAGAAGGCTCTGCGTATCATCTGAAGCAACAGCGGGGCTTCCACACCCTTGTGTCCGCTCTGCCTCCTTCAAAACAGACCTGGCACCTGCCCCTCCTCACCTGCCTGCCGTCCGCTGGCCCCGCCCCCTTACCTCGGGCTGGGATCCTGGCAATCGCTTCCCAGCTCTTCTCCCCTGTGGTCCTGTTCCCTTCACAGTCTTCTCTTCCCCCCAAAGCCAGAGGGGTCCTCTCCTGACGTTGGTCAGATCACCTCCACGCTGTCCCTCTCATCTAAAGGGAAAGCCACAGTGTCCATTGGCTCACGTGAGTGACAGGGGCCCTGGACCCAAATCTCAAATCTCACCTCCTCCCTCTCCCTCTCCCGTTTACTCCTCCACAGTGACTCCAATCCCTCCTATTCCTCCAGCTGTCCAAGCATACTCCGACCTCAGGGACTTCGCACGTGCTGTTCCCTCTGCCTGGATGCCCCTCCCAGAGACCCACTCGCTCGCTCCTCACCACCGTCAAGACTTTGCTCAAATATCACCACCCAGCAAGGTCTCCCTGACACATCCCATTTCCAGTTGCAATGCTCTCCCCTCTCACCTCCTCTCCCTTCCCCATCTTGTTATTCTTCGTAGCACGTACAACCATCTCCTGTGCTGCAAACATTTGTGTTTATTTTATTCGCGACTCTTTTCAACCCCAGGAGGTCATTTCTTTTTGCCTGTTCTAGTCATTGACGAGTTCGAGAGCAACGCCGGGCAAGAGCCAGCGCTGCACCATTTGTAGAATGGATGGGTGAATGAGTGAATGAGTGA
>NW_005364954.1:413429-437223 GCF_000412655.1 Myotis brandtii
TTGATTAATCTTTGTTAAATGGCATTTAAGTATATAAAATAAATATCAAAAATATAAGTTTTTGTTTTACTATGGTTGCAAATATCAAAAAATTTCTATATGTGACACAGCACCAGAGTTAAGTTAGGGTTTTTCAAAATGCTGACACACCGAACTCAAAAGGTTCGCCATCACTGGTCTATGCAAAGAATGAGCAGATTCTGTACATCCAACATACCCACACGCAGAGGCAAAGGCCAGGAGGAGACACGGCAAAGGAAATGCGACGGCGATTTCTGGAACGTGTGGCAGGATAAGGGAGTAACTGTTCGCTTTTCATTTATATAATTTTCACATTTCAAAAGCGTCCATAACAAACATGGACTTTTCCCCACGACGTTTACAACTGAAAGGCAGTGAACGCTTCACCAGAGAGAAGAGGGGACTCGCAACCCCGGGTCCTCGGCTCCGTCGAGGGCTCTTCTGGATCACGATTGAGTTCTCGTGTTTCGGGAGCTCACACTCGTATTTACAAACCCGCACCCGTCTGCTCCGAAGCCCGCCTTCCCACCACGCACCACGGAGCAGCTTCTTCTTCTCCAGAAACTTCCATGGGTCACAGAGCAGGGCAGCCAGCAAGGACACGAGCATGCGCTCCAAACCAGATGCGCCATCACTCGCTGCTTGTCGGGTTTCAGCAGGAAGAACGGGGCTGCGGCCAGGGAGCCGGGTGGGGCCAGGCCTACGGGGCCCTGGGCTCTGAGATCGCCATGTGCACAGACCACAGCCTGGAGCCAGCATGTACCGCCGGTGGGCGGCGCTGGGGACACCGGGGGACATGCCCATCCCATGCCCATCAATGCCGTGGCTCTGGGGCAGGTCCCGCAGGCAGTGCTGGCTGGTGGGACAGCAGGGAAGCGATGGCAGGGCAGTCTGGCCACCAGGACCTGTGGGCGTGGAGGACACCCCAGGACCCCAAGGCGAGGAGGGGAGATCTTTGAACACAGGACACAAGGCAGAGTGAGCTGTGCTCTGGGCCGAGGACCGGCAGGAGGAGGGGCCGGGGCGATGGGTGTGATCAAGGTTTCCGTGGCCCCCCTGAGCTGTGGGGACGGAACACGGGTCCGAGGAGGCACAGCCTGCTGGTGGGGCAGAGCTGACCGGGCGTGAGACTCGGTCGCCCCTGGCAGCCTGCGGGCTTTCGGAATGAGTCAGGGGCTGGCGGCCCGCAGTGGTGTTTTCCACCCCGGCCATGTGGGCTGGTTCTAGCGGCAGAGGAAACCTCCTGGCCCCAGGCAGCCTGAGAAATCTGATCATATACAAATTTCTCCCCGTCCCAACCCACCTGGACTCCAGCCCCAGCATCGTCAGCACTGCACACTGCCTCCAGCCAGCACATGTGTCCACACGTGCACACACACACACATCCTCCAACCACAGCACGTTGTATCCACACATGTGCACACACACACACACATAGATACACACACAGACACAGACACAGACACAGACACACACCTCCAACCCCAACGTATGAATACACTCCCCACCCCACACACATGAAGAGCTAGGGTCACTCGCTCACTCACACTGTGCTTGTGTAAAAGGAAGAAGTCACACAACCCGTGAGCAGGGGGCCCCCGGACCTGGCACCTGCGTGGTCAGTAGAGGGGCCCCCCTTGCTGACCTCCCCAAGCTCATTGCCTGCGTGAGGAGACGAAGGTCTCCACCAGCGAGTGCCGGGTTGAGGAGGGGGACCGGCTGGAGGAATTCTGCCTCTGGGAAGCCCGGACACTGGGTTAAGGAGGAACAACGTGACTCCCACAAACACGGCCAGTCCGAGCGGCAGGCCCTGCGGTCGTGGGAAGAGAACCCCAGTGAGTGAGTCAGGCCCAGGAAGTCGTCCCACATGGCAGCCCCAGCCCAGTTCCCTTTGGGCTCAGCATCCACCTCTCGTCTGTCCCGAGCATGAGCCTACGGGGCCTGCCAGAGGGGCCCCTTTTCCTGAGTCACGTCAGTGCCCCATGCGGACAAGCAAAGGCCCTGAGGTCACTGCCTGGAGCAGAGGTGTCCTGGCGCCACGGCGGTCACTCAGAGGTCCTGCGACTCCACTTCCGGAGAAGCGGCTCCATTTCCCCACCTTCTTATGAAGCATGGAGTGACGGTGGGTCAGAGGGCGTCCATGTGATCAGAAAGTGGGTGTCGGATGACGACTCCCAGGAGACGCGGGGGATCCGCTTTGTGATGCTGGACAAGTCACTCGCCCTCTCTGAGCCCGAGTCTTCCCATCTGTAAAATGGGTAATAACCTGTGCTCTGGCCTATGAAGGTGAATTAGGCACATCCACGCCCTGTGAACACTCATGACAAGGCAGCATTTGTTCCAAGGAGGCCAGAGGTGGAGACCTGGTGGCTCCATGGGCCACCGACAGACCCTGTGCCAAGCCGCTTGCTGGGGCCGCGTTACATCATCCCAGGGTCCCCGCCAGCCCTGCAGGAGGCCCTGATAGCAGGCGGCCCGGCCACTGCTGGGGTCCCTTCCTCTCTCCGAGCCTCAGTTTTCATCTAGAAAATGGCAGAGGGGACAGGCTGATCCCAGATGTCCTTCACGCTCTGACATTCCACAGGACGACGGTTCTGCATAATCCCAGGTCTGGGGGGCGGGGGCTGTCCGTGCTCCCCAGGGAAGTGTCCAGCAAAGTAGAAACTAAAGTTGCACCCCGTTCGCATTGAACTTGTGACTATCTAACTCTATGCATGAGGCAAGTGGTAAGAATATGGCAGGGTGAAAATACAGACACTTTAAAAATCATATGCCTATAAATGCAAGCCATCTACTTCTCTTGTGTGACTATGCAAAGTAACAGAGATGTGCTCCGACATCAGAGGAAAACTGACCACTAGACTTCACAGGGGGCGCACTGTCCGGCTCTGGGATGCTATTGGGGATCCCAAGGGTGAACTGGACTGTCTGTGACCTTTACTCAGGTTATCAGAGTAACCTCCCTCCAACGACGCAAGATTCAGGGCTACAGTAATACGAGAGCAATACTAGTGCTGGTACTGGGGTCGGTACTAGAGCAATAATGCTAGTGCTAGTGCTAGACTCAGTGCTAGAGTGAAAATGCTAGTGCCAGTACTAGAGTAACGAGTAATATGCAACTAGACTCAGTGCTAACGTGATAATGCTAGTGCCAGTACTAGAGCAACGAGTAATACGCGTGTTAGTACTAGTAGCAGATTCAGTACTAGAGCCATAATGCTAGTGCCAGTACTAGAGTAACGAGTAATACGCGTGTTAGTACTTGTAGCAGATTCAGTACTAGAGCCATAATGCTAGTGCCAGTACTAGAGTAACGAGTAATACGCGTGTTAGTACTAGTAGCAGATTCAGTACTAGAGTGATAATGCTAGTGCCAGTACTAGAGTAACGAGTAATACGTGTGTTAGTACTAGTAGCAGATTCAGTACTAGAGCCATAATGCTAGTGCCAGTACTGGTAACAGCTTCTGTACTAGTGTAATACACTGTCACTAAAAATGACTCAGAAGAGTAATTAATGACACAGTAAGTGGACACATTGGATTGAGAGGTTTTTCAAAAGGTAAGCTACACACAGCATGTAGCCTGTGGGAACTTCTGCTTAAATGCCGACATAACTCTGTGCTTGGGAACGTGTTCTAAACCCATAAGAAAGGGCAGACTCCAAGTGCTGCCCGGGCCTGTGGGTATAGGGTTTGGGGTACTTCCTGCCTCTGCTTTTTGCTGGTCTGCTCTCGGTCACGGTGGCCACGCCTCTGTAATCTCAGACGCAGCCGGGAAGAAGTCCCGTGGGCGGTTCCAGAAGCACAGTGAGCGAGGCTGCAGCCCACGGTGGCCCAGTGGCTCACTCGCTAACTGCTAACAAATGTTAGAGCTATTTGGGGCCTGTGGCGTCACCGGCGAGCCAGCTGCGGCTGTGGGTATGATGTCATCTGCTGTCTGGCTGGCGGCTCTGTGGCCAGGCAAGTCACCGGGGAGGAGGCGTCCTTGGAGACTCCCTTGTCCCCTGCACGGAGTAGTCCCGCCTGGACCGGGTCCCCAGCAATGTGCCAGGGGAGCTGAGAAGCCAGGGCTGCACAGGGCAGCTGCTGGGCCCGGAGGCGTGGGGGATGGACTTGGCCTGAGGCCTATGCTCTCCTGGGGCTGGAATGCCCAGGCCCTCCATTCCTGCCCAGCCCGCTGACCTCCTGCCCCTGGACCACGAAGGGCCCATAGCAGAACTGTGTTGACTGGACTCGGCTGGAGATGGTCAAGGTCAGCTCTGTTCTCCAGCGCCCCCTGCAGGCGGACCCTCACATTGTCCCATGATGGGCCCTGGGCCAGCAGCAGCCCCTGTGACCCCTGCGTGATGAACACCCCTCCGTCCTTCAAGGAGCTGCTTGACAGTCCCCTCGTCCTCCGGTTACACAGGGGCTGCCTCACACGGATGCTCGGGGCTCCAGCCCTCATGTCAGAGCTCTAGGTCCCTCCTGGTCCCCCTTCCAGGCGGTGGCCTCGGCGGGATTCCTCCCTCCTCTGCATTCCGGGGCTGCAAACCTGCTACTTTTGTGGCATGGGAACCACAACTAAGGATTTTCACCCCTGAAATGACATGAGGACGGTCTGGCTCGGCCGCTGTCGGGGTGTCATTTACTGCGCGACACAGTCCTCCCCTTCGTGTCTCACCGCAGCATCTCCTCTGGACACTGGACCGCGGAGGGGCCCATAGCACAGAACTACACAGGCAACGCACATAACCCCCGACTTCACTTCCTCCGCAGGAACAGGCCGGTCCGAGTAATTCTTAAATAGGGGCAGAGACCTCATGTTAACACTGGGAACGAGCTTGCAGCGGCACGTCCGGCCGGCCGCCCTCCGCACACACCCGGGGACCCTCAAGGAAGAGACCCCTGAACGCGGGCAACTCTCCGTTCCTCCCGGCCAGGCTGACTGATGGAGCCTGGCAGGTCTCAGTCTAAACCACCAGGAGCCCACACCGTTGACCCAGATTCAGCCCCGTGAGCAGGAAGTGGGGTGAGAAAGGAGGACGGGGGCTGCGACCTTCGTGGTGTGGGAAACCACAACTGAAGATTTGCACCTGAGGTCGGGGCATGTCTAAGTTCAAGGTGGAAGGAGCAGCGAGCTCTCTCCCCAGTAAACTTTCCTCCACCTGCTCCCTGTGCCCCCCCTGCCCGCCCCTGTGCCCCATCTGTGGGTGTGAGGCATCAACCAGGGGTGAGGGGATGGCATCGGTGGGAAGGATCTTGGAACATCAGTGCAACATGGGGCTCCTGGAATTGGGGAGGGGTGGCAATTCTGACTTTTGTTGGGAACATTACTGAATTCTTATTGCATGAGATTCCCAATAAAATCCCCCCAGGAGTCTCCCAGTTAAAAGGTCTTGGTCTTCATTTACCCTGCCTGGCACCTGGGCCTTGATAGCTGCACAGTAGGAGATCTTAAAGGGCGGCATGACATTTAAGGAGGCAAGGTAGGTGGGAGCCACTGGCAGGGTGCCTGGCTCTCAGCAGACGCCCCCAAATGGTGGTGATGGTTACACTTCCAATGCACTTGGTGAATGCGTATATGCGTATATTAGCGAAGAGCTGGGTGGTTCTGACATCTCCACAACCCAGAGGCTCTGTGAATTGGCTTTCTAGTGCTGGCAAAACAAATGGGCTTATAATAACACCAATGTATTCTCTCAGAGTTCCTGTACATCAGAAGTCTGACACGGTCGTCACATCAGGCTGAAATCAAGGTGCCATCACGGCTGCCTTTCTTACTGGGGCTCTAAGAGAGAATTCACTTCCAAGCTCCTCCAGGCTGTAGGCAGAACCTAGTTCCTTGTGGTTGTAGGACTGAGGTGCCCATTTCCTGGCTGGTTGCTGGTGGGGGGCCAACCACAGGTCCTAGCGGCCTCTGTCCTTGTCCTCACATCTCGGAGGGAGGCAGCAATAGCACACAGAGTCTTCTCACCCTTGAATCTCCACGCCCTCCCCTCCTGCCTCCAGCCAGAGGAAGTGCCCTGCTTTCAGGGACCATGTGACCACCATGGGCTCCAACTCGAGGATCCAGAAGCCTTCCTGGACCAAGCCCTCTGGCCTTAATCGCACCTGCAAAGTCCACCTTGCCAGGTAACACCCTCTTCCTGGGGTCCGGGTATCAGGGCCGGGACACCTTTGCAGGGTCACTGTTCAGTCCCGCACTCTCTGCAGTGGCTTCTGTCCCACTGGGGGAACTCCAGCTCAGGGAGACTGATCTGGGAGAACAGAGCTGACCTTTCTTTCAAAAAGCGTTCGCTGAGCACTCGCCGTGTGCTGGGGGCTCTCCAAGTACTTGGAGTGTAAACTAGAAATGCTGACCTCGCTGTCAGGAGAGAGGGGAGGAGGAGACACCGGCTATGGAACCTACCATGTGTCAGGGGCACTTCATGCATTTGCTCTCATGTCCAAGGGCAACCCATTGTGCAGATGAGCAAACAGGCTGCATAACATGCCCAAGGTCACCCAACTTACACTCCTTAGTCAAGACTCGCCCCTTCTTTCCTCTCTGGTCTGGGTCACTCAGGATACCCCCAGTCCATGGAGGGCAACACCACACCTTCTGGGACCACGTCCTGGACCCTCCCCTTCAGGGGTCGCTTCCCTCTTCCTCCAGAAGGGGAGGCTGTCTGCGTCTGTGACCTTCCGGAGGGACTTGGGGTTTCCTGAGGCAGCTGGAGAGGGTAGCTGAGTGGCCTGCGGTCCCTGGTCTGGTTGCCCCGAGTTCTCTGCAGAACCCGGGGGAGACTGTGGCGACGAGTGGGCCGGCCCCGAAGGTCTCCTCCGGGGGAATTTACATGTCGCTGGCTGCCCAGGTGTCTCTCCTTCCTCTTTTCGATGACCCGGTGACCTCACAGACCTTCCCTCAAAGTGATGAGCTGCGGGCTTCAGACCACAGCCTAACGGAGAACTGGGAACAAGGGAGGTGCTGACAGGCTGCTGAGCAAAGTGAGCAGGGCCGTGGCAAAAGCGCAGACAAATCCAAATAGAAACGCACCCGTCCTAAGGGACGGTCCCTCCAGTTACAGGGAGCGAATAGCGTTCTCAGCAATGACACTTGCCTCTGGAGGGGGCTGTGTCCCCGATGCTCTCATGGAGGAGGGAAGTATATTTGTTTATTTACTCCTCACAGCCCTCGGCAGCGTAGGGGGCTCAGAGCCGGAAGGAACGCCAGCCGGCCAGGTGCAGAGTCCGGGGTCAAAGGCAGATGCGCCCTCCACCGACTCTCAGCCAAGCTCCTCCCACCGGGGCCCCCGGAGCCACAGTGCCCGCGAGCCCGGGACCTCCCGTGTCCCTACGACACTCGTGCAGGTGGCTTTCTTCCCTGTCCCACAGGTAAACACGCGGGGCTTCCGCAAGGCCCAAGGGCCTGGCGAAGGCCACGGTCAGGAACACATGCCCGTCCGTGAGAAGGTGGGAACGGGAAATAGGAGGGATCAAAGGCCAGGCCGCGTGGTCTCTGCCCTGGACCAGCTCTCAGGAAAGTATGGCCCAAGAGACAACACCCAGGACGTCTGAGCTGGAGGAGGCTGGGCCCGCATCGCCATGATGAGGCTGAGAACACAGAGAAGTGCACACGGGGGTCCCCCGCCAGCCCCTGTCACGGGGCTGCGGTCAGAACCCCGGCCACGTCCCCTCGCTGGTGTTCCCTCCTGCATCCTGAGATGCCCTGAAGGCCTATCCCTGTCCAATGGGACGGGCTGACTCGATGTGTGGGGACAGCCGGGAAGACTCATACACTCTCCTCCCCTCCGCCCCCTCCGCCACGGGCAGGAAGGCCACGTTCACCCAGCAGCAGGGCAAGGGCCGCCGAACAGTCGGGAGGTGAAAGGGCAGCACATGGTCAGCGTGGCCTCGGCATCAGTGGGGCAGAGACCGAGGCGTTGAGTGAAGATCTTCACGCTGAGCCGCCACTGGTCTGAGTCACTTCCTCCTGAGCTGGAAGCCACTGGGGGCAGGAGGCGGCGGCAGTAACATAAGCTGCAAGGTCCTGCTCCTGCCGGGTTCCCGAACACACAGCAGGGTGACCGGGGCTCAGGGGCGCCTCGGTCCCCACTGGTCCTGCATTAAGAGGGCAGCGCCCCCCCAGCCCCCCCAGGCCATCAGGCAGCGGTCCCCAGGCAGGTCTGCATGGGTGAAAGTCACCGGAGAAGCTTGTGGGAAACACGGATTTCTGTTCCCCAGATTTTGAGAATAAATGGTGTAAGGTAGGGCGCCCAAATCTATATTTTCAAAGGAACAAGACCTGTCCTTAAGGAATGGCCCCCTGGGGTACCTTGCCTGCCATCATCCCTTCTGCAGAAGCCACTTCCTCCAACCGTCTGCTTCTTCGCTCGGCGGCCTGTGCCTGCATGTCTGAGTCTTGCCTCTGTGTGACTGAGCAACTCTACACCTTGATTTCCGGTTCACCCGGTCCCACAGCCTCTCCGCACACCCCAAGGCTGGGCAAGGGCATCGTTCTTGTTTCTTCTGTGGGTTACTGTCAACGTCCTAAAGACGGTATTTTTCTTATCCCATCCTCCCCCTAAGCTTGCTGCTTAAACAGCGAGTGTGTGTGCACCCCTTACACCCCTCTTCTTCCCTTCTTTTCTTTGCACGTCCATGCTCTCAGATCTCCTTGGTGCTGCAACCTCACCTACGCCCTCCGTGGGCACTCCGTGGGGTGACCCCAATACCTGCACACCAGTTAACTCGTTCCCCGCATCAGACCTTGTGCACGTCGCTCCCAGGCCGGCTCCATGGGGTGACCCCAACACCTGCACACCAGTTAACTCCCCGCATCAGACCTTGTGCACGTCGCTCCCAGGCCGAGCAGGCACTGGGATTCCGCCCCGTACGCTCCTGGTCCGTGAGACAACCCCGGGTCTTCAGATCAAACAGAGTCTCTCTTATTACAGCTCATTGGTTGCTTAAAACCGTGATCTATTTCAGATTATAATATTATAGTGGGGCTTCCTGTTTCATCTAGCGTTTAGAGTGGCCTTCTCCTCCTCCTTATCTCTCTCTCTTTCTCTCTCTCACTCTCCTGCTCTTCTCCCTCCCTCCCTCTCTCCCTCCCTTTCTTCCTCCTTCTATTCTTCTCCTCTCTCTTTCCCTCTTTTTCCTTTGGACTCTGTGCTTATAACTTCAGGAAATGTATATATTTCTATCTCACCCTAGTGAGTCTCACCACCTTAAAGGAAGCAAAATATATGCTTTTTCAAGTGAGATGGGACGGGAGCAGGACTTCTGACTCAGCAGCTGCCCGTCTGAATGACCCGAGCAACCCCCTGCGCCCCGCCCCCACCCCCGGCATCCGGGCGGCAGAGGTTTCAGGAGCCAGAAGAGAAAGTAGGCTCCCGACCCCCCATGAGTAGATGCCACCTGTCGGTCTGACTGCGAAGCTGGGCCACCATGGAAGAGCTGGGAGGGATGTTCCGGGTGGAAAAGGAGCAAACAGGCTGTCTAAGGAGAAGCCACCTCCCCGCCCTCAGCAGACAGAAGAGCAGGAGCCCAGGGGGCATCGGGGTGACCGCAGACACCAGTCCACGCATCCGCACCCACGTGGCCCAGAGAAGGACAACCCGGCCTGGACCTGCCAGCGCGGCCTCGGGCGCCGTTCCTCCCTGTGCTCCTGACTGTGGCCTTCGCCAGGCCCTTGGGCCTTGCTGAAGCCCCGTGTGTTTACCTGTGGGACAGGGAAGAAAACCACCTGCATGAGTGTTGTAGGGACACGGGAGGTCCCGGGCTCGCAGGCACTGCGGCCCCGGGGGCCCGGGTGGGAGGAGCTTGGCTGTGAGTCAGTGGAGGGCGCATCTGTTTTTGACCCCAGACTCTGCACCTGGCCAGCTGGCGTTCCTTCTGGCTCTGAGCCTCCTACCAGCCTCGCTGGCCTCCTACCTCCTTCCTAGCACCTTCAGGAGAGAATCCTTTCTAACACGTAGGTAGGACTCTGGGGCCTGCCCTCCATGGGTCCCCAGATCCCGTGTCACTTCTGTTCGCCTGCCCCCCTCTCCCGCGAGAGGGCAGGGCTCTCGCCTCCCCAGCCCCCAGCACAGAGCCTGGCACACAGAGGATGCTGCGCAACCATTTGACGGGAGGAAACAGCAGCCTGGGATTCAGAACTGAGTCGGACTCCGAAGGTGAGAAGATGAATCCACAGCTCGGCATCTCCCAAGGGCAGCCCTGAAGGAACACATCAGAGTCACCGCTGTTTCACTGCATGTTGACACTTTATTGAAAGCCAGGGGCGATTCCAGAGAACAAGGAGCCCAGGTGGCAGCCTGGGGGTGGGGGGAGGGAAAGGGCAAGTTGAGGGGGCGGTGGCAGGGTGGGTGGAAGTCTTGGGATTGGTTACTTGCTGTAGCTCTTGGAGCCTGGATCTGGGAGGTCTTCTCTCAGGCCAGAGCCTGCCGGCTGCTCCTCCTCTTCACTCCCTGCTGACAGCCCATCCTTGGCTTCATCTGAAACATGAGGGCAAGGCTGGTGCGATCCTGACCCGACTTCTCCTCTCTCCCTCACTCTTTTTGACCGGAAGAGACCCTGGCTCTGAAGGGCATTTCTTCCCCAGGAATGCCCTGCAGGGGGCACTTTCAGATCGCCTGGCAGGAGGGACATGCGATGGGCAGGACAGGACTCGGGGTCATCGCCAGAGAGCCTCTGGGTCTTAGAAGGTAAAAGTGAGATTGAGAGTCTAGAACATGTCAGACGAGGTCACTTCCCTGCTGAACTCTCCACTCTCATTGGTCTCCCCATGAAGACCTCCCGACATTCTGCAAAGCTCAGCCCAGCACAACCTGCCCTGGGAGGCCCCCCACCCCTGGCTTCCTGCAGCTCCCAGCATGCACCAGGAAGCTGAAGGACTTCCCCTGGGTCACGTCACTCCCAGAAGCTTTTTAGGGCATCGCATTTATCTCGATATTCCTAGCGCCCTTATGACGGATCCTTTTATCGTCTCCGTAACATCTCTTCAACAGGAAGTTCTCTTCAACAGGAAGTTCTCTTCAACAGGAAATTCTCTTCAACAGGAAGTCCATTGCAACAGAAAGAGGAAGAATGCCCGCCTCTCCCCTGGCCAGAACTCACTCTCCAAGACGTTTGACCAGTCTTCCAAGGGCAGCGAGGCTGAGGGTCCAGGTCCTACCTCCTCTCCCCGTTCAACTGTCCCACAGCCCTCCCAGCCCCCCCCCCCACCCCAGTGTTCTCTCTCTCACTTCCCTCTCCTGCCCCCATGGAACAGGAGGCCCTTGGCAGAGAGGAACCCCCCTCCCCAACCTGTGAGCTCTCAGAGGAGAGAGAGGTGCTAATGGCCTCCCAGTGCCCGTTGGCTCCCAGAGGCTCAGACAGGCCTAACGCACAATGTGCGCACAGTAGGTGCTGTGTATCCACCCCCGCCCGCCCTCCCCCTGGCCCTCCGGCTCCAGGCTCCCTACCTGCAGGCGCCTTCAGGGACCGGATGTACTTGGACCAGAAGGAGCAGTCGGCCTTTTTCAGGCCCCGTCGATTGGGGAGCTGGGCGCTGAACTCCTTGTAGTTCTCCCCGTTGGTGCCAGGGACGAAGTCGGGCCAGGGGACTGCGAATTCAGGCCCTTTCCGTGAGAACTCGTGCGGGTAGTTGGGATTCCTGGGGAAGAAGAAGCAGGACACACGCATGAGGGAGACTCGTCTTTCCTTTCATCCCTTGGATCACTTCCGCTCACACCTGGTCTCTGAGGACCCACCCACCCACTCATCCTTAGGCGTCCGAGTGGCCTTAACGGCTGCACCCCAAATGCTTACAGGTGGGAAGGCCCGACTCCACCCAGGCCATTTCTAGGGGAGGGAGATGTGAGCTCAGGACCCAGCAACAGCAGCACAGCCCTTCTGGGGGTCTGGACGCTCAGGAGGCCGCGTGCCCCTCTCTGTGCTGGTGTCCTTTTATCGGGACCCCATCGCTAGTCTCTGGGATGCCTTTGTGGGTCCATGGCCTGGTGGGAGGGGGCCTAGAGCCAGCACACTGGTCTGCCACCTGCAGGTTCATCACGCGGCCCCCGGGTTTGGAGGGGCGGGGTGCGCAGCGACCGCCCCCAGCCCACTCACCCGGATCGGATACAGTCGATGAAGTACTGCATGACTTTCAGCGCTGTGCGCTTCTCCTCCGGAGTGAACTGCCCCCCGTAGGCAGGGTGGAAGGGCAGCCCGAAGGCATACTGGGCGTCGTCCAGCAGTTCCAGGCTGAGGGAGCACGGGGAGGCGGAGAAGCAGGAGTTAAAGGAATAGTGCACCACTGGAGAAATCCAAGGAGCCCCAACCAGAATCCCTCCCCCATGAAGACAGTGCTCTTGTTATGTTGAGGCTGCCTACGCGGTGCTGGGTACCGCTGATGGACCTTCTGTCCATGGCCCCCTGGGACAGATCTGTGGCACAGCCATTGGCTACGACCTGAAGGCCATTCTTAGTGCCCAGCGCCCACCATCCACGGTCCCTTTCCTCTGTCCTCAAAGCCAGCAACAGTGAGTCACATCCTCCACACGCCCCTCTGTCCGGCTTTTCCCTCTGCCCCCCCTTCTCCTCTAAAGGACCTGTGTCATTGGGTTGGGCACCTGGATTGTGGGAAACACACAGCCATGCAGCCTGAGGGACGCTGTGTGCTCAGTTTCTGGATGTGAATACAGTTCAGAGGACGGTGGCAAACAGGAGGTCAGGACAAGCCGGTCCGCCAGCCACCCTTGCTGACTGCTTTCTGGGCCGCACCCCGAATGGGTGCTGGGGTAAGAGAGGGAGAAGTCGGCCATGCTGGCATGGGGCTCGCGGTCCAACAGGAAATGCAAAGATGTCAACACAAAAATAAAATGCTTGAACTAATGATAGACAGACAGACAGACAGATGTCGAAGGATAGAAATGTTTACAAAGTGCCGACGGTGGAGGAGAAAGTGGTGCCGCTTGTTCTGGGCGAGGACATGGAGGGCAGCTTGTGCCACGCCAGAGAGGAAACCACGTTGACGTGGGCCTTGGGAGAGGACAGGGTGAGCCCGAGGGGGAGGGGAGGGGTGTTTGGGGCCAAGACTCAGCGCGTGTGATGGCGTGGAGTGTGCTTTCTGTGGAGGAGGGGACAGGGGGTGAGACTGGGTGGGGGTGTGGCAGCTGCGATGACGGGGAACCACGTCCCCGACCCTCTGGGCCTCGTGAATTGTACTGAGAAGTGCTTCACGCTACTGAGTGAGGCTGGGATTTTCCTGGTCCAGGGCAACCCAAAGCGTCAGAACCACAGGGCTACTTGCTGGCTCCGGGCCTGCAGTTCTTCAGGCCCTGGCTCTGTGGAAGGTGTGAGAACCGAGGCCAGAGGCGCCGAGAGCCATGTCTAAAAGGGGAGGGGACGCCGGCCGTTTCTAAGCGGCCATTGCAAGCTGCCTTTCCGTGAGGACCGCCCTGGGCAGTGGCTGCGTGAAGGTCTGACGTGGCAGGTCCCAGGGCCGCTGAGCTGTCCAGCAGAGAGAGACAGGGGCTGGCTTTTCACGTGACATCCCCACCTCACCTCTCGGCCATCCCACCACCCTAGATCGCGCTGGCGGGGGCTTGTGGGGAGGCCCAGCCCCCACTCCAGCAAGTCCAGGGCCACGGCCACACTTCAGAGCCGACACAGTCCGTCAGCAGCTCCAGTCCCTTCGCTTCCCGCACGAGGGACCCTCCTTCATGGACATGGGGCTCATTAGGCAGCACAGTGATGAGACAGCGTCACAGGAGGAAGGCCCCTGACCTTGGCCGACAAGGACCTGAGCTGGGACGGGGGCTGAGCCAGGCCCCGGCTGTGAGGAGAGAGAGTGGGTGGGATCTTCCTTGCATCCGGGAGGTGGCTCCTGTAAGGATGATGGGTTCAAGAGGTTCATGCTGCGGAGGCCCTGAGCTCGGCCCATCTGGTTGGACTGACATGAGAGCCTGTTGCTCGGAGATTTCTTTCCCTGTTGTTCTGTCCGTGGGAGGAAGTTCGTTGACCTCATCCCCATAAACTATGCTCCCCCTTATCTCTCGCTGGCATCGCTGGATGGCTTCCTCTGGAGGGAACTGGGGCAGCAGGAGGAACAAAAACCCGCCGCTTCCCACGCGGTCATTTCAAGGGCTGAGGCTTTGCCAGGTCGCTTGCACACAGAGGCTGCGAGTGTGCCTCTCTGGACGCATGTAACTCACACAAGTTCACATTCTGCCCACGGAAGGATGGACAACGGCTTCTGTTCCACAAAAGGATTCATCACCCAATTCTTTAAACAGTGAGCTCCCAGCCCCAGCCAGTTTGGCTCAGTGGATAGAGCGTCAGTCCTCAGACCGAAGGGTCCTGGGTTCGAGTCCGCTCAAGGGCATGTATCTTGGAGGTTCAATCTGAGGCCCTGGTCAGGGCACGTGCGGGAGGCAACCAATCTGTGTGTCTCTCTCACATCGATGTTTCTCTCTCTGTGTCTCTCCCCCTCCCTTCCACTCTCTAAAAATCAATGGAAAAAATATCCTTGGGTGAGGATTAACAAAAAAAAATTTTTTTAAATGAACACCCAATTCACTTAAAATAACACAATGCCACCCCCGGCGCCAAGGGACACACGCGCAGCACTCCCATAGCTCCCTGCGGCCCAGCACAGCTGGTGGCTGACGTCTGGCTGCGCCGTGGACACTCCCGGTGGACTCGCTGGGCCCACTGCGCCTTTCAGTCCCGGCACAAAGCTCAGCAGCTGCTGCTCAGAGGGGCCGGGCTCTCCTGGCCCGAATCACCGACTCGCCCCAGGGAGTTCCGTGTGTACCCAGAGCCCCGTGCTTGCCCTGACCTGCTTATGCCCGTTGTGTGTTGTGGGAATCACAGAGCTCAGTCCCGTAGCCGGCGGAGGCCCCACTTCCAAGAAAGCCCAGCGGTCAGAGGGGCTGGGCTCTCCTGGCCCGAATCACCGACTCGTCCCAGGGAGCTCCGTGTGTACCCAGAGCCCCATGCTTGCCTCTGACCTGCTTATGCCCATTGTGTGTTGTGGTCATCACAGAGGTCAGTCCCGTAGCCCCGTGGTCGGCAAACCTCAGCTCGTGAGCCACATGCGGCTCTTTGGCCTTAGAGCCAGCCCTGGGTTTACGGCTTCGTGAGCACTTCAAAGGGAGGGCTCCACGCAGCATAGCCGCCCGGCCTTTCACCCTGCGCTGAAACCATGCCGACGGATGCGTGTACAGGCGTAGAATTAAAATGAAATGGGGGCGGCATAGACCTATCTCACCCACAGACCAGGAGTCCCCATTTTAATTGGATTTTCCAATTAACTAACTGATCATTGCAGGGGAAAACCGGGTTTCTAGTCTGTGTTCTATTTTTTTTAAGTTGGCTTTTAGAGAGCTGTGTTTCGAATGTGAAAGAAAAGACCAGTGGGCATTCTGAAAACCGTAGAGCAAGCCCTGGGTTTTCGGCTTTGTGAGCAGTTCAAAGGGAGGGCTCCACGCAGCATCGCCGCCCGGCCTTTGACCCTGCGCTGAAACCATGCTGACGGACACGTGTACAGGCATAGAATTAAAATGAAATGGGGGCGGCATAGACCTATCTCACCCACAGAACAGGAGTCCCCATTTTAATTGGATTTTCCAATTGCAGGGGAAAACTGGGTTTCTAGTCTATGTTCTATTTTTTTTTTTATAGTTGGCTTTTAGAGAGCTGTGTTTTGAATGTGAAAGAAAAGACCAGTGGGCATTCTGAAAACCATGTCTTCTTAAAAAACCTCCAATGCCTTCCCACCCATATTCAGATGAAATACTACCTTTTGGCCTGCCACTGTTTACCAACTCCTATGTGAACTGCAAAACCCTGTCTTTTTCCCCGCTGAATCTCCAACCACTTTCCTTCTCTTCAATACACCCAGCTCCTGGCCTCCTTCGTCATCCTCAAACATGCCACGCCTTTTCCCTTTCCCCTTCCCAGGGCAGTTATCCAAATTTACACTGCTTTTTTCTGTGTGTGTGTGTGTGTGTGTGTTGTCTGTTCTTTGCACCCTGTCCCTGGACACTCATCAACCCCACCCCCTGACTACAGTGCTAGTTCCAAGAGGCTTCCGGACTGCTCCATTGCTAGGATCTAGAAGAGGGCCTGGGGCATAGAACACAGAAGGTAACTATTCGACGAAACAGGATTGAAGAGAATGCACACCACAAGCTGTTCTACGGCACGAAACCCGAGTGGTCAGTTTCAGAAAGCGACTCCCTTCCATCTTCACTGGGAAGTAATCTCATTAATCACAGGACGGAGCCAGAGCAGTGGCCCCAAGTCAAGAATCCAGCTACTAATCCAGCCACCAATTCCAACGAACTCGCCAAGACAGTCAACTAGAAAGATAATATTTGGAATGTGAAATGTTAAAGCCCCCGGAATGCACAGAGCTGTCTAGAAGGTGGTGTACAGAATGTCTTCAGTCTAGAATTTACGGCTTTGTTTTCCAGGGTTGAGACAATTTATAAAGATGGAACATTGCTGTGTCTTTAGTCATTTTAATTTTTTTTTCTCTTCTTCTCAGAACCTTATTTTTCCTAAAGAGAAAATAACCAATAAAGAACAGCTACGATGTGCCAGGTGTTTAATGCCCATTGACTTGAACCTTCCCACTGGGAAGCAGGTGTGACTGTACCCATTTCATGGGTAAGGAAGTTGAGGTACAGGAACCTGCTCAAATGAAGAGAACTCCTCAGCGGAAAAGATGGAATTGACCTCAAAAAAAGGTGTTCTTCCACTGTATTGAGCCACTTCTCCCAAACTGAAAGAGTGGTCCCCCATCCTGTATGGAGCCTGGGTAGATTTTTAATCCCAAGAGCCCTACCCATTCAAAAGAGTCAGGTCCTTCCTCACAGAGTTTGTCCCTCAATTTCAGGGACAAAAATCCCATCTATAACACAGGTGAGCCGTCCCCGAGCCACGCTGGTCTGTGAGGCATTAACGGAGGTCAGGGAGAAGAAGGTGGGGGTTTACTGGGCTTTGTTCAGTGGCGATGCCAGGAGAGCTAATGTACACTCACGGAACAGAGGCACGAGACAGATGGCCGAACACGTAAGGCGCACACATCTATTTTAAGTCTGTAGGTCCGAGCCAGGAACAAATGAGAGGGCCGACGGCTCCAGGGCAGCGCGAGAGAAACGTGCCAGCAAATCAGTTTCTGTGATTCATTCATTGATTCAGCGTCTACTACAGAGATGGCAGCCACCAGACGGTGGTGGGGTGAGAAGACGCAGGCGCGAGCGCTGCCAGGGACGCGCCCTGATGGACAAGAATTAACGGGACACGTAACACAGTTCACGGGGCCCGTCGGCTACACACATTCATCACCACGGGAACCCTCTGAAGCCGGTGCTCCCACGCCTACCCCCATTTTTCAGATGAAGAAACTGAGTCACCGAGGAGGTTGGGTGACTTGCCTAGGTCACTGAACTAATAAGACTCAGAGCGGGTTTCTAGCCACGGTGATCGGCCCAGAGGCGCTGCTCTAATCAGGACACTTTGCGCCTCTGTCCACGACCACCATCTCTGCCTCTTGCCCCCCAAAATGATAGGAGGTGAGAGGTGGACCGCACCTTAAAGGTGACCAAGCGCACTGCCTTTTACGCCTCTCTAAACGGCATGACCTTGACGTTTCCTCCAGGCTCAGTGTGAGACAGCGAGCCAGGGGCCGGGAGCTCGGGCCCTCCACCTCGCTCTCCTCCTCCTGGGCCCTGGGTGCAGGGTCCCGCAGAGCCCAGTGAAGGGTCACTGCGCGTGGCCTCTCCCACCCTCCACTCCCATTTTGCAGATGGCAACACTGAGCCCCAAGGAGCCTTTGAACTAGAATAGAACGGACTCGCACCCCACCTGTCAAATGAGGTGGTTGCCTCACCTGCTGTTTTCAAAGCCATAGACATGTGGATGAAGGCCTCCTATCCATCAACAGCTAACACTGCAATTCCAAGGCACTTCCTGTATCTTTTCTTTGACTTTCCCTTCCTGCAGTTCAGTGAACTAAAGGGGCTGCTGCTCTTATACCCATATTTCAGATGATGAAACTGAGGCTCACAGAGGTGAAGGGATGAGTCCCCCGTCATTGAGTCAGGACTTGTCCCTCAGTCCCGCCCTCTTTTCTCTGCCGTCAGACCCCCTCCATTTGCCAACACCCGCTGTGGCCACGCAGCCCCCTTACCTGCCGTGGCCGTAGCTCTGGGGAGCGTGGTACAGGAACACGTTTCCGCGGGCCCTCCTCGCCCAGTGGCGGGCCATGTCGATCACGGGGCAGGTGATGAAGTAGTCCCTGGAGAAAGGAGGACAGAGGAGGGCCTGTGACAACTGTGCCGGGCCCAGGCTTCTCCCAGGCACCGTCCCTCGGCCACCAAGCCCCTCGCACAGGCCTGCGGAGAGCACATGGGCAGTCTGCTTTACGGCCGCTGTGATCACACGCTGGTGTCCACGGGAAGCATCTTAGGATCAGGAGGCTTGTGGACAAACATCTTCTCAGAGCATCAGTATCACTTACCGATTTGGGAGCAAAACATTTTATGATAAAACAAATACATACAGCAGCCGATGGAGCAGAACAGAAAAGCACTGCGCGTTTTAAAAGACAGAGCTCAGCCCTAGCAAGTTTGGCTCGGTGGATAGAGCGTCGGCCTTCGGACTGAAGGGTCCTGGGTTCAATTCCGGTCAAGGGCATGTACCTTGGTTGTGGGCACATCCCCAGTAGAGGGTGTGCAGGAGGCAGCTGATCGATGCTTCTCTCTCATTGATGTTTCTAACTCTATCCCTCTTCTTTCCTCTCTGTAAAAAATCAATAAAATATATTTTAAAAAAATAAATAAAAGACAGAGCTCAGGGTGCTTCGTGCCCAGGATTCCTGGGATCCAAGGCTCTCGCCGTGATATCCCCCCACCCCCGGGGACATTTGGCAGCGTTTGGGGACTTTTTTGGTGCTCACAGCTGGAGGTGGAAAGGTTTCTACTGGCATCTAGTAGGTCAAGGCCAGGAATGCTGCTAAAATAAACATCCTCCGATACAGAGGACAGCTCTCCCCAGAAAGAACGTTCTAGTCCAGTGGTTCTCAACCTGTGGGTCGCGACCCCTTTGGCGGTTGAACGACCCTTTCACAGGGGTCGCCTAAGACCATCCTGCATATCAGATATTTACATGGACGATTCATAACAGTAGCAACATTACAGTTATGAAGTAGCAACAAAAATAATGTTATGGTTGGGTCACAACATGAGGAACTGTATTAAAGGGCCAGAAGGTTGAGAACCACTGTTCTAGTCCAAATGTCAGCGGCGAGGAGGTGGACATGGTTCACACCGGCTCCCCTTTGGGGTGACGGGAATGCATTTCAGAAGCCCGCGCTGGCCACAGCGGGCCCTGCGTGGGGCAGTGCAGGGCTGGGAGCTGGGGAGGGGCTGGCCTGGCTAGAACCTGGCCGCCACAGCAGCTGGGTTTGAATCCCTCCAGGGTTTGAATCCCACTCAGCCCTCCCTGCATGTCTGACTCTCCATCGCCTCAGCTGAGAAATGGGCCCAGGGGCCCACCCTGCAGAGATGCTGTAACAACAGTCTGACACCCATGAGAGTCCCTCGGTGAGGAGGTAACCTCCCCCGCAGCCGGTGTCTGGGCAGCTCCGGTGTTTTCAGGGACGGCTCTGAGGGAGGGGCCTGGGGTGAGGTTCTGGAAGGGCAGGTGAAGGCCGTGTGCTTCATCCCACAGTCCCCCTGGAAGAGTGGTGGGCGGGACAGAGATGAGAGTCGCGCTGTGGGGAGGCACTGCCAATGAGACCGGAGGCAGGGAGGCCCACGGAGGCCAGTGCCTGAGTCTGGCTGGGAGAGAAGGAAGGTACGAACTAAGGGAAGACTGGAGTCCTCTTTGCTGAGCTGGACCGGACTCTCCATCAGCATTTCACTCGCCCCTGGCGGGCAGGCACCCCGGCTGGGGACTGACCGGATGACGCGAAGGACAGTGCAGCACCGGGTCCCGAACCTCAGTCTCTCTCATGCCCTGGGCATCCCCTGGCGCCAGGGGCCGCGGCGGCAGGAACCGTGTGCTTGGTCTTACCGGGTGGCGTTCTCCAGGGCCCGGGAGAAGGAGGCGTAGTCGTCGGCAGAGTGCTCCAGGGAGTAGTACCACGTGGCGGCGGCCAGCACGCCGGGGTCCGCGTCCTCGCCACCCAGCGAGTTCTGCAGCGCCCGGTAGAAGGCTGTTTTGCTACTGGTCCGGCCTTGACTTTCCTCAAATTGCTGAGAGAGAGAGAGAGAGAGAGAGAGAGAGGAGAGAGAGAGAGAGAGAGAGGAAAATTCCCCAGTCAGATTCTGCAGGTATTGCTCAGAACCTTCTCTAGAATTCTCTCTGGGAAGCAGGGGGACGTGGCGTCCAGCCCACGGGTGCTGGCTCAGACCTCTGGGTGTGGATCCCAGCTCCGCTCCTTCCAGCTGTGTGATCGCGAGCAACGGGCTGCCCTCCGTGCCTCCTCCCGCACCCGCGATGGGCAGGTGGGGGCCCTCGCGCAGGGGGGTGTGAGGACCACAGGTCAGTGCCGTGGGGCCATCGCTCGGAGCCTGGCCCGCAGGGAGTGAGACTCCATCGCGAGCTGACACAGTCGCACCCCGTGCCTCTCCCTCCCGGGACTGCCCGTGTCGCCTGGGGCCGTGGGAGAGCTAACGCCGGGCTCACCCACGGCCTCAGTCAGGCGGCAGGACGGCTGCCTGTGCTTACACAGGGACACGGCGGCCCGGCCTCGGAAAACAGGCTCCCCGTGCCCGTGGGCCCCGTGTTCCAGTGGGTGGAGACGGAAAATAAGCAAATAACTGTGCAGCTCAGCAGGGGACAGGCGCAGTGATGAGAAACTGCAGCGTGAGAGCCACAGGGCAGGGCCATTTTACATAGGACGGTCGGGGGAGACAGGTGGCTCTCGGGGGACATGTGTTCCCATGGAAATACCCTTCCTCTCTTCCCTTCCTCCCCCTCCCTCCTTGCCCCCTCTCCATCTCCTTTTGCCCCCCCTCTTTCTTTCTGCCTCCCTTTCTCATCCCCACGTCCCTCCCCCCGGTCTGCGCTGGGGGAGCTTGGGGAGGACCATCCCCCCGCCCCGACCCCGCCCTGCCCAGGACTCAGTGCCCTCATTTCTGAAGAGGAAGCGGCAGAACGTCAGGGCACAGCTGTGAGTGTGCGGCCCAGGCCCCTTGGCCCCGTCTGGTCCTGGGATGTGTGTTTACATATTTCCAGGCTTCTGTGTCAACAGTGGAATGCCCTTATCAGGACACGCTGGCATGTGTCAGCTGTGTCTGTGGACATCTCCAAGCAGGCCGGGCTGCGGTTAGAACGGGAGGAGGGGATGTGATCAGGCTGCAAGCCCCCGGCCCACACTCTCAGCGCATCCTGGTGAGCTGCGGAGCATTCACTGCTCCTCCAACAAATGTCTACGGAGTGCGGACGGGTGGCGGGGCATTTGGGACACAGCGGCGGACAGGACGGGCTAAGTTCTCTGCTCTTTGGGGGCTTCCAGTGGAGCTGGGGATGGACCACGCCCAGCACATCTTTGCAGCAGAGAATGTTCGGCGGCGAGAAGGACTCACTAGCCCGTCAGGTGTGGATGGTGCGGGAGGGGATGGCTGGGCGCTGGAGTGGCTTCGGGAGAGGCCAGGAGAAGGGTCCTCCGTGGTTTGCAGCTGCCAGGACAGTGCCCCCGAGCACCGGTGGGCGTCTGCGTCCGGGAGGGGATGGCGCAGTGGAGAGAGCGTGGCCCTGGAAGCGCAGGGCCCACCTCCTCGCTCTCGCTGGCCCCGCAGCCCCCTCTGCTCAGCGTCCCTGCCCGTCACTCAGTGGAAATGGCCCTCAGCCAGGCCACGCAGGACCGCACCGTCAGGTCCAGCAGCCGATCCTGTCCTCGTCACCCTCCGCTCTCAGTGACATCCGGCGCTTGACCGCGGCTTCCTTTCGGAAGCTTTTCTCCTTGGCTTTGGTGACATCGAATTTTCCTGGCTTCCCTCCAGACCTGTGCCCACAGGCGTCCTCTCCTGAACTCCCAACCCATATGCCCAACGGCCAAGCCAACGCACGCCCCAAATCTGGGTTATTTCTCACCGATACCTGGTCTCTCACCCCTATTTAACATATGCGCTCGCTCCCGGGACCTCACGGCGATGTAATCTGGCATCTATTTCCTTTGTCACTCCTCCAGCGTCAGTTTTCCACAGAGCTGCCAGAATGCTCTTATTTAAAAAGATAAATCAATATAATCACTTCCTGGCTTACAACATTCCAGCATCGGCCCACTGCAAGTAGAATAAAATCAGTTTTCTGATGGCCGATGATACGCACCTAACATGTCCCTCAGACACGTCCGACTTCCTCTCCCACCACTGCCTTCATTGTCCTGGGTTTCTAACCCTGGACCTCCTCTGTCCCCCAGACAATCCCTGCCCCAGGGCCTTTGCACTGGCTCTTCACATAGCTGGCCCCATAGCTGCCCCTCCTCATCATGCAGGCCTCAGAGCACAGTCACCGCCCTGGCTTCCCTGACAAAGGACTTTCCTCCCTTGCATCACTTCCTCTCCCGTGACTGGTTCATTTTCTTCAGAGCACTCTTCCGAGACCTGAAACCCTCCGCGTATTTGCTTACACGGCACTGTTCTCTCCCTGGGACACCAATTCCACAAGTCAGGAGCTTTATCTGCTGGGTGACGACCTTCCCCCAGAGCCCCTGCATGAATGTACGCGGGATGCTTGCACGAATTAATGTGTGGCTGACTCCTGTCCCTACTACTTGCTGTGGGTGTTGAGGGACAGGCCCCCTTCTCCATTAGGCACAGTGGGTCTGTGCCTGGGGCCCCCCCACAACTTTAGGGGCCCATGAAAATATTTTTTTCCTTTCCATTTCTTTTAAAATCAGAACTAAATGAATGAATAAGGACTAGAATAAAGAATCCAGCCTGTGTTTTCCATAAAAAAGAAGGATCTCTTACCCTTTGGGGCAGCATGGAGGGACCTGGAGAGTATGATGCTAAGCAAAATAAGCCAGAGAAAGACAAGTGTCACAGGGTCTCACTCAGATGTGGAATCTAATGAACAAAATAAACTGATGAACAAAATAGATCCAGAGACATAGAAGCAGGGAACAGACTGGGATCTCAGAGGGAAGGCGGGGGTGGGGGTGTGAGTGGAGCGTGATTGACTGGGGAACTTATATGCATATACACATAAGCCATGGACAAAGACAACAGGGCAGTGAAGGCCTGGGGAGGGGCTGGTGTGGGGAGGAGGGGGTCAATGAGGGGAAAAAACACCAAAGGGGACATCTGTGATACTTTTGACTAAAGATAAATTTAAAAAAGAACCCATCCTGGCTCACGTTCATCTTTTCCCAGCGCCCCCAGTGGAAAACATGGCTGAGTAAATAGTAGACATAATCACGGCCCTTATTAAGGCAGCTAATAACAAATACAAGTATGTATTTGGGGGAGAAGCCAATCCCACTGATCCGCAGGGCCATGGGGCTCATTAGGGGAGGGGGCGTGTGGAGGGTCATCTCTGAGGGCCTGGCCGCAGGCTTGTGGTGGGTGTGCTCAGAGAGCTCAGAGCCAGGGGCCGGGCAGGGGCTCCCGAGCCCTGGGCACTGTCTCCTGGGCCTGGGGCCCTCTCAGGCCGAGTGGGGATGGGCGGGGCTGGCCGCACTGTGCCCACGTGAAGGCTAAGGAACTGCAGTTCTGGCTAAGCAGCTTGCCCAAATCCTCTGGCTGAAGGCAGGAACTTAGACCCATTTTCTGACTTCAGGTCCTGGGCTGGGTCAGACTC
>NW_005364954.1:437337-437768 GCF_000412655.1 Myotis brandtii
ACACATACACACACCCTGATGGATGGATTCCGCACATCAGCGCCTCTTTTCAGGACACCTGTGTGCTCCCTGGGCTCCTGCCTGGTCGGCTGCTAGGATCTGTCACAGAGGCTGGATTCTGCCCTGCTGGGGCCGGTGCCAGCATCGCACGCTGCCAGGTGCCCCCCCCCCCCCAGGTCTCCTCTCCATCTGCTCCTGGCCCAGGCCAAGCTCTGGGTGAGGCAGCCGTTTCGGATTTTTCCTGCCTTCCTTGAAGATGCTGTGCTTGGAGGGGGAGGCAGCACATCGCGTCTTGGAACAAATGTGCTTCTGCTCATGCAAATGAATGGCCGCCGGGCAGCGGCAGACTGTCGGTGTCACCGTCAGGGAGGGAGAGAGAGAAGGGGAGAGAAATCCCACCGGGCGACTGATGAAGACTTCCTCCAGGGAGC
>NW_005364954.1:439169-440048 GCF_000412655.1 Myotis brandtii
GTTTTTGTGATTAATCACTATGCTTTAATTATGTTCAATTTGTAACAATGAAAATGCATCCTGCATATCAGATATTTACATGACATTCATCACAGTAGCAAAATTATAGTTATGAAGTAGCACCGAAAATAATTTCATGGTTGGGGGTCACCACAACATGGGGAACTGCATTAAAGGGTCGCGGCATTAGGAAGGTTGAGAACCGCTGCTCTAAGGGAATGCAGATGCTCCTGATTCCAATCCAAGGACACTCTGCTGACAGGCAGCGTGGGGACAAGGGCCTGGGGGATTCCTCATCTCTGTCCCTCGGGCTGGCAGGGCCCCCGTGGGCGCAGTGACCCTCTCCCACCACGGTCCTCACCGTCCTGCAGTCGGTCTGACCACTCCAGACAGTGTGTGAGGAACTATACCGCAGTGACTCCTTCCCCATGTTCTGTCTCTCCCCTGACTGAGAGCTCCTTGTGGGCAGATGGCATTTGTGTTAACACCCGAACTCTGAGCCCGGGGTCCGGCACGGAGGAAGTGGCCTCGCTGAGTGTTGGGTGATAGGCAAACGGTGCTCCTGGCCCAGGCCAAGCTCTGGGTGAGGCAGCCGTTTCGGATTTTTCCTGCCTTCCTTGAAGATGCTGTGCTTGGAGGGGGAGGCAGCACATCGCGTCTTGGAACAAATGTGCTTCTGCTCATGCAAATGAATGGCCGGGCAGCGTAGGCAGACTGTCGGTGTCACCGTCAGGGAGGGAGAGAGAGAAGGGGAGAGAAATCCCACCGGGCGACTGATGAAGACTTCCAACAGGGAGCTGCCACTTCAGGAAACACGCTCACGCGCCCAGGACGGAGCCTCCCGGCGTCTCGGCGGCCCTGACGCTCACGGTATGTGCT
>NW_005364954.1:440084-460934 GCF_000412655.1 Myotis brandtii
GGGTCACCGCCGGGAGGGATGGCAGGTGAGTGAGGGTCCTGAGGGACTTGACGGAAGCCCCCCTCACCCGCCCTCTTTGGTCTTCGGAGTTTGGTGGGTCCCTGCTGAGGTGACAGGTGGGTCCCGGGGCTGCACTTGGGGCGGGGGCTCCTGCCCCTCCTGGGACTTCCCCCTGGAATCTGGACCACGTGTGTGTGTGGGTTGGGCTCTGATGGTATTGATGCGGGGCTGGCATGAGGAGGAAGGGTGTCCGTGTGTGTGTGTGTGTGTGTGTGTGTGTGTATGTGGGGGTGTGTGTGCATGTGGGGGTGTGTCTGCCACAATTGGGAAATCGGTCTCTGGTCAGGGGAGGTCACTCAGTGATCGGACGCTCTGTGCATGCCTCTTGCTTTCTCTGGATAATTCTCTGGATCTGGGACAATAGTTTTCAACACTAATCATAATAGCACAGTTACGGGATTAAGTGAGCCTGGCCGCTGTGGCTCAGCCAGTTGGGCATCAGCCCAGGCACCAGAGGTCGCCGGTTTGATTCCCGGTCAGGGCACATGCCCGGGTTGCAGGCTCAAATCCCAGTAGGGGGCGTGCATGAGGCAGCCAATTGATGTTTCTCGCTCATCGATGTTTCTATCTCTCTCTCCCTTCCTCTCTCTCTAAAAAAACACAAAAATACTAAAAACCTATTTTAAGTGCAAAAAACTAATATTTATTGAGCACATCCTATTTGCCAGACGCTGGTGCATATCTGAATCCTCTCAATATCGAGGGTGTCCACTAGTCATCTCCCCATTTTACAGATCGGGAAACTGAGGCTCAAGCTCTAAGGCAGCGGTTCTCAACCTGTGGGTCGCGACCCCTTTGGGGGTCGAACGACCCTTTCACAGGGGTCGCCTAAGACCATCGGAAAACACATATATAATTACATATTGTCTTTGTGATTAATCACTATGCTTTAATCATGTTAAATGTGTAACAATGAAAATACATCCTGCATGTCAGATATTTACATGACGATTCATAACAGTAGCAAAATTACAGTGATGAAGTAGCAACGAAAATAATTTCATGGTTGGGGGTCACCACAACATAAGGAACTGCATTAAAGGGTCGCGGCATTAGGAAGGTTGAGAACCGCTGCTCTAAGGGAACGCAGATGCTCCTGATTCCAATCCGAGGACACTCCCCACTCTGCTGACAGGCAGCGTGGGGACAAGGGCCTGGGGGATTCCTTATCTCTGTCCCTCGGGCTGGCAGGGCCCCTGCGGGCGCAGTGACCCTCTCCCACCACCGTCCTCACCGTCCTGCAGTTGGTCTCACCGCTCCAGACGTGTGTAAGGAACTATACCGCAGTGACTCCTTCCCCCCTGTTCTGTCTCTCCCCTGACTGTGAGCTCCTTGAGGGCAGATGGCATTTGTATTAATACCCGGGGTCCGGCACGGAGTAAGTGGCCTCGCTGAGTGTTGGGTGATAGGCAAACGGGCCTGGGAGCTGGAAAACAGACTTGACGCCCGTCCAGGCCGAAGTGTGACTCTCTGAGGTGCTGATGGCGTGGCTGTGTCTCTCCACGCGATCAACCTTCCACATAATTCACGTGAAGTTACACTCCCGTCTTCACACACAAGGGTGGGGCGGCTGTTTTTAAAATGTGAATGCTGCCTTCATTTCACATTGCTCTACATTCTCGTTTTTATTGATTTCAGAGAGGAAGGGAGAGGGAGAGAGATATAGAAACATCAATGATGTGAGAGAATCATGGATCGGCTGCCTCCTGCACGCCCACACCGGGGATCCAGCCCAGGTCATGTGCCCTTGATCAGAATGGAACCCGGGACCCTTCACTCTGCAGGCCAATGCTCTATCCACTGAGCCACACAGCTAGGGCTGCGTTCTCAGTCCTTGCTCCCATTGGACACCGCGTCGCAGGCCTTCCTCGGGCCAGTGAGCGGGAGGGAGCTCCTCCTCTCTCCGTCCCCATTAACCTCTCCTGGCTCGCGGGCACCTTCGTTTATCCAGCCGTCGCTCTGCTAATGGACATTTGAGCTGCTTCCAATGTTTCGCCGCAATAACTCCCGTGATAAGTGCCTGTGTGTCTCTCCCGTCCACTCGGTGCTCCTTCGCTGAAGGCCGACGCCCCGGGTGAGACAGCAGCCGAGGGAACAGGACAGCACAAGGGAACGCGAGATCCCGTTTGCATGAAGGATTTTGTGGTTGTTGCTCCTTCCAGTTCTGCTGCCTTATATTCCACAGAGCCAGGCAGATGGGCCCCGTGGCCGGCATGTGTGTCCTCACTGTGTGCCAGACACCGGGGTCACCCTCCCAGGGGTGACAGCCCAAGGGCCTGTCCAGAGCAGTGACGAGGAGGGCGGGGTGGGCCGGAGGGTGGGCTTGGCGTCTTGCAGGATGAGCTGCATCCTAGTGCGGGGAGCTGAGGCCTGGCCGGGGCAGGAAGTGTGTTCAGGCCGATAAATGAGCTCACAGCTTTTCCCTCTCTGCTGTGTCCACACCGAGCTGCACGAAACCGCATTGCCAGGCGCCAGGCACCCGCTCTCCTGGGTTTAAAAATACTGGCTTGGAAGGCTGCTTTGGGGGTTCTCTGCCAGGACTGGGGAACAGCGCCCCTTTGCCATCCAGCTGCCTCTCCTCTCCCACTCTCTGCGGCCGAGCATCCTTCATGGCACAGGGTGTCCGCAGGCTGGGACCTGGAGCTCCGGAGCCCCTGATTGGCCAGTGCTCACCGTTTCCCACGGGGATCCATTCCCGGAGCCATTTGTGGCTGTGGCTGTGGCTGTGGCTGTGTCTGTGCTGCTCACAGTTCTGCACGTGTCTTGTTTCTGAACCCCAACCCTGTGACCACCCCCCACACTCCTTAGAGAGCCTTACACAGAGTAGTTAGTCAGCGATTGTTTTGTAAATGAGTGAGTAGGTCAATGATTCTCTATTTTTTTTTTGGTTAATCCTCACCCAAGGATATTTTTTCCATTGATTTTTTAGACAGCGTGGGGGGGGGGGTGGGAAGAGAGACACATCGATGTGAGAGAGGCACATGGATTGGTTGCCTCTGCACGCACCCTGACTCGAGCCTGCAACTGAGGTCCATGCCCTTAGTTAGAATTGAACCCAGACCCTTCAGTCCGCGGGCCAACGCTCTATCCACTGAGCCAAACTGGCCAGGGCCATCAGTGACTCTTGACAAGGTCAGACCCTGAGGACCAGAGCCAGGGTCACACCCCACAGGGCCCTCTGAGCCCCCCTCCCCACCTCGCCTACCTTCACGGCCTTCGCCCGGCGGATGAGCCCGTCGTCCTGCGAACTCCCGAGGAGCAGGTCCACCGTGGCCCGCGGCGCCCTCTGCAGCGCTCTGGCCGGAGCCTCTCGCAGGAACTGGCCGTCGAGCACGGGGCCCCAGTAGTGGAAGGGGCCGCTCACAGCCAGGAGCTGCGTGGGTGCAGAGGAATGGCGCTGATTAGGCGGAGTTCATTCATTTTAAAGGACACGGGGCTGAAACAACTAGGAGCGTCGCTTTGCTAAACCATCATGGACGTGGTGCCGGCGGCCCATCTGCGGCTTTACTGGGAAATCAGAGTAAAACGACCAGGGGCCAGTGGCAGGGGCTGGAAGGTGGGTCAGGCTCTGAGCAATGACTGGTCCAGGGGAGCTTCCAGGGCCCCCTCCGAGGTGACCACACCCCAGGGGGACTGGGTAAGCCTGCGCCCAGGTGTGAGCCGGGCAGAGGAGAGAGTGATCAATTGGGGGGCGGTGGCCCGGGGCGGGAAGGAGGTCACAGGGAAACGGGTCAGCCTCGGCCGCTCTCCAGTGCAGCGGTCGCCAGCCTTTCGGACCTCTCATGGCCCGTGGACCGCCGGCTGGAGACCGCTGCTCCAGTGAGCTCCCATCGGGGACCTGAGGCTCAGCCCTAGGGCGGTTGCCAGCCCAGGCGGATTGCCGAAGGGACCAGGCCACCAGCTCAGATGACAGCAGTGGTCCCTGCTGGCGTCCCCTTCACTCACATCAGGGCCAGCAAGAGACAGGGGCCGGGTCCTTGCAGGCAGGAGAAGGGAGCACCCAGCTGCCTGTCTCAGGCGCAGGGGCAGGGCCCAGCTCCGTGGCAGCAGCACCGTGACCCTCAGCACAGTCCCCACCCAGGCGAGACCCTCACACACATCACCTCACCGTCATCTCCTACCCTCCAAGGCCCACCCGCTACCCCACTTCACACACAGGCTCCCAGGCACCCGGAGCTGGTGCCCTCAGCACCCACGCGTGGCCCACCGCACCCTCGTGCGCAGCGCTGAGCAAGACCCTCACACACATCATCTCATCCTCGTCTCCTACCCTCCAAGGCCCACCCGCTACCCCCACTTCACACACAGGCTCCCAGGCACCCGGAGCTGCTGCCCTCAGCACCCACGCGTGGCCCACCGCACCCTCCGTGCGCAGCGCTGGGGGCAGGGAGCGTGTGGCCTCGGGCCGGCCAGGTCTCCTTCCCAGGCCCGGGTTTCCATTTGTAAACATTCGGACAATGTCCCTTCCCAACTGGCACACGTGTGCCCACCTTGGTCTGGGCGTCGTTGAGGGTGTCGGCGGGTTTCTGGCGGAGGCAGGATGTCATTTCCTGGATGGGCGAGGCGGGGCAGCCGACCTCCAGCGCCAAGGCAGCTGCCTGCTGCTGTGCCCGCTCCGGGCTGATGACGGCGGCGGGGGAGAGTGCGGAGCCACCCTGGGGAGAGAGCAGACAGGGGGCTGAGAGTCTCCATCCCTCCCTCCTCCTGCTCAGCCTGAGACCTCAGGGCACAGTAGGAGGCCAGGACCCTGCCCGGAGGTGCCACAGGCATTCGGGAGGTCAGGACAGATCAATTGCCATCCACATGCTGTGTGGTCGTGCACAGATGTCTCCCTCCGCCTCAGTTTCCTCATTTGTGAGGTGAGCACGCTGGCCCGGGTGGCCCTCCGTCTTCGCTATGAACTAAGGCTGCATGTGGAGGCAAAGCGCTGATGGTGGCTGAACAGGGACCAAGATCCGAACTGGGGAGGGGAGTCTGCGAAAGTGGCTCCGTGTCCCACCACCACCTCCGGGGCTCCCTGACTAGCAAGCCCTCCGGCTCAGTGAAGATGGACTTGGGTGTAAACTAGATGCCCACCTAGGAGACTGGGGGACGCAGTCACTGTGAAAGAACCGGCCAATCACAGCAAGTCTCCTGTAAGCCTCCAGGTGCCGGAGCGTCTCCTCTCTGAGAACGGAGGGTGGGAGGCAGGCTCTAGGAGGAAATCAAGGCACAGAGAGGCGGGCGACTTGCTCAGGGTCACAGGGCAGGGAACGGGGTGGCCGCCTCCAAGGCCAAGCCTTTCACGCACACACAGTCGGTTCTGGATGCGAGGGGGCGGCGCTGTGCTCACTGTTATGTCTACTTCACTGTTGGGTCCAAGGGGGACCTTGTGGCCAGAGTCAGAGGCGGGGCCAGGCCATCGGACCCCCAGCCGAGGGAGCAGGACACATGGGGGTGGACCCTGACGTGGCCACACTGGGTCCCAGAGCTCTGAGCTGCTCAGACCCGGGCAGGCAGCCTGGTCTACAGACTCCAGACGGGCTGGGCCCCCACATAGTGTCCTGTCCTCAACCCATTCCGATAAGCGGAGGCTCCTGCCGCGGCGAGGTGTGTGCAGGCTGCCCGTGCTGGGGCCTGCAGTGGGGCTCTGAGCCCAGCATCTGTGAGCGAGGGAGATCACGGGCTCATGGTGGGGACCTGCGAGCGGCAGTGGACATAAATGCCCAGCCAGCCCCGGGCCGGGAGGTCGGCAGTGGTGCCCACAAACGGTGGCAGGATGATTGCCCCCGGGTTCAGCTTTCTAACGAGCAGGGGCCGGCTTTTCTGAGCATCACTGCGTGTGCTCTGACTCAAGAGAACACACACACACACACACACACACAAACAGTGTGCGCACACATATGCACACACATGCTCACATACGCACACACATACATATGCACACACATGTGCGCAGCCGCGTGCTTAAAGTACTCCAGGTCAAAGCCCCACATTCTAAATTGTGAGCTGACCAGGCAGTCCGTGGCTGGGCTGCGGTGGGGCGCCAAGCAGGCGGGCTGGGGGGCTGTGGACTGGGGATGGGCCCTGTGGTGTTTTCTACACTGTCCCAGCTATAAAAAGCCAGAGTTCCTGATGTGTGAGGAAGTGGTTAGAGGCGGGGGCTCGCGGATACTGCACGGCGGCTCAGAGAACTTTCCTCGCCAAGCATTTTGTTTTCATTGATCTTTCTGCACAAAACTCTCTTCATGGAAAATCGGTGGTTAAAGAGCCAACAGCGGGCTCAGCCCCCACTTGAAAGCACTTGGTGGAGACAGGGAGCTGGGGGAGGGGTGCTGGGCGGAGCCCCGCCAAGAGCAGGGGCCTGGGGGCAGAAGGACCAGGTTCCAGCCCCAGCCCTGTTCCCCACGGACGAGGGGACCCTGGGCAGGGGTGCGGGGTGACATCCGGGGCCTCATCTCCTCATCTGGATGGGAGTGATAACCATGCCTCACAGCTGCCCTGAGGGGGCAGGGCGGGCGGGGCGTCCTCAGCCCAGGGGTGGGGTGGGGAGGAGTTGGTGTTGCTGTTGGTGCCCTTGATGCTCACGGGACTCTGTGGGTTCAGAGGAGCCGGTCCTGTCACCCTGCCCAGTCACGCCAGCAGCCTGGGCCCTGGGCCGGTACTTTATCTAAATCTGACCTAGCTATTCAGTGGCAATGAGTTTCCGTTCGTTTTGTGTGTTTTCTGAACTTTAAAAATAGTGCAGGGCGAGACCACAATTGCTGAGCACTGCTTTTTCTCCCGGAGCCTCAGCACATGCGAGGGGCCTTGACCTCAGTGAGCCACTGGCTGGGGTGACCTCGGTGAGGCCCCTGTCCAAGCACACACATACACACACAGCCACACACACGCAGTCACACACACACAGCCACACACACGCAGTCACACACACACAGCCACACACACGCAGTCACACACACACAGACACACACACGCAGTCACAGTCACACACACGCAGTCACAGTCACACACACGCAGTCACAGTCACACACACGCAGTCACAGTCACACACACGCAGTCACAGTCACACACACGCAGTCACAGTCACACACACGCAGTCACAGTCACACACACGCAGTCACAGTCACACACACGCAGACACACAGACACACACGCAGTCACAGTCACACACACGCAGTCACAGTCACACAGTCACAGACACACAAAGACACATATATGCAGTCACAGTCACACAAACACACTCACACACACAGTCACAAACAGAAGCACATACTCACACAGATGCACACCCAGAAACTTACACAGACACACACACTCAGACACACACAGTCACAGACAGACACACTCACACAGATACACACTCAGGAACACACAATTATAGACAGGAACACACCAGTCACAGGAACACACACACACTCAGACACACTCAGACACACATACTCACAAACAGACACACTCACACAGATATATACTCAGAAACATACAATTATAGACAGGAACACACACACACACACACACACACACACACTCAGACACACACACTCACAGACAGACACACTCACACACACACACACACACACTCAGATTTTCTTGAAATGGACACCTCAGAGTTTGCCGGGGAGCCACTCACAGGCCTTCCATGGAGAAGTCACTGACCCCAACCCCGACGGGGCAGTTTCTGCGACAAATGTCCAGGCGGGGCCCGGGCCCTTCCTTACCAGTGAGTCTGCAGGCCCAGTGCTGGAACGGGCGTGAGCCTGTCTCTTTCCTAACAGCCCCTGGTGAGTGCCACCCGGCTGACACCTGTGAATGTGCTGCTTCCAGTGCCAGCGTGCAATCTGGTGTTTTGGCTGCGAGGGAGGGGGCGCAGGCAGGAGCGCCTGCCGGTTGTGGCGGGTGACAGACGGGGGTGCAGACCCCAACTCCGGCTCCTAGCTGTTTGATTTGGGCTCTTCCTTCATCTGTCAGGAGCGTGACGATGCTGACAGCTTCCGCCAAGGCCGTTGTCGTGAAGAAAGGAGAGGATTCTCATGGCGCATGACAGAGTGCAAGGGTTCAGAGTGCTAGCCCTTGTTCCTCATGTTCGGATGCTTTAGGCAGCACCGCGAAGCACATCTTCACAGGCAAATCTGTCCACATATTCATGCTAATTTCCTGATAGGCCACAGAATCACTGGGTCACAAGGGATACTTTTTCCCTGAGACATAAAAATGTATTGCGTGATCTTTTCCCATAACATTTTCATGGTTTCCCATGAAAGATATGCATGAGGGAATCTTTCTTGAAGGAACATAGGTTTGTATTATATAGGTGGCATTTTAAGCTCTGATTCTTGGCCTCTGCAGCGACCTGTTTGAAAAGGGTCTCATGGAGATATAACTCACGTATCATACAGTTCACTCACTCAAAGCCCACACGCCGATGGCTTTCAGTTCTAGGCACAGAGCCCTGTCACCATCACCACGATCTAATTTTAGAACATTTTCATCATCCGCAAAGCAGCCACGTGCCCATTAGCAGTCACTCCCAGCCCCAGGCCATCACTAATCTGTTTCCTGTCTCTGCAGAGTTGCCTTTTCTGAAATTTCATGTAAATGGAGCCACCAATCGGACGCCTCCTGGGCCTGGCTCCCTCCACTTCACCCAGTGATCGCGCACGTAGGCACTCCATTCCCTTCATAATTAAATACCATCCCATGGCTCCCACATATAATATTTTATCTACTGCTCAGCTGCTGGGCGTCGCTGGTTTCCCCTTTTTGGCGATTATAAATAATGCTCGATGAACAGCCTGGTCCATTGTGTGTGTGTGTCGGGGGGTGGGGTATGTTTTCATTTCTCCTGGTTGTATACCTAGGAGTGGAATCGTTGGGTTAGAAGGTAACTCTATGTCCGACCATTTGAGAAGCTGCCAAAATGTTGTTATGAGCCCTTAGGCAGTGCCTGCATGTTCCAAGCTCTCCATGCCCCACCAACACGATATCACCCTGTGCATCCCTGTCACAGCCCTCAGGGGGGGCGGGAGCGGAACCTCGCTGTGCGCTGTGCGTGTGATGTGCATCTTCCTAACGGCGGATGGTGGTGCGCACCTTTCCTGGTGCGTACGGGCCCTCTGGCCATCTGCTCTGGAGAATCGTCTGTTCAGGTCCTTGGCCCAACGCTAAGTTGGGTTGTTTGTCTTTCTGTGATTGAGTGGTGAGTGTTCTTTATATGCTCTGGATGCACGTCCCTTCTCAGACGTGTGATCTGTGAACACTGGCTCCCAGTCCACGGGTTGTCTTTTCACTTTCCTGACGGTATGTTTAGTGGCACAGTATGATACCGTGAAGGTACGGCGCGGCTGGCAGGGTATATGGTGAGCAAGAGCCTGGGTTTTAGAATCAGACCAGCCCGGGTGGGACGTCTGAATCCACAAACATCTCTTATTCCCTTTGTGGGCCTCCGTGTTCTCCACCCACAGAGTAAAGGGAGGGAACCGGCCCTTCTCGAAGATGCCAGCAAATCGGCCCCTCCGGGCTGCCCCTGCCCCATCTCTTTAACATTTAACATTAACGACAAGCAAAGCGAGAGAGATGGGATGAGGGACTGCTTAACCTCAGGGCCTGGAGTCCAGCTGCATCCTAAATACACGTGTTTTCAAACCCTTTCCTTTCCCCTCGCTCCAGCTGCCTCAGGAAGGGTGCACCTCAGTGTGTTTTCTTTACAGACTTACATCTCCCCCTCCCTCCCCCACTATCTCCACCTGGAAAGAGAAGGCAGGTGCCAGCAGGTCGAGGGGCCCGCTGTGACCTCACCCTCTGCACAGTGACCCCATCTGTGCTCAGGGAGCCTCTGACCAGGGGCCCCTTCGTGAAAGAGTGACAGCCTCAGAGAGGCTCTGTGCCTGCCCCGCACCCAGCCCAGCCTCCCCGAGCCAGAGGGACGGGTGGCCATGGGCCTCTGCACTCACCCTCCCTCCCGCGGACACTTTGGCCAGCATGGCTCTCCACATGGCTTGGCCACACACTGGCCCCCTTAGCTGCGGGCATGCACTGTGGGGACCCCTCCGGGGCACCCCCAGGCACGGATGGGAGAAAGGAGAGAGCTGGCCCCGGCTCGGCCCCTTCGGAATGGAGCTCGCTCCCCTGTTGTGTTCCCTGCAGGGCCTTGCAGCCCCGACCAAATGCCTGTTCCCAGCTGTCATCGACGCTGCCGCCAGTCGCCTCTGTCACCCTGGCTGTCAGAAACCATTGAAGGGCTTGGCGCCCGAAAAGCGCTGCCTTCCCAAGCGGAGGGACAGCCCTTCACAAGCGACGCTGAGTGACAGCCCGGGCGACGGCTGCCCCGTTTCGCAGGGAATTTAAATGCAGGCCCCTGAGCTGCTCCCTCAGTTGCCAACGAGCAGTTCACACACACCCTGAGTATACGCTGCCTTCCCAGGCGGAGGGACCGCCCTTCACAAGCGACACTGAGTGACAGCCCGGGCGACGGCTGCCCGTTTCGCAGGGAATTTAAATGCAGCCCCCTGAGCTGTTCCCTCCGTTGCCTACGAGCAGTTCACACACACCCTGAGTATACGCTGCCTTTTAGAAACAAGCCCATGATCATGACCTGTAGGTGCCCAGATGTCTCCTTCTGGGTACTTATTCCTGTAGCTTCACTAACGACCCAACGAACATGCGGGCCCAAGGCCGCCATGGACATCTCGCCGGGGCCCCTGAGGACACACTGTCTCTTCCCCCAGCTGATCGGAGCCCTCGGCTCTGGCCTGGCCTGGTATCTGTGTCCTCGGGCCTGAGCCTCCCCCCTCCCCCCAACACACACACACACACACACACACACACACACACAGCTTCCTGTGTTCAGATGGGCTCAGCATTTTCCTCTGTGGCGGCCACTTCTTTCTGAGCTGCAGCTGGTGCAGGTCGAGCCCACCCCCCTGTAAGGAGGACGTCCCGACGGCCCTGGGCCCACAATCCAAGCAGACCCTCTCCCCAGGGCCTCTGTACGGACACTCCCAGGGGACCCCCGTGGAGGTGCCGGTGTCCCCAGAACAAACGGACGCATGCTGAGTCCCTGCCCGCCTTGGCTCCCGGAACCCATTCACATCATTCTAACACTACGCCCTTCAGATGTGCCAGCTGACCACAGTGTGAATGGTTACACTTGTAGGAAGAATGGCCAGGACTCGGGCTTCGGGGTTGGATACAGCGTATCCTGCGCTGACAACTTGGCAAGTGGCTTTGCTCTCGGGGCCTCAGTGTCCCCATCTGTAAAGTGGGTATATAATGCTGTCTCAGGCTGTGGCATCAAGAGCCTGGGCCTCAGGGCCCTGCGGCCCGGGGCCAAGTCCAGAACCCCCTCTTACCCGCGGCGTGTCCTTAGGAAAGCGACTACAGTTCCCCGCACCTCTGTCTCCTCCGTGTACAATGAGGGGAGAAGAACATGCCCTGAGATGAATTGATGAGATCACGTGGACAGGGGTGCACCCGCTAGCTGTCCAACCAGCAGGAGCAATCACTAACATCATAACCGGCCTGTCACAGAGTCCTTGCAAAAACTAGATGAAATAACAGGCTTGAGAAATATACCCTGCAAAGCACTACACAGAGGTCGGTTGTTATTGTTCATAATGTTATTGCGACTCAAACTAAACTGAAAAACAGGGACACATTCTCCCATCTAAGGATCAGGTTGGGGGTGAAATTTTGTTTTGGCCAAGGATTTTCAAAGCAGCTGAGGAGCTGGCCTGTCCTCTCCCGTCCCTCCCCCGTGGCCCGTGCGCTTGGTGTAACTAGCTGTGGTTCGGCGGGTCAAGAAATAAACCCTGGCTGACGATGCCACGCCCCTCCCGGCGTTGGTACGTGCTTGGCGCCCTTTTAAATTTCATTAAGACTGATGTTGAGCATGGTCTTCTTTATTTTTATTATTTCCTAAAATATTATTTTTTTCTTGATTTCAGAGAGGAAGGGAGAGGGAGAGAGAAATAGAAACACCAATGATGAGAGAGAATCATTGCTCGACTGCCTCCTGCACGCCCCACACTGGGGACTGAGACCAAAACCTTGGCATGTGCCCTGATCGGGAGTCGGACCATGATCTCCTGGTTCCTGGGGCAACGCTCGGCCACTGAGCCACGCCAGCGGGGCATTTTAAATTTCATTAAGACTGATGTTGAGCGTGGTCTTCTTTATTTTTATTATTTCCTAAAGTATTATTTTTTTCTTGATTTCTGAGAGGAAGGGAGAGGGAGAGAGAAATAGAAACACCAATGATGAGAGAGCATTATTGCTCGACTGCCTCCTGCACGCCCCACACTGGGGACTGAGACCAAAACCTTGGCATGTGCCCTGATCGGGAGTCGAACCATGACCTCCTGGTTCATGGGGCAACGCTCGGCCACTGAGCCACGCCAGCGGGGCGAGCGTGGTCTTCTTTAAATAACGACAACAGATTCATGTCAGAAGTGAGAAGGCCTGTCCCCCAGAAGTATTTGGGCGCCAACGGGGAGCTGCGCTGCGCCATGCCACGCGTTCGATCTCAGCCCTCACCGCCCTTCGTGCTGCGGCAGCCCAGGCAGCGGTGACGGGCAGGTTTCATTGCTACGGCTTTTGTGAGATGAGGACACCAGGGCAGGGCAGTTTCCAGGCCTGGCTGCGGTCACGGGGGAAGCTCAGCGCTCAGCGCAGAGGCCTTACCTCTTTCTGGCCGGCCGCTGTGTTGCTCTCCCAGGGACACCCGAGCCTGCGCTGCTGGGAGCCGCTGGGGAGCAGGGATAATCCAGCACCTCCTTGACCCCCTCTGCCTGCCAGGTGGGCGGGAGCCACAGGGCAGGGAGGGCCTTAAGGCAGTTTGTCATCTACAGGCTTTTTTGTTCTTCCTTTTTATTTTGTTCTATTTATTATTTATTCTTATATATTTTTATTGATTTCAGAGAGGAAGGAAAAGGGAGAGAGAGAGAAACATCAATGATGAGAGAGAATCACTGATTGGCTGCCTCCTGCACGCCCCACACTGGGGATCAAGCCTGCAACCCTGGCATGTGCCCTTGATCCTTTCGTCCACAGGACGCCACTCTGTCCACGGAGCCAAACCAGCCAGGGCCTGTTTCTGTTTTACACCTGCTCCCTCTGCGTCTCCCTCCCATTCACCCCTCCTGCCTGGTGAGTCTGTGACGGCCGCTCTGGCCCTGGAAGGCGCTAGCGCTCCTGTCAGTCATCGAGGAAATAGGCAGCTCCCGTTCCCGGAGCTTCAGTTTCTGGAACTCAGAGCATAGAGGTGGGGAAGGAGGTGTCAGGAGAGCCCCGTCGGGGGGCGTGGCACCACCCAGAGTCCCAGCACGGAGTTTCCTGGGCCATGGGCACTGGCTCCTGTCCTGGTTCTCATGCAGCGTTCACGAGGCTCTCGGTGCCCTTCCCAGAGATTGTGCGTGTGCCTCAGGAAAGATGAGACGGGCGTTTCCCGACTCCCTCTCCAACATCATTTAGAAGCGCTGCCTGTCTCCTCCCCCATGGTCTCCCCAATGGGGTGCCCGTGGCAACCCATCAGGGCCCAGGGAGAAAATGCTAGAACGTTTACTTGTGAGTGTGGAGCAGTCTCATCCTTTACAAACATTTTGACAGCCCGGCCGGCCTGGCTCAGGGGTTGAGCATCGGCCTCTGAACCAGGAGGTCACGGTTCCATTCCCAGTCAGGGCCCATGCCCGGGCTGTGGGCTTGATCTCCAGTGTGGGGCCTGCAGGAGGCAGCTGATCAATGATTCTCTCTCATCATTGATGTTTCTATCTCTCTCTCCCTCTCCCCTCCTCTCTGAAATCAATAAAAATATGTTTAAAAAAACATTTTTACATTTAGAATGTCCATATTAGTAGAACAATCTGTGCATGAATTAGTGACAATGGGCATATGCAAAGCTTGTTACTGTTGGGTACAGGACCAAGCAGCTGGGGTGTTACCTCAGCAGCAGGAGGAGGTCCCTTTCCCCGTGGGCTGGAGAGAAGAGAGCTGAGCTGGGATGTCACCACGGACCCCCAGTGTCTGCTCTGCTGCTGGGAACCAAAGGGACCAGCAAACTCTGTGCCTCTGACACAGTGGCAGGCCGCTCTGGCAAAAGGCTAGGTGGCAGCCCTCCCCGCCTCCCCAACAGTGCCTCAGGCTACTAGACAACTGCAGAACCTCGCCTGTGGGCAGAGGGCAAGCCTGGGAGCTTGGCCCCACCTTTTGCAGGGGTTAAGGGAGCGTGGCCCCGCCACCAGATCCTGGCGCGGTGCCGTGAGAGGACCAGAGCCCGAGGGGACCCCGGCAGGACCCTCACTCCTGGTTCTGGCAGATCCTAAATGAGGGAAGGCCATTCTGGTCCGTGGAACAGCGAAGAGAACCCAGAGGTAAACCCAGCAGCACCTGCCCAGGCACTCGGAGGAAGTGGAAGGTCACTGGGAAGGCCGGGCTGGGCAGCAAGGATGCGCGGGCCCACCACCAGACCCTGGCGCGGTGCCGTGAAAGGACCAGAGCCCGAGGGGACCCCGGCAGAACCCTCACTCCTGGTTCTGGCAGATCCTAAATGAGGGGAAGGCCGTTCTGGTCCATGGAACAGTGAAGAGAACCCAGAGGTAAACCCAGCAGCGCCTGCCCAGGCACTCGGAGGAAATGGAAGGTCACTGGGAAGGCCGGGCTGGGCAGCAAGGACCCGCTGAGGAATCCAGGCAAACGCCAAGGACGCGGGGCAGCCAGGACCGAGGCGGGACTGGCCTGAGGAGTCAGTTCACCAGCCTGTCCCGGTGCGTTTGAGAGGAGCAAGGAGGCCACAAGGGGCAAGATAAGAGATGATTGTGGATCACTTCCAAGTCCAGACCAGATGCAACAGAAGTCACCCCAACAAACAAAACAAAACAAAAACACACACAAAACAATGAGCAGGCTCAAACTGAACGTCCTGGCCAGCACTGCCAAGCGTCTAGCCTGGACTTGGACTCTGCTCAAGTTCAAGGTTGAGCTGGACATCATCCCTCCCTCACGCTGTGGGGCCACGGCAACCTTGAGAGCCGTTTCCTTTGGCTCCCTCCTCACTGGACCCCCCACGACGCTGCCCTGACTCACGGGTCATCCCAGGCCCTGTCCACGGAGCTCTGATGGCAGGACATGTCTCCCAGTCACCCTTGTCCTCCCAGAGCGTGGCCTCCTGCTGGCCTGAGGCGTCCCTTTTCCGAATACAAGATTCATTTAAATAAAAGAATGCCGAGTCAGATGTAGGGAAGAAAGAAGTTTGTACATGCGTGCATGGAGAGGAAGCTAAGAAGCACGGTGCCAAGTTGCAAAGCTGCAATGGGCCCTGCTCAGCGACCTTCCTCAGCTCCGGGAGGTCCGCTACCCCTCCAGCACTCTCAGGAAGCTGAGCAGCCGGGTGGCCTCCCCGGTGGAGGCAGCAGGTGGGTTGAGCAAGAGGACAGCTCTAGTGCATCAACAAGTTTGTGCAACTCCCCCGGCCGCAATGGACAGTGGAAACGAAGCTTCTACTTCTCCTCCTGAGAACACTCGGGGCCGAGAGGCCTCTCACAGATACACATGAAGGCCCCGGAGACATAAACATGTAGGTTCCGCTCCAGCTGGAGACCTCGGCTCAGCCACACGGACCCCCTTCCCCAGCTTCTGACGTGGTTCCCGAAATACGAACGAACTCCCGTGTCTGGAGAAGCAGTGGGGTCTGATGGCTCCCCAGGGAGGTTCATGGTCAGCCGCTCACCTTCCCCAGGGAAAAGGCAATAGTCAAAGTGTGGACTCTTGTTTAGAAGGCAGACCCCTCGCCTTCATTCATTCACTCACTCAGTCATTCACTCGTTCGGTGGCTAATTATGGATCACCTCTTTGGGGCAAGGCTCGGTGCTAGGCTCAGGGGTCATGCGTGAGACGTGTCCCTGTCCCCCCAAGTTTCTGCTCCACTTTGAAAGGAAAGTGGGTGGCGTCCGTATCCAGTGGACCCCCGCTCTGTGCCTTGCACCACGCTAGCGGGTCTATGCACCTTGTCCTGCGGACCCTCCAGATCTGGGAAGGAAAAGGAATAGCAACACCATGCAGACACACAGAGAGATGCAGAAAGCTTTGCAAGATCACACAGCTTCCAAATGTCGCGAACCCCCCTCTTGTTCCAGACTCCGATGCGCATGTCCTGCTCCTGTGGGGCAGGGGAAACTCCCAGGGGGAGCAACTCCCTTTGGCTGGGGATTTCTGGGAGGACAGGGGGACAAGGTGAACTCTAGGTGGGGCACTTCACCGGCAGGGCTGGGCAGGGGTGAGGTAAACGGTGCAGAGGTGGGGAGGCTGTCTGCGTGCAGGGGGACACGGACGTCCCTGTGGTGAGCGGGGCTGGAGGCCTTGAGCAGGGACGTCGTCACGGGAGGAGGGTGAGAGCAAACGGTGATGAGCATCGAATGCCAGGGAAGGGAGGGAGAGGGTTCTGTGGGGAACAGGAGGCTGTGGCAGGTGCTGGAGGAGGATGGCCACAGGACCTGAGTCGGAGAACTGGGGCTGGAATGGGGTGAGGGAAGCTGTGGGGAGGCCCCCTCGCAGGCCCGCCTGAGTGTGATGGTGCGCTCACCTCCGGAGGTTCCTGGGCTAGACCTGGGGGTGTCACTCATCAGCTGGGTGACCTAGAGCAAGCGGTTCCACCCTGGGAGCCTGGGTCTCTTCCGGTGAAGCCCAGACACACAGAGTAACTAGGGAGAATCCGTGGGGACCATAGGCAGCAGCCGAGCATCTTTCCCGGCTCCCCTTCCTCTTTTCCTCCTTCTTGGGTACCCCAAGCATCTCCGGCCCTGAACCTCTGCACTTGGCATTCGCTTTACCTGGTCCTTCTTCCTCTTGGTTTGCTCACTGGTGTCACGTGGGCGCCTTACAAAGCTCTCTTCCCAGGTGAGGCCCTCCTGTCCCCACTCCCGCGCAGCCTCTGCACCCGTACGTGCTGGTGTCTCTAACTCGGCACCTGGAGCCGCGCCTCGCACACAGCAGGCGCTCCACGGGTTCCGTGGGATAAACAGTGAGTGAATGAATGAGTCAGTGCGCGTCCAGCCGGGGAAGGGACACACCCTAGGTTCTCGGGGAACTTGTAGGCTGCACGGGATCTCGAAGGTCCCATGGGCTGAGCCCTCTCTGGATTCAAGAATGCCATCCGCGGATTATGGCCCGAGGGCGGTGCCTGGCACATCAGCCGCGCTCACTGCGCCTCCCACTCGCTTCTCTCCTCGGAGAGGACTTCACTCGTCCCCGAGGCTGCCTTTCCAGCATCTAGCCGTCCCCACAATTACGCTGAAAGCAGGACAAGGACCTTAGGCAGAAGTGGGCATCTGCGAGTACTGGACCCAGCTGTAAACTGTGGGGCTTGCACACGGCACCCCGGCCACGGGACGCCGAGTCCCCTTAACTCCTGGACCCTGGACCCTGAGCCCCTGGGACCTGCGGCTGGAGAAACAGGCTCCCTCTGTGTGGGTTAGGAGACCTGCCCAAGCCCCCGCTGCAGGTGTAACATCAGCTCCCGACCATGTAAGTGTGCAAACTTAGTTGTCTAAGTGGGGGATATTGCATTTCAGTAAAGCCGGGACTTCACTGATCAACTTGACCCCTTCGGGTGTCCTGCTGATCTGCCCATGGCCATTAGCCTGGCCCTCCTAGGTAATGAGCTGACACCCCCCCCACGCCCCCCGCCCTGGAAATCCGGTTCTTTCTGCACCCAGGAACCTGCAAGTCCCCGTGAGTCTGAGCGCAGCCTCTTGACTGGTCGCCGGGCCAGGGCTGACCCCATCCTGACCCTTGAGGGCTTTGCTGGGGGCATCTCTGGCCAAGTTTGGCTCCAACCTCCACACCAGCCCCTCCCTGGGCCCCAGCGCAGGGACATTTTTAGGGGCATTTTCTTGAACTCCCTGGTTCCTGTCAGTTCCCCAGGGCTGAGGGACACGCTGAAACCTCCCGGCCAGGGCACATGAGCAGCAGCACCCCAGGCCACCCCGTTACCCAACAGCGACGGGCAGAGCGGATATTGCAGCCCTGGCCCCCGGGCTCCAAATTCAGAGCTTCTCCCTCTGCAGCTCCGCCTGTCGAACCCCATCCTTCACTACACGTCCCTCTGTGGTCCCTGCCCACCTGCCGTCGCCTCTGCCATCGGACTCAGGCTTCCTTAGGGTCCACGTGTCTGCCCCCCAAGCCCCCGAAGCCGGCAGTTCTTCCTGCAGGAGCCTCTCAGGCGCAGGCTTGTCCGAGGCAGCTCCGCTTCCTCCCGCAGGGCTCAGCGAGGGCCTCTCCGTAGACAGCCCGTCCCCGGCCACTGGCCGCTGTGGGAAGGAGCGCCTGTGAGCCCCGCTGTCTTTTCTTAAATACGTCTATGTTTATTGATGTCAGAGAGGAAGGAGAGGGAGAGAGAGAAACATCCATGATGAGAGAGAACCATGGACCAGCTGCCTCCTGCACGGCCCACACTGGGGATCGAGCCCACAACCTGGGCATGTGCCCTGACCAAGAATCCAACCGTGACCTCCTGGTTCATAGGTCAATGCTCAACCGCTGTGCCACCCCTGCAGGAGGGCCCCTCTGTCTTATTAACCATTTCCTGTCCTTCCCGCTGTCACCATCGCCGATAGCTGCCGCATTTCCATCTTTATCCCACGGCTCCCCCCCCAAAAAAGTAAGCTCCATCCAAGAGAGGCTCTTGCTGTGCACAGCTGGATTCATTGAACAAATGAAGTTTCATTGAACGAATGTTAAATAAGGGAATAGATTTAGTCTAACTCATAGATTCTGGGCAAATGTTTTTGTGTTTTGTTTTGTTTTTTTAAGTTGTCACAAAGCTCATGCTTTCTGCCTATCAGCTCACACCTCCTTTCTGCCTCTGTGTGAATTTTGGGGGGAAACTCCACTTACGCATCTCTCTGCCAGTCCGCTTCCCCTTCTCGGCGAGTGGCCCGCTCCGTCCGTCTTTTGCAACGTTGCCTCTGTACCTTCCCAGGGCCGCCCCGCGCATGTTTCTCAAGTTGTCTGAGGAAGCATCTCTCTAGTACCGAGTGCCTTCTAAATTTAGAAGCGGCCCGCTGTTTTCGATTCACCGTCGACAACTACACCGAGTGAGGTTTCTAAATGACTCTCCCTGGGCGGCCGAGGCGGCCCTGTGGGGCTGGGGCTGCGTGTCACCCGCCAGAGACACCGGCCGGGTTCCGTGCCAGGCCCAGCTGTGTGACTCTGGGCAAGTCACTCTGCTGTCACCTCTGTGAAGCAGCCCCCACACGGTCCCCCGGCGTTCCAGCCCAGGCAGACATTCCCAGGCGGTCCTGCCGGGAGTCAACATCCCGGCAGCTTCCACCTCTGCCACCCTCAATCCCTGAGGCCCCAGGTGCCTGGGGTCTCCTGCTTGAGACTCGCCTGTGATGAGTGGGGAGCTATATATTGTTCCTTTTAGAATATGTTCTTATTGATTTTAGAGAGAAAGGCAGGGAAAGGGAGGGAGAAATGTTGATGTGAGAGAGAAACATCAGTCGGTTGCCTTCTGCACGCCCCCCACTGGGGATTCAGCCTGCAACCCAGGCCTGTGTCCCGACCCACCAGGAAGCCAACCGCGCGGCCTTTCGGGGCGGTGCAGGGGACCATGCTCGACCAGCTGAGCCGCGCTGCCCAGGGCTACCTATTATCACTTTTTAAAAAATTTAAACCCATCGAAACGTTGAAATACTACAATGCACACAGGCTCTTCACCGAGATCCCTCCAACAGTAACATTTTGCCACATTTACTGTCTTGCTCTCTTTCTCTTTATTTGTGTTTTCTCTTTCTTCCTGGACTATTGAAAATTATAGACACCGGCCACCTGGCCTCCTGACACCTCAGCAGGTGTCTGCTAAGAGCCAGCACACTCACTCACATCCCCACGGCAGCACTTCACCCCACGAGAATCAAGCATTGACACGGCATCATCGGACCTGTGGTTTCTATATTTGAGTGCCACCCACCGTCCCCATCACAATCTTTCTGTCTTTCTAGTCCTCTTCCCTTGACCCAGGATCTAGTCAAGCATCACACAGGCAACATGATCTTGTAGGTGTTCGTGGTCAATGTTCACCTACACCCCGTGTTTCCTGACCTTCCCGGTCTCTCGGGGGCAGCACGCCCAGGGGGGCTGCCGGCAGCAGCTCTCGGCAGAGGGCCTTCGATGCCTCTATTTTAAGCCTCTGCCCGTGAGGACCTGCCCTCCACAGGCTCTGCGCTGGGGCTGGCTTGGCAGCGGCATGAGGAAGCCGCGATAATTGGGAAACTCAGAAAAGAGAAGCTGCCGCCGCGTGGACCCAGCCAGCTCCAGGGGCCCTGAGCGCAGCCCGGAGCCTCCCCCGCCTTTTAATTAGAGAGAAAACGCGTCTGCGAGCCTGAGCGAGGCCTGGCCGCGCGGAGCTGAGCTGCCCATGTCCCCAGTGCTTTGCACCCGCGTGCAGCAGGCCGCCTGCCTGGCGTCCTCAGAGAGGAGCCTGCTGGGCGCTCGCTGAAAACAGGAACCTGCCCCTCCGCGGGGCCCGCGCCTCCTCGTTCTCGCAGAGGAAGTGTGTGGCATGTTTAGCAACTGCTGCTCTTCTCGATAGCATGGGCTTGTCTACACCCCGCGGAGGCCCGGCCGCCCGCTCACTCTGCGGGAGCAGCAGCGGCTGACGGAGAGGCCGTGACGGGGACCCTCGCCAGCTACTCCCCGGGGCCACCATGTCCAGCCTTTGAAGGTATCTTGGGGGACGTGGTGGGGGCTGGGTGGGGGGAGGCATCAGGACCCTTTAGACATGCAGCTGGCAGGGGGGTGAGATCTTGGAGACGGAGA
>NW_005364954.1:462321-471233 GCF_000412655.1 Myotis brandtii
GTCTGTAACAAGGTTAAGTCATAGGCAGTATGCAGGAGGCGCTAAATGCTAGAATGGGGGAGTGGCTACTAATAGCATTCTTCACCCTGGCCCTTGAAGGACACCCAGGTACGCGGGTGGTTCTGGGCAGTCGAGGGAAACAGCTGTGTTCACCGCATTGGGCCCAACTGCATAACTACACGCCTTCTCCATGTCTCTAAGTGCTCGTGTCTACGTGTTTCTCCACCTGACACAGGCAACCAGGCAGACGTGGGTAGGTTTGCACGGCAGCAAGCACATCGGTTTCCTAACACAGACAACATCTCCCCCTCTGCGTGTTGAGAGCCGGCAACATTATTTCCAGGGGGAGTGCGCTGCTTAGAGACTTAGAAATTATTCATTCCAGGAAACCCCAGCCAGCTTCCTGCATTCATAAATGCTGCTGGGTTTTAATCTTTCACCTGACACGCAGCAAGCATTTGCGTCCGCCAGAGAAGCTGGGGCTGAACATTCTTAGGAATTTCCATTGCGTCAGGCCAGACCATTTGGTTCTTGTCAGCAACCTGAGGGCCCTGTTAGTACTTTTATCCATCCATCATCCATCCCTCCACTCATCCATCCATCCCTTCTACTAAGAAACATGCACTGAGGCTATACCATGTGACTGTCTTCCTCCCTCTCTCTCCTCCCTAAACGTTCCAAGGCAGTAAGTACACTGAGTCCAAACCACTTCCTCTCAGCTGGGAACGAGCAGGGCCCCTGCAGGAGGGCCCCTCTGTCTTATTAACCATTTCCTGTCCTTCCCGCTGTCACCATCGCCGATAGCTGCCGCATTTCCATCTTTATCCCACGGCTCCCCCCCCAAAAAAGTAAGCTCCATCCAAGAGAGGCTCTTGCTGTGCACAGCTGGATTCATTGAACAAATGAAGTTTCATTGAACGAATGTTAAATAAGGGAATAGATTTAGTCTAACTCATAGATTCTGGGCAAATGTTTTTGTGTTTTGTTTTGTTTTTTTAAGTTGTCACAAAGCTCATGCTTTCTGCCTATCAGCTCACACCTCCTTTCTGCCTCTGTGTGAATTTTGGGGGGAAACTCCACTTACGCATCTCTCTGCCAGTCCGCTTCCCCTTCTCGGCGAGTGGCCCGCTCCGTCCGTCTTTTGCAACGTTGCCTCTGTACCTTCCCAGGGCCGCCCCGCGCATGTTTCTCAAGTTGTCTGAGGAAGCATCTCTCTAGTACCGAGTGCCTTCTAAATTTAGAAGCGGCCCGCTGTTTTCGATTCACCGTCGACAACTACACCGAGTGAGGTTTCTAAATGACTCTCCCTGGGCGGCCGAGGCGGCCCTGTGGGGCTGGGGCTGCGTGTCACCCGCCAGAGACACCGGCCGGGTTCCGTGCCAGGCCCAGCTGTGTGACTCTGGGCAAGTCACTCTGCTGTCACCTCTGTGAAGCAGCCCCCACACGGTCCCCCGGCGTTCCAGCCCAGGCAGACATTCCCAGGCGGTCCTGCCGGGAGTCAACATCCCGGCAGCTTCCACCTCTGCCACCCTCAATCCCTGAGGCCCCAGGTGCCTGGGGTCTCCTGCTTGAGACTCGCCTGTGATGAGTGGGGAGCTATATATTGTTCCTTTTAGAATATGTTCTTATTGATTTTAGAGAGAAAGGCAGGGAAAGGGAGGGAGAAATGTTGATGTGAGAGAGAAACATCAGTCGGTTGCCTTCTGCACGCCCCCCACTGGGGATTCAGCCTGCAACCCAGGCCTGTGTCCCGACCCACCAGGAAGCCAACCGCGCGGCCTTTCGGGGCGGTGCAGGGGACCATGCTCGACCAGCTGAGCCGCGCTGCCCAGGGCTACCTATTATCACTTTTTAAAAAATTTAAACCCATCGAAACGTTGAAATACTACAATGCACACAGGCTCTTCACCGAGATCCCTCCAACAGTAACATTTTGCCACATTTACTGTCTTGCTCTCTTTCTCTTTATTTGTGTTTTCTCTTTCTTCCTGGACTATTGAAAATTATAGACACCGGCCACCTGGCCTCCTGACACCTCAGCAGGTGTCTGCTAAGAGCCAGCACACTCACTCACATCCCCACGGCAGCACTTCACCCCACGAGAATCAAGCATTGACACGGCATCATCGGACCTGTGGTTTCTATATTTGAGTGCCACCCACCGTCCCCATCACAGTCTTTCTGTCTTTCTAGTCCTCTTCCCTTGACCCAGGATCTAGTCAAGCATCACACAGGCAACATGATCTTGTAGGTGTTCGTGGTCAATGTTCACCTACACCCCGTGTTTCCTGACCTTCCCGGTCTCTCGGGGGCAGCACGCCCAGGGGGGCTGCCGGCAGCAGCTCTCTGCAGAGGGCCTTCGATGCCTCTATTTTAAGCCTCTGCCCGTGAGGACCTGCCCTCCACAGGCTCTGCGCTGGGGCTGGCTTGGCAGCGGCATGAGGAAGCCGCGATAATTGGGAAACTCAGAAAAGAGAAGCTGCCGCCGCGTGGACCCAGCCAGCTCCAGGGGCCCTGAGCGCAGCCCGGAGCCTCCCCCGCCTTTTAATTAGAGAGAAAACGCGTCTGCGAGCCTGAGCGAGGCCTGGCCGCGCGGAGCTGAGCTGCCCATGTCCCCAGTGCTTTGCACCCGCGTGCAGCAGGCCGCCTGCCTGGCGTCCTCAGAGAGGAGCCTGCTGGGCGCTCGCTGAAAACAGGAACCTGCCCCTCCGCGGGGCCCGCGCCTCCTCGTTCTCGCAGAGGAAGTGTGTGGCATGTTTAGCAACTGCTGCTCTTCTCGATAGCATGGGCTTGTCTACACCCCGCGGAGGCCCGGCCGCCCGCTCACTCTGCGGGAGCAGCAGCGGCTGACGGAGAGGCCGTGACGGGGACCCTCGCCAGCTACTCCCCGGGGCCACCATGTCCAGCCTTTGAAGGTATCTTGGGGGACGTGGTGGGGGCTGGGTGGGGGGAGGCATCAGGACCCTTTAGACATGCAGCTGGCAGGGGGGTGAGATCTTGGAGACGGAGAGTCGCTCTGTGGGAACAGGCAAGGCAGTGTCTCCAGTGAGGCCCACCATCCAGCACGGCACCCAGAACATCGAGGCTCTCGGGGAGGGTCTGGTGCATAGTTACAGGCGAGAAGGGCCGTGGGCATGGGCCAGAGGAGACAGTGCCGCTCCAGAACCGCCTGGCACAGGCAGGCCTCCTCCTGCAGACCGCCGGGCTTGCTCCCAGCCTCCCAGCAGCGTGACCCCGGGCGAGTCACTGCAACCGTGCCAGGCCTTTATTTTCCCTCCTTAAAGCGAACATCCCGGGGCCAGGTCCCCCGGGCGCTGGGAAGGTGGCATGAGCTGGCATATGCAAAGCGCCCGGCCAGTGTAGACACAGAGTAGGGGCTCGGTAAACGCGGCCAGGGAAGAGCGGTGACGTCTGAGGGTGCACGGAGCCCCGAGAGGCTGAGCGATCCCTCCACTGCTTCGGGGGGCCTGGCTGTGAGGATCGTCTTTGGGAAAATGCCAGCAAGGCTTGATGCTAACAAGCAATGACAATCAAAGGAGGTGGTGAGTGTGTGGGGCGGGGTGTGGTGAGAAGAGGCTTGGGAGAGCGAGAGTTCTTGAAGGGATGTGGCACGCTCCACATTCTTTGAGGTTCCTAGGTGTCCAGAAATCCTGGTTGTCAGGGAAACGACCATGGCGTTGGGCTCGAATGTCCTGAATTGGGGTCATGCATGGGAGCGGGAAGGGGTGGTGTCTGCCATGCTGAGTGGTGGGGAAGGTGCGTTGCATGAAAGGCTATTTTCCTGCAATCCTCAGAATAATTCTTCAAGATTACAATTATTATTTGCTTTTGACAAGTAAGGAAACGAGACCCAGAGAGGTTAAGTGATTCGTCCAAGTCACACAGCAGAGAGGATTACAGTCTCGGGACAGAGCGGTGGGGGTGGGCAGAGCCCCGGGGAGAGCGAGAGTGTGAAGGGGAAAGTGTGTCTTTGGAGCAGTGCGCTCCATCGCAGGAGAAACACACCCCACGTTCTGCAAAAAAAAAGTGTCATTCTGTGGTTCGCTGTGCGATGCTGAGCTGCAGCCTCTCACCTGGGCTGTGGTCCTTTTCAGTTTGGAAAGGTAAGCCCAAATCAAAGTTCTGTCAGGAGAAACACACCCCACGTTCTGCAAAAAAAAAAAAAAGTGTCATTCTGTGGTTCGGTGTGTGATGCTGAGCTGCAGCCTCTCACCTGGGCTGTGGTCTTTTTCAGTTTGGAAAGGTAAGCCCAAATCAAAGTTCTGGCAAAATCTCTTGTAACTGGTCTTCTCCAGCTAGGAGGATGCTATTCAGGAACGCGCAATGTGTTCTGAAAAGCAGGCTACTGATAACCCTAAATCCCGTGAAACGGACAGACTGGCGTCTGTATAGATCCAGCACCAGGGCAGCGAGACCGCTTCCTGGAAAGCCTCTAAGTCAGTGACCACCCCACCTACTTCCCCCTCCCCCCAGCCAACATTCTGGCTCAGCCGCCAGTGAGCTGTGTGACTCTGGGCAGATCACTTTGCCTCTCTGAGCGTCAGTTTCCTTTTCTTAAAAAGACCAGCCTCCTCATGTGTCTGTAACAAGGTTAAGTCATAGGCAGTATGCAGGAGGCGCTAAATGCTAGAGTGGGGGAGTGGTTACTAATAGCATTCTTCACCCTGGCCCTTGAAGGACACCCAGGTACGCGGGGGGTTCTGGGCAGTCGAGGGAAACAGCTGTGTTCACTGCATTGGGCCCAACTGCATAACTACACGCCTTCTCCGTGTCTCTAAGTGCTCGTGTCTACGTGTTTCTCCACCTGACACCGGCAACCAGGCAGACGTGGGTTGGTTTGCACGGCGGCAAGCACATCGGTTTCCTAACACAGACAACATCTCCCCCTCTGCGTGTTGAGAGCCGGCAACATTATTTCCAGGGGGAGTGCGCTGCTTAGAGACTTAGAAATTATTCATTCCAGGAAACCCCAGCCAGCTTCCTGCATTCATAAATGCTGCTGGGTTTTAATCTTTCACCTGACACGCAGCAAGCATTTGCGTCCGCCAGAGAAGCTGGGGCTGAACATTCTTAGGAATTTCCATTGCGTCAGGCCAGACCATTTGGTTCTTGTCAGCAACCTGAGGGCCCTGTTAGTACTTTTATCCATCCATCATCCATCCCTCCACTCATCCATCCATCCCTTCTACTAAGAAACATGCACTGAGGCTATACCATGTGACTGTCTTCCTCCCTCTCTCTCCTCCCGGCCTCAGAGGCTCAGCGGCTCATTTCTGTCGTCAAGCAGCTTTGCAAAGTCACAGTTCCCTCCCTGGCACCTTCCAGGCGGCTGAGGCCGTGGCCAGAGGAGGACTCAGGGGTGTGGGGGCAGCATCTCTCTGTGGTGGGCACACTTACAGGGTGTGTGCAGGCTGCATGCCCTTGGCAGGTTGCTCGCCCTCTCTGAGCCTTTTCTTGGTAACATGAGGGCATCCAATTGCTATTTTTCAATCGGTGCTTTCTGACCTCCCAGGATGGGGCTGACATATCAAGAGGCAGGAGTGCTGGCTCAGCCCCAACCAGCAGTTGCTTTTCTCTATTTTATGTTTGGAGTTTCGGGGGACCTTTCTTAAGGTTTCCAACCAGCAGGTGTGAAATGACCCGGATGAGCGAATCCCAAGGTCTCCTCCTCCCAAGGCCTGCTGGGCTCTGAGTCGGGCAGGAGGCGGCGGCGGGGGGTGGGTCCCTGAGCTGGCAGCCTGCTCTCCATCGTCCTGTGCTGCCCAGCAGCCTCCCTGGCAGGACGGGGAAAGGAGAACAGGGCGGGGCGGCGGCAGGCCTGTGGCTGCACCTGCCCAGAGCGAGCAGGGAGCAATGTGGGTCACGGGGCAGGCGCACCTGCCGAGCGAGGTCAGGATGTGGCGGGGTGCCCCCGGAAATCCTGTAAGATCCCTGGCAGGGGAACTGACAGATGTGGAGCCCCCATCCCAGCGCCTCCTGTGCCTGGTGCAGAGCCCGACGACAGGCAGCACCGGGCGTGTCAGGGCCACAGGGCGGGTACTGGGTACCATCACGGAGGAGCAGGGAGAGCAGAAGCAACACGTTCGCAGCCCAACTCTTCCCCGTCATAGTGGAGGGCCCTGCGGCCCGAGGAGGGGACGGGGTTTGCTCAACTTGCACTGCGAGGCGGCAGACCACCCCGTCTCCCGAGGACTCGGGCTTTGGTGACATTTCACCTCTCCCAGCTCACCAAACTCACCTCCGCTCTGGATGTACTCTGTCAGTTAAGACCCCGAGCAATCCCGCGGGGCATGTGTCCACGCCTCACATTTATGGGTTTGGAAAACCGAGGCTCAGGGAAGGGCAGTCACTGGCCACAGGACACACAGCCATTGGGGCCGGGCTGGAATCTGAACTCAGCCTGGCCCTCTCCCCACTTTCGAGGCTCCCTTATTCTTGCTACGTTCTGCTCATGATTGTAAGAGCAATTCATACACGCGGGAGAGAATCTGGAGATCCCGGAAAGATGTGAAGAATAAACCAACAAATCCTCTATAAAATCACTCCCCAGAGAAGCCGTGGCGGCATCTTGGAAAGAGCTTCCTTGAGTATTTCCTACATCGATGCACGGGAGCTTTATGGAACTGGGACGGTACAAGCACAGCCAGTTTCTCTTCCACCCCACCCCACCCGCACAGTATTAAGCGTTCTTTAAAATGATGCTATGGCACAGTCCCCATGATCCCCCGCTGCCTTTTAAAAAATATATATATTTTTATTGATTTCAGAGAGGAAGGGAGAGGGAGAGAGAGATAGAAACATCAATGATGAGAGAGAATCATGGATCGGCTGCCTCCTGCACGCCCCACACCAGGGATGGAGCCCGCAATCCAGGCATGTGCCCTGACCAGGAATCGAACCATGATCTCCTGGTTCACATGTCGACGCTCAGCGACTGAGCCACGCCGGCCGGCTGGGCTCCCTGCTGCCCTGTGAGGACGCAGGCCACCTAAGACCGGCCACGGCGGCTGAGGTCTGAGTGGCCGTCACTGGCCTCTCTGGGCCCTGCTGCTCCCACGGCCCGATCCCAGCCCCCGGCGTCCAACAGGCCCCTGACCGCCAGCAGGCCCCTGGGGACCTCCGTGCCCTCGTCGCAGTTTCACCCAGAAGTTCACAGTCCCCCGAGTCTGCTCTGAGGACCTTTAGAGACCGCTTCTGCTGCCTCCTTAGACTAGGCCCGGGGGCAGGAAGGCAGAGCGGACAGAGTCTCAGGGGGGCTGAGGGCACAGGCGGGCCAGGCAGACCTGGCAGGGACCTAGCCTCCCCTCCCCTTGGTCCCACCACCTGGGACCAGGCACTCCAACATCTAGCCTGTGACGTGGAGCTGTGGGCGACCCAGTCTGGCAGCGATAGCGTGCTGAGGCCGGAGCCCGGCCGGGAGGAAGGGCCCATTGCCAGACAGCATGGCTCTGGCTGCCTGGGGGCTGCCGGTCGGTGATGGTGATGGTGAATGGTGAGCGGGTTTTCCCGCTCATGGCATAGCTCCCACCTTAGAAGCGGGTCCTGGGAATGGGCTCGGAGCTCTCACGCTTCGTGGAAGAAATTCTAAGGCTGACGGGAGGGCTGAGTCCCTGAGCAGATTTCCTTATTCCAGCCGTCAGCAAGGTTCCCCACGGTGCCTGGTTCTACTAGAGTCCAGGCCTGCCTCCCCTGGGCTGGGCTCCTCTGCCCCCCACCCCCTTTACACACATGAGGGGTTCAGACGCCCTTCCATTCCGACAGCGAGGCCTGGCTCTTAGGAGCACAGAGCGGACGCGGCCCGGGAACGAAGGTCCCGAGAAGCCTGACCCGTGTTTACAAGATAACACCGAGCACAGGATGAAAGGCTCCCCAGCGGCTCCCACAGAAACCCAGCAGGGCAGGCACGTCCCACATTCCTGCCGGCAACTCCCTGCCACAGTGACCTCTCCCTGCCAGCAGTCCCCGCCAGTGGCGGCGGCCACTCCCGGGCCAGAGCTCCCCGTGAGCGTGAGCATTCTTCCTCCCCGAGGGGACAGCACGGCTGGGGAAAGGGCAGCGTGGGTTCTGAAGTCGGAGAGGTAGGTGTGCCCCCCGCACCCCTGCTCCTCGGGGTCCCAGCTCTGGGAGTGTGGGCTGAGCTGACCGCCTGACCTCCGCCCGGGAAGGGAAGGTCACGGAGGAACCTCGGCCTCCTGGGATGCTGGAAGGTTAAATGCAATGGCATCTGCTGATTGCCCCCCCCCCCCCGAAGGCAGGTGCAGAGCAGCACGCACGGCTCTCCCTCCATCCCAAGGAGCAGAAGGACGAGGCTAGCGTTCTGTCTAGTGGGACGGCCTAGAGAGCGAGGGGGGTCTTTCCTCTTATTCATGATTTTCAAAAAGCCACCGAGTCTTGATTGCTGGTTGAATGAAGGGGCTCTCTCTTTGGAGAGCATCTTCCCCCACACACATTGTGTAGAGGAGTAAATGGAGGCCCAAGATCACACGCAGAAGGGAGCAGAGCGTTGGTCCAAAGACTAGGGTGCCAAGTCAGAGGCAAGTCCCGGTTCTGGTTCTGGCCCTTGGACGGCACCAAGAGGAGGGAGAGAGAGAATCAGGAACGGCTGGCGCCGATGCTGATGAACTCATTTCTCTCGTGCCCTCTCCTCGCTGTTCCTAGAAGCAATTACGGCTCACACCCTCTCCCACCTCCAGCTCCTGCGTAAAACTGCCTGCCACCGATTAAATCAGATGGTGCAGCCATTTCATTAGGGAGACCCGGCGCTCCCTCTCGGGGGCACTTCTCACTCTCCTACAATAAACGCCTCTTTCGGCTGCGTTAACTCCTTCCTGGATGATGGGAAGCTGGTGAGCAGACCGCGACGGGGCTGGGGAAGCCCACGGGTGGGTTTTCTGGACCCGTGTGCGCCGCGG
>NW_005364954.1:471262-473082 GCF_000412655.1 Myotis brandtii
GCCCGCGGAGCAGGGAGAGGGCGAGGGTCACAGTAGAAGAACCCGGGCGCCGGGGCCCACTGCACCCTTCTCACCGCGAGATGCTGGGTATGTTTCTTTGCTTGGAGGGTGCCCAGTTTTCCCATCTGAAAAATGTGAGTTTCACATCTTTTTAAAAATTTCCTGTACTGGATTCCATGAATCCTCCCCCCCCCCAAAAAAAACAGCCCAGGAATGTTTGAGAATGAACGAGCTTATGGGGGGTGGGGGTGCAGTTAGAATTCAGTGACGCAGGTGACCAAGACTTTTCCTGAGCCGTTTGCTGGAGGCGGGATGTGAAGGGAGGGATGGGCTGGATGTGACTCGGAGGAGGACATGGAGCGGGAGGGAAGGGAAGACAGGTGAGGGACGGGCCCTGGGAAGCCTGGGGTGATGGGCACTGGGAGAGGGTTAAAGGCACAATCCCTGGCTTAGCTGGTCCTGGACCCCGTGTTCGACTGCAGGGCACGGCGGGACATTGTCAGGAGAGTGGGTGACAGTGCCGTGCTCTGCAAGGTGGGGACATGAGAGAGTGAAGGGCAGGCCCACACAGGGTTCAGGGTCATCTCTGCATGACTGCCCTGAAGGCACCTCCCCCTGACCCTCAGCAGCCAGTCCTGGGAGCTCCCCCCCTCCTCCCCCAGCTGGTCCTGGGAGCTCCCTCCAGCAGCCCAATGGCCTTGGTAATGACGGTGGGAAGCTGGGGGCCTGGGCTGACTGCTCGGCTCCGGGAAGGGACGGGAACATACGAGGGATCCCGCCTCTCCTTCCTCCCCACACAATGAGGAAGTGGTGCAGGCCTCCCTGGCCCTCTGAAGGCCTTGCTCTGAGCGTAGAGAGTGTTCTAGAACCTGCAGGTGTCGTGTGCAGAGGAGGGATTTAAGGCCGGGTGGGGCTGGGTTGGCTGACTTGTGGGCCCTTTCGGACTCCTGAGGCCTTGATCCTGAACTGCGGACCAGGAACAGGACGCAGCACAGGTCGTGGCTGGGCTGCACAGGTGGGGACCTGCCCCATCGATTCTCCGCTTTGTCCCCAGGAGACAGGCGAGCTCCGGGGCGGGGTCTCTGCGCTTCGGGCAGCGGGAGGACAGTGTTACTCCGCAGTCATCTCAGTCCCTTCCTAACGCCCGCGTAGGAGGGCCCACAGTGTGAACCTCCTACACCATTAGGACAATCGGGAAAGGCACTAGAAACGGCAGTAACTGGCCTGCATTTCCTGCCGGGCCACGTTCTCCAGTGTTTCACCTCCTTTATCTGCTCATTTTGCAGTCACCACCCAAGGTCATTTTACTATTATTCCCCCATCAGGCAGGAAGAGGCCATCAACATGCCCAAGGTCGCCTAGCTTATGAGCCAGAACCCGAACTGTACGGAACAAACCGGAGACTTAGCACGTGGGGTCTAAATCCCAGCCCCATGGTGACATGCTGTGTGATCTTAGACAAGTCCCTTACCCTCTCTGAGATTCAGCTTCCTTCACTGAACAATGGGGTTAGGGTGCAGGGACTTTACAATAATAATAATAAGAAGAAGAAGAAGAAGAAGAAGAAGAAGAAGAAGAAGAAGAAATACAGTGAGATATTTGCCGTGAAATCTATGCAATGGAATATTAACCTTAAAAAAGAATGAAATATTGCCTTTGCCACAATATGGATGGACCTAGAGGGTATTATGCTAAGTGAGATAAGTCAGACAGAGAAAGGCAAATGGTGGATGATTTCCCTGATAGGCGGGATCTAAGTAACAAAATGAACAAACAAAACTAAAATGAACTCTTACACACAGAGAACAAACTGACGGTCG
>NW_005364954.1:474949-478661 GCF_000412655.1 Myotis brandtii
CAGGTATGAAAACATTCCTGGGAGGGGGGGAAAGTACCGTGTGGGGAATAGAGTCCATCGTAGCGCAATGACTGTATATGTTACCAGGGCGATCCCTGCGTAAGTGTCATACATGTGTAACCACTATGCTGTGCCCCTGAAACTGACATAACAGTGTACGTCAACTGTAACTGAAAAGTAATTTTTTCAAGAGTCCACGTGTGAAGTTTTCCCTGTTTTCCGTTTGCTGGAGCCTGAGAGCACGCGGAGAAACGCGCACAGAAGCGGGGGCTGCAGCAGAGGTGCCCTCCCCGGGGCCTTTGGGGGTACGGCAGCCCCTGTGTGTGCAGCTCTGCCCCGGTGCCCGGGACCCAGGGCCAGGGCTCAGGAGAGGAGAGGCCCTGAGGCCACGTGACACCCTCAGCCTCTCACACAAACACGCTGCTGCCACCCGGGGTGCCGGGGAATGGAAACTTTCGCCACCAACAGCATTTGTAGCAACTTCCCTCTCTGTGGTTTTTCTCTGTCATTCCCTTGATAAAAGAACTCGCGCTGCGTACGCGTAACCAACATTCACGGATCTCGTTGCCACGTAAAAACAGCCACCTTTCAAGAAGCGAGCTGCCTGGCGCGGGAGGCACGATGTACCCTAAACTGGGTCACTCTCCCCCTGGCGGGCTGGGCGCGTGGCTGACGCTCCGTGTGTCTCCCCTGTGCCGCAGGCTCCGCGCGTCCTCCGCAGCCCGGGCAGCGAGGGAGATGGGGAACAGCATGCGATCCGCCCCGGCACCACCCGAGCCCGAGAGGCCTCTGCCCTGCTCAGACGGTAAGTCCGGCTTCCTGGGTGCGATGCTGAACTCTCTCCCGGGGATGCCTGGGGCGAGGACGGGGTGATGGGAGGGTGCCGGTCGTGGTCGAAACAGGGCACTGGGTCCCTCGGAGTCCCTTACCCTGTCTCTCTCGCTTTGCTTGTCGTTAACGTTAAATGCTAAAGAGATGGGGGGTGGGCACCCCGGAGGGGCCGATTTGCTGGCATCTTCGAGAAGGGCCGGTTCCCTCCCTTGACTCTGCGGGTGGAGAACACGGAGGCCCACAGAGGGGGTAAGAGATGTTTGTGGATTCAGACGTCCCACCCGGGCTGGTCTGATTCTGACCCAGGCCCTTGCTCACCACACACCCTGCCAGCCGCGCTGTGCTTGGTGGGCATCATATTATCATGGGCCTGTGTGATCCGTAGTATCGCGCTGTGCCGGGGCTTTCTGGGGTGTGACTTTATGAAGCCAGTGCTGGCCCTGGGGATCTTCCTGAGAGTAAAGGGGTTCCCCTGTCCCGTCGGTAGGATCGCCAGAGTCAGGCGCTCTCGGGGGAGGGGACCGTGTCACAGGCGAACCGGGGATGACAGAAGCCAGCTTTTCCCAGCGCTGCCTGGTGGGGCTGGGCTCCAAGTGCCACAACTGAGACTAAGGCCAGCGCCCCTGGGGTCACGGTGCCGGGGCCTCCGGCCGCCTGGCTTTGTTCCCCGGGCAGGGCGTGGGGGCACACTGTATGCGTCCTCTGTAGTTGGGGAGGGGATTTGTCAGGAGGCCAGGCGACCCATCAGCGACCCCAGGGTCGGTCACTGGAGACCTCGGGACACTTCCACCTCCCATTTTCCATCTCAGCACTCAGACTTGGCCTCCCTCTGCCCACGGGGCGGCCACACCTGGCTCCCCGTGCCCCCCTGCATCACGGCGCTGGGCAAAGGCCACAGGCACAGGCGCCCACTGGAGTGTCTGCCACGCCGCAGCCCAACGTGAGCGTGGACAGAGCCAGGTCCCTGCCCTGCCTCGGCCTCCTGCTCATCCCATGACTTCCGTGGCCCCTTCAAAAGGCAGCCTTCTCGCTTCTCCCACGTTCTACACGGGCCCCTGGCTCCCCAGGCATCCCTGCCCATGGAGACCCCGCTCCCCACTCAGTGAGACGCAGGCCATTCTGGGGGCCCTCCTTTCTAGCCAGGTGATTGTCCCCCCCGACCGAAGAGGGGAAATGCAACGTCCCTGGGACAAAGCTGGGACCACGTGACAGGGCGGAGCAGAGTGTGTGCACCGGCCCCGAGCAGCGGGCCTCCCTCCCATGCGGAGCTCAGGGCCGGGCAGGCTGCGGCGTCCACTGCTGCTGGGAAAGCCAGGTTCCTCCTCCTGACTTCTCCAAACAGCGCCGGTCGCGCTTCCTCCCAGGTCACGGCCACTTCCAGAGAACAGCCACTGTCAAGCAGGGGCCCCGGCCAGCCCAGGAGGCACCCCCGCCCCATCCATCTGTGGTGTCACCTCGCACCCTGGGGCCAAGGGGTCGCATGCTTGAGCAAACCCCATGAAAACAGGGGCCTCCGAGGACGGGCTCATTTGCCTTCATTTCTGAAATGCAAATCGCCATGAAATCAGTTTCTCTTTTTCCACCGTGTGGGTGGGTGGTCTCCTCCAGAAAGGAGGCGCAGGGGTCTCCCCAGCCCGCCACCCCCTGGGTAGAGAATTCCCCAGGTCTTGCCCAGTTTGTAACCCAGGCAACCACATCAAGGGCTGGCGGGTGGCTTTTCCACCCCCCACCCCTGAAAAGTCCCCCTGCGAGCGCCCTGGCTTGATTTCCTCTTTTCTCTGACACCTCCGAGGACGAGGGAGGGGAAGGGGTGCGTGAGGCTGCATTCATTAGTGTTCACCCAGATGAAGCCAAGGGCGCGGGCTTTCATGGAACACGCACCTACTCACACTCAGGCTGACTCATTCGGGGAGTCTCGGGGCCGGAGGGGGCACGGGGGGCTGCTTCAGCGCCCACACGTCGGGGCTGCCCTGCTGTGAGCCCGAGGGGTGGAGAGTTAAGCACCGAAGACCCCACAGGAGGCCGACCCGTGGACTTGCAGACAAAGGCGTTTGCTGAGCTTTCAGGCGCTCATGCTCCCCCCAAGCCAGGCTGGCTTTGCCCCTCTGCTTTCTCCTGCCCGAAGCTTCGCAGGCCATTCCCGATTCCCCTGGTTCCCAGAGAGAAAGCCACAGGGTCACAGAGGCAGCAGAACTGATGGAAGTCAGGCCGGTCTTGGAGGCTGATGACCTCGCTGAGCTTCTGGCATTGTCTCCCCCACCCCCGACCCCCCACCCCAGGAGCAGCGTGACCTGAGGGGTCCCTCTGCCTCCCACAGGCGAGATCAGCTCTCAGAGATCAGAACCCTCCCCCCAGCACGGTGCCCAGAGCCTCCTGATGCGTGTGTGTGTGTGTGTGGGGGGGGGTCGCTGCTTATAAACTCTGCTTGGGGTTACTGGTTGCACGAGTCTGTGTGGAATGGCCATCCCCCCAAAAGTTTTCAAGCGGTAGAACCGGGGAGTCGACGGCTTGTTTTCAAATCATGCCACATAGCTCCTCTCCTCCACGATGGTGCACCTGTTTCCGACCCGGCTCTGGGTCCCGCACAGGCGGTGCAGACTTGACCAAGGCCCAGGGCACGCGGTGCTGAGGGGATAGCGCATGTTGCCACCTTAAGGGAGGACTCAGTCAGGTCGCGGAGGTCTTCCCCCTCATTGCCCTGATCTGAAGGGAGCTCTCACAGACCCCTTCGTGCGAGCTAGGATGGAAACAATGCTAAGCAGCGCATTTACATAGCACCCAGGCCCTGCCCTGGTGGAAAAAGAGGTGGGCGGGGCTCTGGGGGGAAGAGGGGGCAGGAAGTCTCAGGCCCAGCCTGGCACCTCTCAGCCAGGGGCTCCCG
>NW_005364954.1:478769-481369 GCF_000412655.1 Myotis brandtii
TGCACTCAGAGCTTGCAGAGCACCAAGCTGGCTTTCAGTCCTGCCTGAACCCAAACACGCGACCAGACGTGAGCTACCTCAGTGGGTCTCGATGGGGTTCCCTGTCCTCATTTGTAAGAAGGAATAATTAGTTAGTTGTGCTTACAGTGCCCGACACGATTCCGCGTGCTTCACACATATCAAGGCTTCATTCCCGAGACGGCCCAGCACATAACCAGCATTATCACCTCCGCGTGGAGGAAACCGAAACACAAGAAGGCTCAGCGACAGGCCTGAGGCCATGCAGCTCAGCAGGGGACAGCGGGTGGCCTGAGTCCCTCCCTCACCCCAACATCACAGGCCCCGAGAGGACCAGGACGGGCCACACGGAGGGGGTGGGTGCTCTCTAGAATGGGGAAGAGCATGGTCACAGACATGCAAGTGCCCGTGGGAGGGGTGCCCCAGGCAGGAACCTGCATCAGACCTTGGTCAGGATCCACTGCTAGCCCAGAAGACAGGCTGACGTGGGGCACGAGCACATACCCTTTGTGGTACCACCCGTGGCTGCCACAGAACAAGATCTAGTCCAGTGATGGCGAACCTATGACACGCGTGTCAGAGGTGACACGTGAACTCATTTTTTTGGTTGATTTTTCTTTGTTAAATGGCATTTAAATATATAAAATAAGTTTCAAAAATATAAATCTTTGTTTTACTATGGTTGCAAATATCAAAAAATTTCTATATGTGACACGGCACCAGAGCTAAGTTAGGGTTTTTCAAAATGCTGACACGCCGAGCTCAAAAGGTTCGCCATCACTGATAGTCCATCAGACCCAGGAGTCTGCGCCGCTCAGAATGGGATTAGAGGTTTTCTAGGTGAGTTGACATGAAGAAACACATTCTTCAGGAAGTAGCGGGACAGGTGGTGCTGGGCTGTGACCGAGCTGCGGGAGGAGGCGGAGCGGTTCCCTGCTGGTAGTTACCTGGTTCGAGGCCGGGCACTGAGGCTGTGTGTTCTTAGGGAGTCTCTCCACGCCGCAGTGGCATCTAAGAGCCGTAGGGGCTACTCTGTGCCCATGTGCCCCATCGGACAGATAGAGACACCGAGGCCGCGGGGATCCACGGGCACCACCTGTGCTCTGTGGTGACCACCGGGACTGGGTGGACCTTCTGTCAGGCCAGTGTGCCCAGCCCTGCCTGATTGGCTAGCTGAATGTATATGTGTTTCCTGTAAAAGATACGAAGAGCAAGGCCGGCTATGACCCCTCCGGGGGCCATGAGCTTGGGCGTGCCTCGGGATGTATAAGCAGCCCTGGCTGGTGTGGCTCACTGGATAGAGCGTCGGCCTGCAGACTGAAGGGTCCCAGGTTCAATTCCGGTCAAGGGCGCATGCCCTTGTAGGGGGCTCCATTGTCAGTAGGGGGCATGCAGGAGGCAGCCGATCCATGATTCTCTCTCGCCATGGATGTTTCTATCTCTCTGCCCCTCTCCCTTCCTCCCTGAAATCAATCTAAATATATTTTGTAAAGAAAGGATGTCTCAGCAGAAACTGAAACCGCTGGGTTTAGCAACTTGCCCACCAACCACACCGAGCCACGGTGCCGCCTCAGGAGCCTCATTTTAATAACTTGTCCCAACCTGTTGAGGACCAAGTGATCCCTCGGGGAACCTGGTAATCACCTGCCAAGGAGAGCCAGTGGCCTGCCATGGCCGTGACCTTAGAAACCGTCCCAATCTCCCCTGGCCGTGTTGCTCCACACCCCCCACCCCCACTCGGTCCCTCCCCCTTAACATCAGAATACATGTTCCGTATGGAGCGTTCCATGTGATGGGTGCCTGGGTCCGCTCGGTGATTATAAAGGAGATCTACTGAAAGGTTTCCAGCATTAAAAACAAAAGTAACGCTACTTTAAGGGAGGATGAGGCAATAAGAAGGGGGCCCTGTCCTCTCTGACCAAGTCATCTCTGTGGCCGCCGAGTCCTGCCTGGGTTTCCTTCCTTCTCTGGATTCATTTCCTATTTTTACACGTTTGCACATGTCCAATCCGACTCGTTTCTGAGCTGGGCTCTCCGCACACATTTGTTCTTTTGAATTTCATCCTCTGTTCTCACCAAGTGGAGTTTGCTTTGGGCAGATTAGAGTATTTTCACATTTTCACAGCCCAGCGGCTTTTGAAAACGTGGGATGCTCTTGCCTGATGGGGGTTTGGGGTCATTGAATGGGAACCCTGTCCTATCGCTGGTATCACGTAAAAGTGATCCCGGCTGCCCCTGACTGAGCAGGCTCCTGGGTCCCCACCCAGTCCGTGAGGCAGTGTTGGTACCTGCCCGCTTTGCCCACAAAGAGATGTTAAACCTCTTCCCGGTCTCCGCGCTCTGATGGTGGAGGCAAGCCTGAAGGCAGGTCTGGCTGGTTCCCAAGCCCGTTCGCGCTTCTGAAAACCCTCTCTGGTTCCTCTCTGCAGGCCTGGCGCAGATTCCGCCACATAATTTGTTTCCTTATCCTACGTCTGCAATGTTCCCTCCGCCTTCCTCAGCACCCCCTTCTCCAGGACACTCCTTAATCTCATTTAATTTGAACGCTGGGCTCTCCATACAGTCGGGGGGTGGGGGTGGGG
>NW_005364954.1:481405-513140 GCF_000412655.1 Myotis brandtii
TTGTTCTAGTTACACTTATTTCACTGCAGGGCCAGAGTTCAGGGGTGACGTAGGCGGGATCCTGGCATGGGATTGCGTTCGGAACGACCATCCTTTCCTCAGAACTAACCTAACTCCAGCACCTTCTCCAGCGCGTCTTCGGTTTTTCCGACGCTGGTGCTAAGGCGCCAGGGGTGGGCCGAGCTCCTGCAAAGGGCCAAGTGAAGGCCAATGCCTTTAGGCAAAGGGACAGGGAAAGGTTTCCCGGCCGAGGTTTAGCGGGTGCGGAAATTCCACAGGAAGCTCACCTGTGCTCTTGCGCAATTGAAACTCCCGCCTCTGAGCCCGCTTTTCCGGCTTTGAAGCCGATGTTTCTATGACGAGGTTTTGCTTTTGTTTTGGTTTCCACTCGGTTTTGCTTTAAGGCGAGGAAGGAGGGTGGCTCTGTCTCCCAGTCTTAATCAGGACTCAGAGGTCAGAGCCCGGGCCGCGGGGCCGACACAGGCTCTGTCACCCTCAATCACGGCCACAGATAACCGATGCCGCGTCCCCTTGTCAGGAGCCCTGACCCCTTTCGGTGACTCCGGCCGCTGTGACTCACTTTTGGTTCCCATCTGCCATCAGGAGGGGCTTACTCTCTGCAGCTCAGTGTCCCCGAGTAACAGTCCGTTTCAAGGAGCTGTTTCCCCATGATGACTTGCTTCTGACTCATTTCTCAGTTGATACACAAGTCAAACCCTCCTTCGTCTTTCATGCCCATCCCAGTGCCTACGCTCTCCGGGACTTGGTCGGTCCGGGACTTGTGATTTGGATGCTGTAGGACATATGAGCTGTCAGGGCAGCATCAGCAGTCCCAGCGTGGGGGTGTCCGGGTCCGAGAGAGGGGCCTGTTTGGGCCAGCCAGGCTGCCATACCTGGTGCTGGATCCTCCAGAGTCACCTTACTTGTGTATTCTCTAGAACTGAGCTCCATCAGAGCAGCAAGACTTGGTTTTCTGGGTACCACCGTGCTTGGCCACGAAGTCACTCAGTGAATCACTGCCGACCAATATGTTACTCCGAATTCTGAGTTCTAATGGCCCGCCAGTAGATGGAGGGATAAACATCATAGCAAACAATTACTGTATTTGCTGATTTGTCAGGCATCGCAATATTACCCTGCACCTACAATTAAGGCAAATGGCTACAGCCAGTGTGGCTCAGTGGTTGAGCATCGACCTATGATCCAGGAGGTCACAGTTCGATTCCTGGTCAGGGCACGTGCCCGGTTGCCAGCTCGATCCCCAGCAGGGGGCGTGCAGGAGGCAGAGAATCAATGATTCTCTCTCATCATTGATGTTTCTATCTCCCTCTCCACTTCCCTTCCTTCCTGAAATCAATAAAAAATACATATTGTTAAGAAATGGCTAAGGCTGTGAAACAAGGATTGTGCTTACTGACAAAAAGCAAGTCCCTATTGTATCGCCTCATCTCTCATCCACAGTAAGCTGTCCTCATGTGAGCCAGACAGCGTGCTTTCCTTCCCAAATGCCGCCAGAATGACTCTCCACATACATTGGATGAGAAGGACTTACTTTTTCTCTCCCCCTCCCCCACAGTCTCTATCAGATAGATCCCTAACACAGTGCCTCAGTTTCTCCAAAGAGGAGGTGCTTTATTGAGTTACAGAGTTCGTGTTTCCCGGTTCTGGTGGGTCCTCAGAACTCAAGTAGCCGAACCTCCAACATCACCACGATGCTATCAATGCAGGACCCCCAAGGCCCGGAGAGGGCCCCCGAGGCAATGACAGTAAGAAGGGGTGATGTGAGAGCCCTTTTCCTTTACAAGGTGCCGCCACGTGCTCTCATCTCATCTCCTAAGGACCCTGAGGGAGGAAGCATTAGCCATGTTCAAGGTGGGGAAACCGAGTCTAGCAGGCATGCTGGGACTTGCTCGAGATTCCATGAAGCCGTAGACACGTGGGCAGACCCTGAAGGCGGGCCTTATGACCTCAGATGAGAACAGCCGGGCCCAGGCAGGCTTGAGAATGGGGGTGGGCCCTGCCTGACCCTCAGGGTTCCCTCGAGCACCTACGCCACCTCCTGAAGAGAGGAGCGCCGACTATGTAAATTGCTATTTCAAAATGAGTGAGGTGTCTCCAGCTGAAAAGTCCCCAGGAGGGACTCGTCCTGGTACCCGCGCCTCCCGGGGCCTTGTTCTAGCTCCTTGTAAACAAACAAACAAACAAACAAACAAACAAACAAACCCTTTTCCTGTTTCCCAGGACTGGACAGCGACTTCCTGGCCGTGCTGACCGATTACCCATCTCCTGACATCAGCCCCCCAATATTCCGCCGAGGGGAGAAGCTGCGTGTGATTTCTGAGTGAGTTGGCTTTCAAACCTTTACAACAGCCCCCCAAAAAGGATGAACTCGATTGGGGGGCCATGGTTAGGCTCCAGCTGTAGCTATGCAATTCCCTACGGGCCCTGATCCCCTAGTGAAGTGAGCCATTGGCCCACACAGAAGACCTTCATGCTTCACCCCGCTTCATGCTGCCGGTGCTCTCAAACCTCCAGTGGCTCCCCATTGGCTCCTGGAGAACAATGTAAACTCCTCAGTGGCTTCTGAGGTCTTTTATCGTATTGGTCTCAGCTCCCCCCACACGGGCGCTGTGGATAACATATGCAAGTGCAGGCCCAGGAAGGAGGACCCAGGGGCTGGGGAAACTTCTGATGGCACATACAGTGTTGCCTTCTATCCTGTTGTCTCTGCCTGGTTTGAAATAGTCTCCAAAACAGGGATGGGGAACCCTTTTTCTGCTAAGGGCCATTTGGATATTTATAACATCATTTAGGGGCCATACAAATTTATCAACTTAAGAAACTAGCCTGCTGTATTTGGTCAAACATTTCATTAACTCACTTTATCAACTTAAGAAACTAACCTGCTGTATTTGGTCAAACATTTCATTAACTCACCCCTCATGCCTTGGCAGGGCCCAACCACATGATTTCTCAAGCCTCATACGGCCCGTGGGCCGGACGTTCCCCATCCCTGCTATAGCACAAATAGGGGCTCTACTCCCCTATTATTTCAGTCCCGTGACCACAGAGAGAGGAAGTGTCCTGGTTCTACCCTGGGGCATAAGTCAGGCACGCCCTTACTTGCAAACAGCCTCCAATTGTGGAATCTCCGTGGGAAGATTTCCTAAGTAGCTTGGCGTGTGGGGGTGGGGGGACGTACTGAAAAACTAAATTTTCATATGGAGACATTTGGGTCAACGGCCAGTGAAGGATCTTAAAGAACAAGGTCGCCACGTGCCCCGGGTTAAATCCGACGTCTCTGTTCATTCATGCGTTTGTTTGGACAATTAGCTTTGACCCTTCCCCCCCTGCTCTTGTTCCTGCAGCGAAGGGGGCTGGTGGAAAGCCATTTCCCTCAGCACCGGGCGTGAGAACTACATCCCCGGGATCTGTGTGGCCAGAGTTTACCATGGGTGAGTGCACGTCGCAGGTAGCGTCCATCCAGCACCATGTTCATGCTAGTGACCTGGAGCGAGCATGGGGAAGGGAGGCACTAGGCTTGAGAAGGCAAGGCCCCTTCTGCTCTCAACCCGATTTCTAGAGATGAGCCCACCGTGGGCTAGCCCCTCTAAGCGGGATGTGACCACGGCCCAATGGAGCTCCCAAGCTCATCGATACAATAAAGATCCTTAAAACACTGAACAGCAGGCGAGGCAGTGCCATACGCCGGTTATGAAACCGGATGTCCCAGAAGAACAATCCGAGCTGTGGCCCTAGCTGACATGGAGTGACTTGGGCGGGTGAATCACTCTGACCCTCAGTACCCTCGTCGGTGAAAGAGCGAGAATACACCTGTCTTGGGGGCTGGATGTCAGGATTCGATGTCAAGGGCTTAACATGGTCAGTGGCCCATACTTAGTATTCACACATGGCTGTTGTGACTGGCTTCTCGTCTTCATTTTTATAAGAGGAAGCTCGTGTCAGGACTTGAAGAGTGGATGTTTGTCACATACACTGAGGCAGTGAACATGCTATACATTGCGCAGAACTGAGGTGAACTATTTGTCCAGGTCTGGCATAAACATAATATATTTTTTAAATATATTTTTATTGATCTCAGAGAGGAAGGGAGAGGGAGAGAGAGAGAAACATCAATGATGAGAGAGAATCGTTGATTAGCTGCCTCCTGTACGCCCCATACTGGGGAATGAGCCCGCAACCCCGGCATGTGCCCTTGACCAGAATCGAACCCGGGATCCTTCAGTTCGCAGGCCGATGCTCTATCCATGGAGCCAAACGGGCTAGGGTTGACATAATCATGATCTTAATAACAAGAGCCCCCTGGAGCCCCAGCCATAAACAAATGGCATCGCTGCTCCTTATTTGTAAATAAGTGGCTCCTGAGGACACAGCAGCCAGCTGCTAGCACCGCGTTCCTTCCGGCCGAGTGGCCAGGCTGCCCTGGGACAAGGAAGGGCCATGCCTGGGGACCCGGCTGCTTTGTGCACAGAGCGCCTTCCAGAGACGACCCCACAGTGCCCTTGACCAGGGGAGGGGCGCGCTCCACGGTTACAACTGCTTTTTTTTATTAAGTGAAAGAAGCAAGAACCATATGTAAACCCATAGAGCAATGACACTTGTGCTTAAAATCGGCCGACAAAGAGGAGACGGGGAGGAAATGTGAGGAAAGCGAGGGGGGCTTGTTCAGGTGGCGAGAGAATGCACTCTGTCGTTCTTGCTGCCTGGTGCCCGTTCATTCATCCACAGATACACACCAAGCTCGACAACCTGGGCGCAGAAACGAAACCCAAAAGCAAAACCCAAAAACGAAACCCGAGAAGACAGAGTCCCTGCCATCCGGGGCGGTGAGGGAGGGGCCGGCAGTTAGATTCTAAGGGAGACAGACATTAAAGGAAATACCTACCAAACAGGTACCTTACCGAGTTTTAGAAAGCTCATGTCTTACATACTACAGTGTGGACACAGCCCAGGTGGCATCTGAGAAACGGGATAAGAAAGATGTTTTAGCCCGGCCAGTGTGGCTCAGTGGTTGAGCACCAACCTATGAACCAGGAGGTCATGGTTCCATTCCCAGTCAGGGCACATGCCCGGGTTGTGGGCTCGAGCCCCAGTGTGGGGTGTGCAGGAGGCAGCCGACCCATGATTCTCTCTCATCATTGATGTTTCTGTCTCTCTCTCCCTCTCCCTTCCTCTCTGAAATCAATAAAAAAATTTTTTTTAAAAAAAAGAAAGATTTTTTTATGCATCTCTGTCCTCATGACCCAATGGCATACCTGGCATGCGGTAGGTACTAAGGAATTTTATTTGAAAGATTAAAAGTATGAAGGAAGGAAGGAAGGAAGGAAAGAAGGAAGGAGTGAAAAGTCAATCGCCCTCGTCTTTCTAATCCCAGCAGTTCTATGTGAACTGGCCCTCGATCTTAACTGCTGAGCCCGCCTGGCTCTGGGAGGGTGCGGGCACTCACGCTGTCGTCCCCCGCAGCTGGCTGTTCGAAGGGCTGGGCAGAGACAAGGCCGAGGAGCTGCTGCAGCTGCCCGACACGAAGATCGGCTCCTTCATGATCCGGGAGAGCGAGACGAAGAAAGGTGAGCAGCCCCCGACTCACCTTCCCACGCTCGGGTCAGACAAGCAGGTCTGGCTCCTGGCTGACTCATTCATGACCTGCTCACCTTCCCTCCTCCACGAACACGCCAATCAGTCCGAGGTGGTGAGCTCCCTGCAGCCCACGCACCCCGGTGAGGCCAGCATCGAAGCCAGGGGCCGAGACACAGGCAGTGGGGGCCTGGCCCCGTACCAGGCCCTGGCGACGCCTGCGGGACAATTTCCCATCAACTGAGAGGAAAGGCCAACGCCAGGTGTTGGCAGCATGTGGGCAGAAAGCATGGGCTTTGGGCTGGGCCTGGCCTGTGCTCTCAAGCTCTGAGGCTGGGGCGGGTCACTTCCTTCTCTGAGCTCAGTTTTCTCAGCTGTGAAATGGGAAGAAACCCCTCCCTTGTGAGGTGGTGGAGTGGCTCCGATGTAATGTTTGTGGTGGTCTCACTACACAGGAGACCCCAGGACTAGCTCCCTCTGTGCCCAGCAATGCAATCAGAAATCTGCAAGAAGCAGGACCCACAGATACACACTGCACATACCCTGATCTGATTTGTATAATTTCCTTCCATCCCACGCACTAAGCAATTCAGGGGGAACGACACCGCAGGGCTCTGCGGGGTTCTGAGCAGGGGTCCCCAGTTCTAGTTCTGGCTGTATGGGCGATGAAGGAGCCACGCCCCTCTCGAAGCCCAGGACCCCTTATCCATCACATGGGATCAGCCGGAGGAACATGCTTCTCACGGTGTCAGGGATGTAATGTACACACTTAAGCAAGCAGACGCCAGACCCCAACCCCTTGGGCCTTCCCAGATAAGAAAGGATGATAATAACCATTTAAACACAGAAGATACTTTCGGGTTTCCAGCCTGCTCCTTGCACACCTGCTGTCTAAGAGGAGAACACACAGTCTCTGCGAGTATTTTTTGAGAGCAAATTCAAAGCCAAGGCGAGGCCTGTCTCAGTGTCCCCGAGGCAGGGGACCCAGACCCGAGCTCCTGCTGGTGTGGGCGGGCGGGAGAGCCCGGAGGTGCCCACGCTGCTCTAAAAATAAAGAGATCGCCAGGCAGACCTGCAGCTGGCCGGCCGGGTGGGGTGCAGGCCCCGCTCCCCCGGGCATGCAAAGTTCTCACACGTTGACACCTGCCCCCTGGACCGGCTCGCCCTGCCTCAGGCCCCGCTGACATTACCGAAAGGCACAGGCTGGGTCGAGTCAGAGGGCGGGCCTGGACCGAGCGAGGGACGCCCCTCCGAAGGCTAGTCTCGGGCCTGCTCAGGACCAGGGTCCAGGTTGCCATTCCAAGCTGGTACCTCCGGCCGTGTCACCCAGGGGCTCTGAGCCTCCGCTTCCCCAGGCCTTTCTGAGACTGATGGAGATGTTGTTGGGAGATAGCTGAGCCCGGCCCAGCCCAAACCGCCAAGACTCGGAAAAATCTAGTGGCCCCCCCTCTGCCCCATGACACTTTCACCCCTGGGCCCCCAGAACCCAGCGCAGGAAGGACTCCGACACGTGCCCCGGTCTAGTTCTCTATCTTCCCACGTGGGCAAATCAAGGCTGGGAGCGAGGCCAAGGCTCTGCTCGTCCTAAGCGTGCGGTGCTGTCACCCTAATGCTGCTCGAGGGGAAAGAGCACAGTTCCCGTGCTTTTGGGGAGACCCAGAAAAATGTCTTCGCTGCCCCTCTCCCCAAGTTTCTGAGAACACCACGCCCAAGTCAGAGGGAGCTGGGATGGGAACACAGGGGCACAACCCTGAGGCCTCTCACAGGTGAGGCGCTGGAGGGTACTCGGGCCGAACCCGAGGATGCCCCGGGTCCCGGCCCGTGGCTGCAACCCGACTCAAACCCCTCACGCAGCCCAAGGACCCCGAACGGGCTGTGGAAGCTCCCCTCGTGGGAACGTCACGAAGCAGAGACAGGCCTCTCCGAAATCAATAAAAATGCGTTTTTTAAAGAAAGAGTGAGCCGCGTCCACGCAGATGGGGTTCCCATGGCTGCTGCTCCCCACACGAGAGTGTGTGTCTGGGTGTCATGGTGGGACAGGCTGAGAAAAGCCCTCGGCCTCAGCGGGGGTGGGCTCGAGCCGGTTGCCCTGGGCTGGGGCCCCCGGGAGGCCACTGACTGTCCTCCGTGCCTGCAGGCTTCTACTCGCTCTCGGTGAGGCACCGGCAGGTCAAGCACTACCGCATCTTCCGCCTGCCCAACAACTGGTACTACATCTCGCCGCGGCTCACCTTCCAGTGCCTGGAGGACCTGGTCAACCACTACTCCGGTAAGAGCCGCCCGCAGGCCCCGGCCTTGACCCCTCCTTGCTAACTGCCCTGCGGGGCCCCGTCTAGGGCAGTGGTTCTCAACCTGTGGGTCGAGACCCCTTTGGCGGTTGAACGACCCTTTCACAGGGGTCACCTAAGACCATCCTGCATATCAGATATTTACATGACGATTCATAACAGTAGCAACATTACAGTTATGAAGTAGCAACGAAAATAATGTTATGGTTGGGTCACAACATGAGGAACTGTATTTAAAGGGCCTGAAGGTTGAGAACCACTGGTCTAGGGGGCCCGCGGGTCGCTTTGCTCTCTGCCATCCCGCCTTCTCCACGCGCCCTTTCCCTGTTCACGCGGCCTGTAAGGCTGCGGCTGAAACAGGCTGCCCGCCAATGCCGCCGAGTGAGTAAAACGCAGCGAATCTCGAGTTCGCCGTCCCTGCCTGTAAACGAAAGAGGTCGGTGCCCCTAGTTCACAGCCACGGACGGCTCGCACTTCCTCAAGCCGACCGCGCAGCTGCAGGCCTCGGGCTTTGCTCTGCAATGCCACCCATTTCCCCTTTTCTGCACGCAGGCTCCTCCTGGGCTTCCAGCCAATGGGACCCCTTCTTTTTTTGTGCTTAAAAAAAAAATGATTTCAGAGAGAGGAAGGGAGAGGGAGAGACAGACAGAAACATCAGTGATGAGAGAGAACCACCCATCGGCTGCCTCCTGCACGCCTCACACTGGGGATCGAGCCCACAACCCGGGCCTGTGCCCTGACCGGGAATCCAACCGTGACCTCCTGGTTCATGGGTCGACGCTCAACCACTGAGCCATACTGGTCAGGACCCCCTCCTTGACGAAGTGTCAGTAGACTCTGCTCCGACAGACGCCCGGTTTCCCCAGAACCCCGCTCGCTCTGCCTGTTGGCCGCGTTCACCGTGTTCCGGTCTGCTTCCCCAGGAGCTCTTAGAGACCAAGGCTCGGGCGTCATTCGTTCCCATGGCGTCCCTGGACCCAGGAGGGGGTCGGAATGACCCACGCTGACCAGGACGGGGTCATCCGCCGAGGTGGTGGGAACAGAGTGCGGTTTTGATGAGGGCGATGGGACAGGAAAGCTGAGTGAGACTGACAGGTCAGGAGTTGGAACTTTACGGAAAAGGCAGAAAGAGTGAAAAGGTGGCTTCGTTTCTAAGAGTTGGTGTGGAACCGATGCTCGTAGCCCAGACCTTCCGGGCACCTGGGGCTGGTTGTGCGACTCTGGGCTCCTTTTCTTCTCTGTGTATTGAAGATGCTGAGTGTTCCCACCCAGGGGGGATGCTGTGAGATGCCTGGGGTTGGTGCGCACAAAGTGCTGGGAGAGCCTCCTAGCGCATAGCTTCGGCTCTCCCTGCTCCTCGGCCAGGGCGGCCCCTTCCGCCTCCTCCCTGGGCACCGGGGGAGGAAGAGAAGTGCCTTTCACTTTGCTAGTGTCCTCCCCTTCCTGGTTCAGAAGGCCTGACCTGGAAGGACCTGTAGGTGTGGGGTCTTGAAGGGCATTTCAAGGAGAAAGCGACCACAGGGCCTGGGTACCCGCACCTGGCCCGTGAGACGCGCAGTCCTGAAGGAGGTATGGACGCACCGGAGACACAGGCCCAAGCTCGGGAGCTCGAGGGCTCTGTGAGGCCTTGGACAAAACCCTCGGCCTCTGTGGGACTCGGGTCCCCGCTTACAGAAGGTGGATGCGACCCGCCCACAGGGGTATTGATCACTCAACACCATCGAACCCTGAGGCGACGCGGCGTCCCAGCCTGCCGTGCGGCGGGTGCAAAATAAAAGATAACGCAATTCTTTCTGTGACACCCGAGAACCTAGCAGCTCGGCTAAAAATGAAAGAGGAAGGGAGTCCTGGAAATGGTGCACTTCTACCGATTATGAGTAAACATCGGTTGTGGTATTGGCTCTTAATAACAATCATACCAGAGGTGCACAGACCAGAAGTTTTGCATAGACAAAGGCAAACATGAGAGGATGCCGCCCCAGCAGGATGTCACCGACAGGGCGGTCCACAGGCTTCCAGCCAGGCTCACCCAGAACCATGCACCACCAGGCTCACCCAGGACCGTGCACCGCCAGGCTCACCCAGGACCTTGCACCGCCAGGCTCACCCAGGACCATACACCACCAGGCTCACCCAGAACCGTGCACCGCCAGGCTCACCCAGGACCGCGCACCAGGCTCACCCAGGACCATGCACCACCAGGCTCACCCAGGACCATGCACCACCAGGCTCACCCAGGACCGTGCACCAGGCTCACCCAGGACCTTGCACCGCCAGGCTCACCCAGGACCATGCACCACCAGGCTCACCCAGGACCGTGCACCGCCGCCCTCACCCAGGACCGCGCACCAGGCTCACCCAGGACCATGCACCGCCAGGCTCACCAGGGACCATGCACCACCAGGCTCACCCAGGACCATGCACCACCAGGCTCACCCAGGACTGCACACCGCCAGGCTCACCCAGGACCATGCACCGCCAGGCGAGAAGGAGAGAGAGGGAGAAAAGGCTCACCAGGGACCATGCACCGGCACAGAGCAGGGCCTTCCCCACCACCTGCTGGGCCTGCACCAGGAGACAGACCGCAGTCTGCTTCGCCCCTGTAGTAACTGAAATGAGACTGAAACCCTGAAATGCTCCCGGCTCCTGGGGACCCCAAGGTTGAAGCAACGTGGCCAGTTTCTCCGCCCGCCAGGCCAGCTTCTCCTCGGGACAGTGTTAGCGTGGTTTTGCCCGGAGGGGTCTGCACAGACGTCTCTGTTGCACAGGTTGCTTGTACTTATTTCCCTGAGGCCCTCAGGCAATTTCCTACCATCTCGAAGCCTCAGTTTCTTCATCTATAAAATGGGGATTTAGTGCCTCTTATAGGATTGTTGCGAGGACCTGGAAATCACCAATGTGAAAAGTCTGGCATCTGAAGTATTCCATGCGCAGTGGTGACTGAGAGAGCAGAGAGCGTAGGACACAAACGAGGTCTAAATTAGGGCCAGAGAGACAAGCGGTGGGGACAGGGGCCCCTTGAGTGTCAAGGTGGAGCTGAGAGGTCTGAGAGCCTGAGGGAGCATTCTAGAGATTTCCACAGACGGGAAGAGGAGAGGAGTGTGTCCAGACCCCAGAGGCAGGAAGGACTTCCCTCTCCTCCACATCAGGGGCAATGAGCTGCTCTTAGATCAAGTGCCTGGCTCAGAGCCCAGGCCACAGGCTGGGTCACATCTCTGTGACCTTGAGCAAGGGACTTGGCCCCGGACCCTCAGTCTCCAATTCTGAAAATGGGCCCAACAGTGCTGGCGGCTCAAGGACGTGGCCTTGCTCAGCACTGGGCTCATGGCACCTGCTTTTCTCGTTGCCAAACTTGCCTCCTCACCCTACCTGTAAGCTCTCGAAGGAAAGAAAGACTGTCGCCAAGTCCCCGCCTGGGCTGGGTACCGCCGCCGATTTCTTGTCTGATTTGGTCCCTCACCCCTAGGTACCCCCTCCAGCCTGTGACAGGTCATTATTTCAGACCCACATGCAATTAAGCTCCCTCTGACCTCAGGGTCCCACCTCGCGTTTCTCGGCATGGACAGTGTGGTGGGCATTCAAGTTCAAGGTGAATGGCAGACTGAGCGCTGGGATGGGCATTCTCGGCCGCTGCCCTCTGAGAGCCTGGGTTTGCTCCTCAGTACAGTTTCCTTTTGTTCTTGGGCAAGGACCCCCCAGGGCTCCACAGATAAGACGGGGGGCGGAGACACCCGTGGGTGACGTGGCTCCGCCCGGCTCTGCCAGGGGCCAGCAGCACCCGGCACCCTCGGCCCTGCCATCACCCCTGGGACATGACCGGCCCGGGTCCTCAACCTGAAGATGCCCCGAGTTCCTCCATCTCTCAGAAGGTCTGAGCGCAGCCAGGCCCCACCTCTCTCACCAGGACGGGGGCTGGGAGGAGGCCTCCGAGGAGGCGCTGTGTCTGAAGGTCCCGGAGGAGGAGGGCTGGGAGCTCAGACAGCTTACACCGGCCGAGGGGACCAATGGGTTTACTCCGCTTTTATTCTCCTTGTGCATGAGTGTATAGGGTAAAGGGGAGAAGGGATCCCCCCTTTCCTTTGTCCACTTTCTCTTTTGCTTTGAATCTATGTATTTCTCCTTTTTATATGCTTTTTATCTTTTTTGAGAACCCTTCCCTGTCTTCTTTCATTGTTTCTTTTGTCTTCCTTTCTCCCTACCCGTGTATCCTGCCACCATGCTGTCTAGAATGCTGCTCTGTGAGCTCTGGGGAAGTCAGGGCTGCCCACAGCCCTGCACATGGGCCCTCCTGAGGGGTGAGGGGGCTGTGCCGATGGTCGCTCGGCCCCACGCCTGCGCTGGCTGCAGCGTCTCCGTCGCTGACCCCCTGTCTGCTCCGTCCTCAGAGGTGGCCGACGGCCTGTGCTGCGTGCTGACCACACCCTGCCTCACCCAGAGCACTGCTGCCCCCGCCGTGAGGGCCTCTGACTCGCCCGTCACCCTGCGCCAGAAGACCCTGGACTGGAGGAAGATGTCCAGGTGAGGGTCAGGGTGTCTGTCTGTGTGTGAGAGCCCCCGTCCAGCGTGTGAGCCTGGCACATGAACACCGTGGCCAGCTACAGCCGGCCCTGCGGGAACCTGACGGTGGGCACACTGAGCGGGCACACCCCATGGAACCCCGCTGCCCCCCGGGAGGCAGACCCAGCCTCGGGCCTCACGCAGTGGGGGCCACGACCCTAACGACTCCCTGGCAGGGCCCCAGCCCCCCCGTTTCTGCAAACATTTCCTGAGCCCCATTCAGTGTGAGCAGAACATTTTCTAGCAGAAAGATACCACCTTCCTTTTCCTAATTGTCAGGATCCCAGAGAGGATCACACAAAGAACTCTTGTATCATTTAATATTCTTTTAAACTCCCTCAGGAAGTTTAAACACACCAGCAAAATCCTAAAGTGGCATAGTTTGTTTGTTTAAGGGAAAAGCATTTCCCACTGATCTGCTTTGAGTGTCTGCTATTGTATTTTAGGGGTATGTGTAGTTGGCGATTGATTGGTGGGTTGCCTTATTAATTAAATACTGATCCAGACAGCCCACTGGAAAAAAAAAATCAGAAGTCAGAGTTGACTGGGAGATAAATAAAACTGCTCTTTCTTGTAAATATCATAAAAATACTCATTAAAATTTACAGTTTACAGAGACATGTTAGCCATTGAAGGAAATGGTGGTTCAGAGAGGTTCAGTGACTTATCTAAGGCCACACAGCCACAAATATAGGAAGCAGAATCAGAATGATAAGCTAGAGAAATGCTAACAGGGCCTTTTTCCTTCCTCTTATTCTCTTGTCCTCATCCCTCTCTTTTCCCCTCCCTCTGTCCCCTTTGCTCCCACGCACAGGCTGCAGGAGGACCCCGAGGGCGCGGAGAACCCACTGGGCGTGGACGAGTCCCTCTTCAGCTACGGCCTGCGGGAGAGCATCGCCTCCTACCTGTCCCTGGCGGGCGACAGCGGCGCGCCCCTGGACCGCAAGAAGAAGAGCATCTCCCTGCTGTACAGCGGGAGCAAGAGGAAGAGCGCCTTCTTCTCGTCGTCGCCGCCCTACTTCGAGGACTAGCCCAGGCCGGACGGGCAGCCGCACGGGGTGCCCAGCGGGAACAGGCTCTGGACCGTCACCCGGGGCCCAGCCGAGAGGCTCGGTCGCCTGGTCCCCGGGAACCTCGCGTCTTCCAGACGCCACGAGAAGCTGCCTGAGCTCACGCACCCACCTCCTCTGTCCACATCGTGACGCAGGGACCCTCCCTGGCGTCGGGCCGGTCCTGGACGTCACCGGACGTCGACTCGCGACACGATGGCGCCCTGCTTCGGAAGAGCCTGCTTGTATGTTGGGTGCTCATCGTGTTTGCGGGAAAGACAGCCACTCTCTCCCAGGAAAGGGCGCAGGGCCCACCCCCAACAGCCTGCCCTCTGAGCTCAGAGAGAACGTCTAAGGAGACCGGCCAACAGCCGTGTCCCGGGCACAGGTCCGGGTGTGCACACTGGTCCCCTGCCCGGCACCTTCTCAGCCATGGACAGAGGCCTCGGTACACACGCACCTCTTCTCGCTAAGCAGCTCAGGGACCCTGATCGCTCACCGTCCTAATTAGCCCGGAAGCTCTCTCTGCCCCTCGGGTCCCGAAGCCGCCTGTGCCGCGGTCACAGGGCCTCCCCGCCTCTGCAGGGGGCGAGGCCCAGGGGAGAGGGAGGCTGCGGGGAGGGGGGCGTGGTGCGGGACGGACTGGGTGAGCTTCCACCACATCCCCTCTGCAGCTTCACAGCTCAGAGCTTGAGGCACAGCCAGAGTCCCCACATTAATGCACCCAGACTGCCTCCTGACTGCGAAGAGGCTCCGTGTCCTCTCCTATGAAAGGCGTCCGGAAAAAAAAAATAAAACAAAAAAGGACAACTGAGCCCCAGGCCCCAGCAGAGGTCCACGGTGTGGACAGAGAGGAAGTGTGTAAACGAAAGTCGTGACGGTGGGTGTAAAGGCAGACATCAGCTCCTGCGTGGGACAGGGGTCAGGTGGGCTGACCCGGAGCCCAGGTCTCAGCTGGACCTTCAGAGAGAGGGCGTGGCTGGACGGAGGAGGTCAGAATGGCCGGACGTTGATAAGTTCTAGAGCATTCATTTCTCCAGTATTTTATTCTACGAAGGGTCTGGCACGCACACGAATAAAAGTGCTGGGCTCCGGGAACGAGGGGGTGAGAGGGGCTCAGTTCTGTCTCCATCATTGAAAGGGACTAGAGAGCCACAGCCAAGGCCTCGCGAGGAGAAGCCTGGGTCCCCAGCCGCCCACGGCCCCTGCCCCTGCCAGGAGGGGCTGCCGGGAGCCAGGCCTCCTTTCCCTGCTGGGCAGGGGTCAGGGGAGGGGCGGAGCCTGTGCCAGGGTATCTCTCGCTGCCCGATATGAGCATCTGTCTGTCCGCCACGCGCATTCCGCACGTCTGAGGTCACTGTGCTCGCCGCACATGTCGACGCGTTTACAAGCTTTTCTGTATCAGCAGAGCCCAGGCTGTTTATACCCAAAGACATCTGGGATTTCCCCTGCCCCCAAAAGGCTTCAAAGGGGCCGGCCGAGCCTGGGAAGTGACGGCAGCCGGTGCACGCTGCCGCCGACATAAGGCAGGGCCGCCACCCGCCAGATGTCTGCACGGGGTCTCATGTGTTCTTTTCCGTTGTGACTCACATGGTTGGAGCGTGTGGGGAGGACGCGAGGGATTTCTAAGTGGGAAGCATTACATTTTGCTAAATCATGTATTTATTCCTGATTAAAATAAACCTAATGCGTATTTAACCCCCTGGATGGAGGGAGAATTTCCTGGGCGAGCTTGGGGAGTGGGGGGGGGGGGGGGGGTTCATTCAGAAGCTGCCCTATGTCCCAAAGTCTCAACTCAACGTGCAACTGGACAGAGACGGAGACAAGAAACACCCAGCAAGGCCTCGCTGGCCAGCCGCTCAGCGTCTGGAGGGTGGCCTCAAGCACACACGATTGTGTGACTTGATGGTGTCCCCTCACACTTGAGGGTGGACATGAAGGGTGAGGACAGAAAAACGTTCATTCAGAAGCTGCCCTATGTCCCAAAGTCTCAACTCAACGTGCAACTGGACAGAGACGGAGACAAGAAACACCCAGCAAGGCCTCGCTGGCCAGCCGCTCAGCGTCTGGAGGGTGGCCTCAAGCACACACGATTGTGTGACTTGATGGTGTCCCCTCACACTTGAGGGTGGACATGAAGGGTGAGGACAGAAAAACGTCCTGGCCATCGTTACGAAAACCCTGTCTCACCTGGACGACCCCCTCCCGCCACAGGGACACAACCCCTACGGAGGGACAGACTGAAGAAAACCAGCACCAAAGGAGAAGAAACACAAGGGAGGGGGGAGGAGGAAAACAGGCCATCCTGTGGGTCCCCCTTCACCCATATTACTTGTGGTACCTCTGCCGTTTGTTCTCCCAAGAATTTCCTTCTACAGATACTTTTGGGCACCTACCAAATTCCAGACACTGCTTGGGGCTGGGGCTGGGGCTGTGGCAGGAAAAGCAGAGGCCCTGCTGTCACAGAGCCTGGTATCATATACACAGACCTCCCTCTGCAGAAAGCACCCGGCCTGGGAGGGTCAGGGTCAGACACGGGAGGAAGGCAGCAAGCATCTGAGGCAGGACAGAGGCCTCCGCACGGCTACACGGGAGAGTTCCCACCACGGCGGGTCTTCCTGTCTTAGGAGTGGGGAGAGCTGTGAGCCCTGTTGCGGCCGAGCCCTGGAGCGGGGTGGGTGACCCTCCAGATGGAGGAGCAGGCCTGCTGATGACGAGCAGTGATGGGAAGACCTAGGGGGAGCCTGGCATCTTTAAAAATATATTTTTATTGATTGCAGAGAGGAAGGGAGAAGGAGAGAGAGGGAGAAACATCAATGATGAGAGCAAATCATGGATCGGCGGCCTCCTGCACGCCCCACACTGAGGATCGAGCCCACAACCTGGGCATGTGCCCTGACCGGGAATCGAACCGTGACCTCCTGGTTCATAGGTCGATGCTCAACCACTGAGCCACGCCGGCCGGGCAAGTCTGGCATTTTCTAGGAACAGGGAAACCAGGGAGCCCGGAGCAGGGGCTCAGGTGGGAATGGAGAGGCAACGAGACAGGAAACTTTTGCTCGAGGCCAAGTCGTGAGGCCTGGCGTTCATGGAACACGGAATCGGGGCGATGGAAACATCGTCTGGGTCCCGAGCATCACAGCCCAGAGGGCAGGGCCTCCTCGGTCTTCCCTGAGAGCCGGCCAGGGTGTCAGTCACCAAATGCAGGTGGGCAACATGTCACCCCTCTTCCTCCGACCCGGCCCCGGCTGAGGAAATACCCCAGGCCTGCTTCTGTCTGCAGTTGCCTCCGCTGGGCATCGAACGGGGGAAACAGGTTTCTCGAGTGCTACGGTGTGCAGGGCATCTGCAAACCTACTGATGACAACGTCCCGAGCCCCGGGAGGCAGGATTAGCCATGCCCAGTCTATCTCTGAGGAACACGGGGTACAGGGCTCACGCAAGGCCAGGAGCTACTGCGCTCGTCCCACCCTAAACCTGGCCTCTTTGTCTTACACATTGACACCCCAGGAGTCCCAAGTCCCTGCAGCAGCAGCCTCATCAAATGGGAAACACAGGCTTGGGCTGTCGGTTCGAATCCCCACTCCAGCTCCTTCTTTGCTGCGTGTTCTTTAGCAGGTCACTAAACATCTCTGAGCCGTGGATGTCTGATCTCTAAATGGCTATTGAAAAAACACACCCCTTGTGAACGCATGTGAGGAGTCTCCGAGATAATGCTCTGAGAGTTCTCAATGGCCCCAAAGACACCAAACGAATGACCCTGCTAGTAGTTCTCACGGGAGTCTGTCTTGCCTGCTGGGGCAACAGTTCTGGCCCCGAGATTTGCAGAAAGACGAGATTTTAATCAGGAATGTGTCGCCAGCTTGCCTTCGTTCCCCAAGCATCTGCCGGTAACGAACGCATTGAAGAACTGCTAAGGGAGAGAAGTATTTCGGTCCCCTGGACCCCGCACAGCCTCACCCCCCAAGGCTGCGGGAGGAGCTGTAAAAGCCGCTCCCAACGACGGAAACAGATGGCGGGTTTATTTTTACACGCACTCCCATTTGTGAGAACAGATTCGCTTCAGAAATTCCCCAAACACCCAAACTCTCCAGAATTTTCAAGAAGAAGTCTGCCTTCTGCGCCTACGAGAAGGTGTTGGGGTGTCTTCTGGGTCCCACTGAGTGTCTGGTTTCTGAGGGGGCCCTGGGGAAATACCTTCAGGATCAACTCAGAGTCAGGAGGTCTCTTTTCAGCCCCAGGGATCGAGAGACGTTTGGGTTCAGACCCCCCCCCACCCCCATCGTTACGAAAACCCTGTCTCACCTGGCAACCCCACCCCCGCCACAGGGACACAACCCCTACGGAGGGACAGACTGAAGAAAACCCGCACCAAAGGAGAAGAAACACAAGGGAGGGGGGAGGAGGGAAACAGGCCATCCTGTGGGTCCCCCTTCACCCACTCATCCCTGCCCAGATGCTGATTATGCAGCAGGTACTGTAAGACCAGCTGTGCTGGGTGCTCGCCCGTGGAGAGCCAGGCACACCGGGCCCCTGTCCCCCCGGGGCCTACAGTCTTGGGAGGGAGACAGACGGGGCAGCAGGAGCCGCTGGTGGGAATCCTGATCAATGCTGCGGGGAAGCGCAGGCAGCACAGCCATGGGAAGGGGTCTGACTCGGAGCTGCCGAGTCCGGGAGGGTCCCTGAGGATGAACAGGGCAGCCGGGAGCAGGAGGGCAGGACCAAGTCTCACACAGGACAGGGCCTGCAGGGGCAGGATGGGCCGTGGAGTCTGTCCTGAACATGCAGGCGAGGGATGAATTGGCGGTGGCACAGCTTCCTGTGGGGGATGGTGATGATGCTGCCCTAGCCTCAGTGAGGCCCAAACCACGGCACCCCTGCCCTCCTCATGATCAAGGCCCTGGTCCCAGGAAGGCGAGGCAGAGCGGGAGTGGCCCACGGCCTCAGCACGGCTAGCAGGTCCGTGGCACTGGCCTCAATGGTCTCCCTCTTTCCTTAACTGTGTTACTCCATCGTCTCCTCATTGCTTCTCTGCCCCAGGGCTGTCCCTCTGGTTCACCCTCCCCCGCCTCTAAGTGAAGTCTCCTAAAAGGAAGCAATTTCCCACCTGCTCAAAGTGCTTTTTAAAAATATATATATTTATTGATTTCAGAGAGGAAGGGAGAGGGAGAGAGAGAGAGAAACATCAATGATGAGTGAGAACCATTGATCGGCTGCCTGCTGCACACCCCACACTGGGGACTGAGCCCAAAACCTGGTGTGTGCCCTGACCTGGAATCAAACCGTGACCTCCTGGTTCATAGGTCAAGGCTCAATCACTGAGCCAGGCCGGCCGGGCTCAAAGCTCTTTGAAGGCGCAGCGTGCTCACAGCAGCACTGTGCACAACAGCCAAAGGTGCACCCTGATGTCCATCGGTGGACGATGAACAAAACGTGGTGCACGCTCAGTGGAATAGGACTCAGCCTTGGAAAGGGGTGAAATTCTGCTAGAGGCCACAGCATGGACCATGGAGGAACCTTGCAGACATGCTAAGTGAGAGAGCCAGACACCAGAAGACAAATCTTGTGTGGTCCCACCAGTAGGAGGTACCTAGCCAGGCAACGTCACAGAGAAGAAGGTGGAGGGGAGCCAGTTTCTATTAGGTACAGAGTTTCTGCTTGGGATGAGAGTTCTGGAAATGATCCATGGTGATGATTGCATAACCTTGTACATGTGCTTAGTGCCACTGAATTGCACACTTAAAAGTGGTTAAAGTGGTCAACCAGACCCAATCAAAGACGCAAACACACAACACCCTTCCATGGCGATGGCTCCCACGTGCTCTGGGTGGGCCCAAGGTGTTCAGTGCAGTCTGGCTGCTCTCTGCCTCCCAACCCCTATGCCACTGCCCAGGAGGGCCCTATCCCCTTGAGGCACTGCAGGCCTACAGATTGAAGAAGAGTCCAGCATCCCCCTGGTGCCTGGACTCTGCCGGCACAGTCCCACACAGTCCCTCTCAGACTCTTGCAATCCCACGCAGTCCCACACAGTCCCTCACAGCCCCTCAGAGTCCCACACAGTCCCTCATAGCCCCTCAGAGCCCCTCACAGTCCCTCACAGCCCCTTACCCTCAGAGTCCCTCACTGTCCCACACAGTCCCCAGACTTCCTCTCTCCTGAGAAGCATTCTCCACCACCCCCTCCTTCTCCTGCTCTTGGCTGGGGCTTCTCTCTGAGCCGCCTGAAGACCCTCTCTTAAATATCTGCTTTAACTATCTGCTCTCGCCCCACAGCAACCTCCAAGCTTCCTGAGAACCAGGGCATGGATTATTCAGCACGGAGTCTCCAGCACCTGGCACAGCACCTGCCCCTCACACCTCACAGCCCCTTACCCTCAGAGTCCCTCACTGTCCCACACAGTCCCCAGACTTCCTCTCTCCTGAGAAGCATTCTCCACCACCCCCTCCTTCTCCTGCTCTTGGCTGGGGCTTCTCTCTGAGCCGCCTGAAGACCCTCTCTTAAATATCTGCTTTAACTATCTGCTCTCGCCCCACAGCAACCTCCAAGCTTCCTGAGAACCAGGGCATGGATTATTCAGCACGGAGTCTCCAGCAACACAGTCCCCAGACTTCCTCTCTCCTGAGAAGCATTCTCCACCACCCCCTCCTTCTCCTGCTCTTGGCTGGGGCTTCTCTCTGAGCCGCCTGAAGACCCTCTCTTAAATATCTGCTTTAACTATCTGCTCTCGCCCCACAGCAACCTCCAAGCTTCCTGAGAACCAGGGCATGGATTATTCAGCACGGAGTCTCCAGCACCTGGCACAGCACCTGGCACCCCACCTGCCAACAGCTGGACACGCAGTACAATTAGAAGCTAATCAATGACAGAATAGTTTTCAGGCCTCATGGTCAACCAGGTTATTACTTCCCTCATGATTACTGTCATCATCATCAATATATCATAATCATCATTGTAGCATCACATTATCATCGTCATTACTATTATCATCATTACTATCACCATCATCACCACCATCATCATCGTCCTCACCATCATCATCATCATCACCATCATCATCAATATACCATAATCATAATTGTAGCATCACATTATCACCATCATTACTATCATCATCATCATCATCATCACCACCATCATCATTATCATCATCACCATCATAATCAATATATCATAATCATCATTGTAGCATCACATTATCATCATCATTACTATCACCATCACCACCACCATCATCATCGTCCTCACCATCATCACTACCATCATCACCATCATCATCATCATCATCACCATCATCATCAATATATCATAATCATCATTGCAGCATCACATTATCATCATCATTACTATTATCATCATCATTACTATCACCATCATCACCACCATCATCATTGTCCTCACCATCATCACTACCATCATCATCATCATCATCATCACCAATATATCAAAATCATAATTGTAGCATTACATTATCACCATCATTACTATCATCATCATCACCACCATCATCACCATCACTATCATCATCACCATCATCATCATCCCCTAGCAGGTGCTCAGACCGCCTAGCAGAATCATGAGCGCTGAGTTCTATTCTTTGCCTTCATTCCACAACCAACAGCTCGGTTGGTCAGGCCTTTGGAGCTCCGTGCCCGCCTGTGGCTGCTCACCCAGCTCCTGCCACTCCTTGAATAGCCATGTGGACAAGCCCCCGGGCCCCCTACTGTCCTCACCCCCCAGGTAAGGGAGCATCACTGAGGCGGAAGGGCTTAGAGTCACGCATCACCCAACACTGTCCCACAGTGAAATGCCACCAGGATGGAATCTCAGGGTGGAGGAGGGACAGGACGAGGGCTGCTGAAGAAACCAGACAGCTTCCGGGAGATTCGAAATTCAAACTCAGACAGGATCAGGGAAGCCGCATTGGGAAGCAGACGAGAGTTCTGTCGGTTTGATTTCTCTCCTGTTTGGGGGGTGCTGCCAGGTGTCGTTGGCATAGAGTTGGCTAAACTGTACCCCCATCATCACATGCCTCCACCAGAGGCCTTCTCATCCCACATCCCAGTCCTGTGGTGTCTGTGGACAGGGAGGGAACGCAGAGCTCAGACCAGTAAACCCTAGCGAGGCATTCGCAGGAGTAGAACACGCTGTCGGAACTATGAGCACCTGAGATGTGAGTGGCCAGCCGTCGGGGAGCCCTCAGCACCAGCTCCCGTGTGCATGAGAGACGGCCCTGAGCAGGACACACACTCAGAACACGGATACAGGGACCAAGCAATGGAAGCAGCGGGCCTCAGAGCCAGAGAGGACCCCTCACCTGACCGCACCTGCAGCCAGGTGGACACCGAGCGGCCACTCACCATCAGCACGGCTCTCCGGAAGAGTCTGGAGCCGCCAGCCCCGGTGGTGAGAAGGTGGATGCTGGCCACGTCGGCTCCGCCGCGGTCGGCTGCCATGGTCACCCGCCGAGGGTCCCCGCCAAACGCTGCGATGTGGGTCTGCACCCAGGTCAGAGCCGCCGCCTGGTCCAGCAGCCCCCAGTTGCCACTCACCGCGCTGGCCCCTTCAGAGAGAGGAGAGCCTTTTACCTTTTGTAATTTTGCAGCTGGAACTTAATTACCCTGGTGCCATCCAGGGCAGGCACCTGGTGCCTGTGGGGGACCTGACTTCTGTCCCCACAGGTTGGGACTTGGTCACTGTGAGGCCAATGGGAAGAGCATGGGCTCCAGCCTGTGGGCTCAGGAATCAGCAGTGCCCACCAATGCCAGCAACTCACCAGCACTCAGGAAGCCGAAGATGCCCACTCGGTAGCCAGCAGTGACCACGATGAGGTGGCCAGTAGCAGCCAGGAAGGAACCGTCCAGGGCGAGGCTCCCGTCGTCAGCCCCGGCCTCCATGTTGTGGAAGAACAGCAGTACGGACGCGTTGGGGGCCTGTGGGATGGGAGAGATGCGGGGCTAGAGGTTGGCCCATTTCCCCACCAGGCTCCTCTCCCATGGAGGTGCCAGATTCTGAGCCTGCACAAACTCTCCCCATCAACTCTGCCCTGTAGGCCTACGCAGCCCCATGTGATGGGTAGAAATATGTCCCCCAGAATTCACATTTTGAAGCCCTAAACACTAGACCTCAGAAGGTGACTATTTGTAGATGGGTTCTGTAAAGAGGTAATCAGCCAGCCTGGCCGGTGTGGCTCAGTGGTTGAGCATCGACCTATGAACCAGGAGGTCACAGTTTGATTCCTGGTCACAGTCAGGGCACATGCCCGGGTTGCGGGCTTGGTCCACAGTGCTGGGCTGATCAATGATTCTCATCACTGATGTTTCTATCTTTCTCTCTCCCTCTCCTTTCCTCTCTGAAATCAATAAAAAGAGGTAATTAGCCAGTGCACCCTAGTCCAATATGACTGGTGTCCTTACAAAAAGAGGACATTAGGACACATACATCCGCTGAGAGAAGACAACGTGGACACACAGAGGGGAGATGACCATCTACATGTCAAGGAGAGCAGCCTCTGAAGGAACATACCCTGGCGACAACTTGATCTTAGACTCCAGGCCTTTACAATCATAAGAAAGTAAATTTCTGTTGTTTAAGCCTCCACATTTGTGGTACTTTTATCAGAGCAACCCAAGCAAACTAATAAACCCCATTTCACAGATTAGGAAACTGAGGGTCACAAAAAATGAAGACACTTTGCCCACAGTGCAAAGTGAGCACGTGGCCCCAATGGCAGCTGGTGGCGGACTTGGAGCCATGCAGTCACCTAATACCCCAGTTCTGGCCACTAGTTTACTCCTGGAGAATGTTCTGGGTCCTTGGTGAGCCCTTTCCATGCGGCCATGCTAACTGGAACCCCCCATCTTGGTGATGCAGAGCTTAACTCAGACAGCCAGGCACTGTGTGCCCAGGGTTTTATTCATTCAGTCCTCACCCAGCTCTGTGAGGTGGCATGTCATTATTATTCCCATTTTACAGATGAGGCAGTAGAGGTTTAGAGGTGTTAGGTGGCTTGTCTAAGGTTACACAGCAGCTATAAGGCAGCAGAACTGGGCTCTGAACTTAAACTGATCCTTTTATATGAGCCTACAATGCTCCATCTGGGGGGTCTGACACCCCACCCCAGGCCAGGGGATAGGCCAGGCTCCGGGGGGCCCATGCCATCCAGGTCTTGCCTCCCTGTGCTGTGATTCTCCACTCCCTGTGCCACGGGCTCCGAAATGCAGATGGTCTCCTCACCGCCAGCAAGCCCTGTTTGGTGGCCTTGTTACAGAGTTCACTCAGACCAGCCGGCTGCCATCACACCTCCAAAGTGCAGCTGGCTCCCGTGGCTAGTGGGCTAGGGGACCAGGAAGTGGTGACATGGTCACATGTGCCAGGAGATGAGTCAATACGGGTCACCAGGAACTCATGTTTCCCGAAGTTCCTCAGTTCCTTTTTCTCTCGTGTGCTCTGACCCTTCTCCAAAACAGGAAGCTCCAAGACTGAACCTCAGGTTCAGAGCCACCACTCAGGTGAACGCGGGCTTCAAACCGGGGCATAACCAGAGTCAGGGCCAGAGCCGTGCTCCCCCTCCAGCGCGGCCTGAGACCCGCGTTTCCACGGACGGCTCCGAAGAGATGGCCGAGGGGTCTCTCCAAAGTCCTCCCAAGGAGAGAGGTCATTTTCTCATGGGCAAACTAACTTGAATGTGGGTTCCCCTTCCCCATCCTGTGCCCCCTCAACCCTTCATCGCTGGCCCTGCCCCACCTGCGCGGCTCACACCCTCCCTCCTGCACGGCCTGCTGGGAGGGCACCACCTGGCCACCACCTCACACCCCGTCACTTGCCGCTTCCTCCTGTGCTGTATTTTGCTTCCATATTTATTTGTCGTTCAGTTGTTGTTTAATATTTCGTTGCTTACTTATTTCTGCCCCTTCCCACTAAAGTATAACCCCCTCCCCAAGCAGCTGCTGGGTCTTGTTCACAGCTGTGTCTCCCCCAGGAGAGTCCCCGCCCGTCACGGGCCCCGTGTGAACAGTTCCAGAGCACGGCGCGGGGTAAGCGCGCACTGTCCCGTGTGCACGGGGCGAGAGGATGTGGCGAGGAGCAGGCGCAGCCGTGTAGGAGCTGAGGGGACGGTGCTGGAAGCTGTGGGGACTGGGGGTTCCCAATGGGCAGCTTTCAGGGCAAACCCAGCAACGGCTCAGACTCACCACATTCTGAGGGACAAACACGTTGAGATACAAGCAGTCCTCGCTGACCCCGGACGGTGTGGGCGTCCTGACCCCTGGCTGCCAGCAGCGGGCCCTGCAGATACAGACGGTCTGACTTCCAGGAGAATCAACCGCGGGGACTTGCCCGTGTCCCTTCCAGCCCCACACCAGTGGCCAGAGCCCTCTGCCCGCCAGCTCTGCAGCATTTCGGCAGCAATCAGGTCCCCGGACCACTGCATGGAGCCGAGCACGGCGGCCCTCCATCCCCAAATGGACTTCATAGGAGCAAGGCCATGTTCAGTGGCTGATGTTGGGGAGGGGTTACCTGTTAGAGCACGTAACACCACCTTATCTACACCCCCCCAGCCTCACGCCCCACTCAGGCCCACATGCGCCTCCTGCTCTCAGTCTGACGCTGATGGATTAGAAGATGAGTGCATTGCGCTCAACCCTTACCGCGGCTTGGTGGCAGCCCAGGACCCAGTCCAGTTGGAGGGCTCCGGTGCCCGGAAGCGGCCCTCCGCCAGGGGCGGGGCAGCATAGGGCACTCCCAGGAACTGGTCCACTTGCTTCCACGAAGTGCCCACCTGGATGGCCTGGGACCTGCCCAGCAGCTGGCCGTGGGGGGTGATGGTCACAAAAGGTGCAGATGTCCCAAAGCCGAGCAGAGGGGTGTCTGTAGAGGTGGGGAGTGGGGAGGAGGGGCAAGAGAGAGCAGTGGGTGCTCTATTCACGAGGAATACTCTGACATGCTTGAGAAACAAACGCTGCTTTTTGCGCTTTAAAAATGTCGGTAACTCCTTCAGACCCCCCGAGCTTACACGTAGGGAGGTCTGTGCTCAGGTGAGTAAGAGAAATAAGAGCAAAGACAGCTGGTCTTTCCCAGGCGCTCAGCAGGCAGAGCACAGCTCTAACCCTCCTCTCCCGGGGTCATCTCAGCGGCTCCTCCCAAGAGGCTAACGTGCCCACAGCCCCTTACTCAGCTCCCTGGGCCAGGCGTGCACTGCAATTCAAAACTGCGGCCTCTTTAAAGAACCGAAGGACGCAGTCAAGCAATGGGCAGTCTCCCGAGGGGGTCTGGAGCAGAGCCCGTCCTCAAACACAAGTATTTCTGCGGTAAAAAGTAGGGATGGCTCCTACTAAGAGCAATGAATAAAGAATGTCATTTCTTCAGTTACAACATCCAGTTCAGATTTTGCCACCAAATGAGTTTGCTGCAAACTTACAAAAAATGTGTGTTCTAACTTGTAGAACTTTCAGATTTCAGAACTGCAGCCAAGGACCAGGGACCATATGTGCATTTCAGTGGCGAGGGAACAGGTGTAGGACCCTGGGGTGGATGGCTGCCTGGGCTTCAAGCTGATGTGGGCTTCAAGGCCTTTCTGAACCCCAACGCTGACCACACTCCATTCACACAGGGCCAAGGGCCAGGTCAGGACTCCTCTCAGCCCAGCAAGGCCCCCCTCCCGTTGTGTATGCCTGAACCCCACCTGGTCTATTAGGTCAAGGCCGTGCCGCCTGCCAGCTGAGCTCTGCGCTCCAAGCCCCTCCATCCCTCCTTGTAATGCTAATCACCAGACACTGATCAGCCTCTCTGAAGCCCTATCTCATCTCCTCCACTCACTGGTCTTCCGTTCACTCATTGATTCAATAAACTGCCAAATGCCATTTCCAGGGACTTGAGACAGGCCTTCCGAGTCTGATTCCCCACAGGGCTTAGGACTGGGCACAAAACAAAGGACAGCTCTCTCTGTGTGAGTGTGTGTGTGTGTGTGTGTGTGTGTGTGTGTGTACAGATTATTGTTTCCGTCAGGTGTGTTTGCTTTGCTCAGCTTCACTGTGGGCTGATGGAGAGAGAAAGCTTTGCTCTTTCCCCTGCAGCTCCTTCTATTTGTAATTCAGATGTGATGGTTGCTAGGAGCCCGGGCAGGAGACAGACAGGTCTGTCTATTCCTCAAAAGCTGGCTAAAGGCAGTGGTTCCCCAGAAAGGGGTTTTGCCTCCCAGGGGACATGTGACATTTGGCTACTGGCGTCCAGTAGATGAAGGCTAAGGATCTGCTGAACAACTTACTACAGATGAGCTGAGCCCCCACAACAAAGGGTTACCCAGGGCCCAGGTGTCAGGGTGCTGGGGCTGAGAAACCCTGGGATGCTGTGTGCTCATGGCTCCAGGCACTGATGGGAGCATGGTGGTCAGCAAGGTGAGGAGGAACCGTGGGTGGGCTGGGGCTCAAGCAGGCCTGGGTTTCATGTTACGGACCAGCTACTTTGGAAAACGCCAAAATTTTTGGGACCCTCAACTTCCCACCTGAGAAACAGAAAGAATAGCAGTCCCGACACCACAAAGGTGTTAGGAATGAGTGACACCAGTGTGTAATGGCCCAAGCCCAGGGCCCGGCAAATGGCAGCTCAACACATGAATGAGTGAATGAGTGAATGAATGAATGAGAGATGGGGAGGAGGAATGGGAGGAAGGAGGGAAACCGACTGAAACCTCCTCTGCTGCGAAGACACTGGAGTGAGAGCTGGTACTCAGGATGGAGGGAAATTGTTGCTGCTTTTAATCTGGCCGCCATGGCAAGTCCTGATTGATCTCACCCCACCACGCCTTCTCCCAGCATTTCCTGTCTCCCTTGTCAATCACAGGGCCTTGGGCACGCATGCAAGGCTGTGGGCACTAAAGTGGCAGAACCTCTGAGGCCGGTTCCTTCCCTCTGCAGGAAACAGCCACATTTCACGAACGTGGCATCATCCGAAGGGGGAGCAAAGACAAGAAATACCAAGGCGAAGAATTTCCAGGGAATGCGAGGCGGCTTTCCCACGGGCAGTGGAATTCCACCCCCCCTCTCAGAGGCTGCCCGAGAGCCCAGGCTGGACGAGGGCCAACGTGGGGGAGACATTGGATGTGCTACTGCCTTCTGAACCCTTTTGCAGAAACGGTGGATTCCTTCCAGCGTATCCACGTATGTAGGCCATGCAGCTATTCCTTCACTACTTGAGTGAAGAAAATTACTGCAGCTCTACAGGTGCCTCAGGTACACACTGACCATGCCTGTCAGACGCATGTGGGCATCCTCTCCCGCCAGAGGGAGAATTTCGCGTGGAATTGGAGCCCCGTGCAATGTCAGTGGTGCTGGGGTGAACAGGGACAGAATCTGATTGAATTTACAGAGCCCAGACTCGGAGTCAAGGCATTTCTCAGCGGGACTGCCACGCAGATTAGCTACAATGTGGGCACGATGTACTATTGAAATCCAACCTGACTAAATCGTAGAAATGTCCAGACAGAGGAAAGACTGGAGATTGAGGGCCTGGGACCTCAGTATTCCCGGGCCTGGGGGGCACTCTCCTTGGCTGAAGGCTGAGGTGGAGGAGGGAAGGAGAATCATCACTGGGTCAAGACAGTCCTGAAGAACCATCCATGTTCTAGGTTGGGGTGGGGCCAAATCCAACCGCTACCAGTTTTATAAATAAAGCTTTATTGGCACACAGCCACGCCCATGGAATTCCCGATTGTATTGTCTGTGGCTGCTTTCCTGCTACAGTGGCAGAGCTGAGTAATTGTAAGCGAGACAATAAATACAGTGGCTGAAGCCCCGCCACGTGGCTCAGTGGTTGAGCATCCACCTATGAACCAGGAAGTCCCTGTTCGATTCCCGATCAGGCACAGGCCCAGGTGGCGGGCTCAACCCCCAGTGTGGGGTGTGCAGGAGGCAGCAGGTCAATGACTCTTTCTTTCATCATTGATGTTTCTCTCTCTCCTTCCCCCTCTCCTTCCTCTCTGAAATCAATAAAAATATATTACAAAAAATACTGTGGCTGTAGAGCCTGCAATATGTATTATCTGGCCGTTAGCAGAAGTGGGTTGACCTCGGCCCTTGAGGATAAGATGGCAGACATAGCCAACATTCCTAAAAAGCTATTCATTTCATCCAAGAAGCATGTCTCATTGGGTAGGTGCATCCCCTGGATGCCCAGCCCCGGGTATCCTATTACACAGCTCTTCCCAACTTCACTTAGTGACGGATTTGTTTACATGTTGCTATCCCCCTGCCTGCTTCACCCCTGTGTCCCCAGCACCTAGCAGTGTCTGACACATAACGGCACTGTGTTGATTGTTTTTAAACTGAACTGAGCCGGGAGCCGCTGCCCTTTCTCACTGTGAGGCACGTGGTTTGCGGGAGAGGACTGCATCTAGAGGCTGGAGACCCGTTTCTCAGGTGACTGTGAGGCGGTCCGTAGGCGGCGGCGTTTGCGGGAGAGGACTGCATCTAGAGGCTGGAGACCCGGCTCCGCGTCCTCTTCTGCCATCCCTCTCTGTGTGACATCAGAGGAGTGACTTAACGTGTCTGGGCCAGAGTCTCCTGATCTCTAAGGTGGGATGAAACCCTTATCTCACCACCTGCCAGGATTGGTGTGAGGACCCAGTGAGATGGGGCCGGTGAGAGGCCTTCCTGAACTACAAAGCAGTAACACAAGGCGGCCCATCTGATTATTTTACTAAGAAACTCAAAGGCCAATGGCTTCTGTAGCTCAAAGGGATGAATGAGCAAGGGTGGTGCAGAGAAGACCTATGTTAGAAGGGGGTTCCACCTTCCTCAGTCCATCCCGGGTGAGAGCCACCTAGCTTTTTCATAAGAGTCTTAAAGTCACTGCCCGCCAATGACAATGTGCTTGGACAGTCCACCTCAGCCATACCAGGCTCCCAGGAACGGCCCCACAGGCACAGGCCTGGACTTACTCAGCTTCCGGTAGATGTGGGTGGGCTCTTCTCGCAACAGAAGCTGGCAGTGCTGGGCCTGCAGGCTGTGTGTGCAGATCTGGGTATCAGGGTAGAACACACACCTCAGAGCACCAGGGCGGGTCTGCAGAGTGGTGACCTGGCAGGCTTGGTGACGGGAACACTCTGAGGAGTAGAGGGAGAAGGGTGAGGCTTGGGCCTCAGGGATGCCATGCAATCATGTATTCATGCATTCGTCCATCCCTGCATCTGTGCAACCATTCATCCATGCATCCATCCATTCTGTATCCATTTAACTATGCCTCCATCCTTCCTGTTTCTATCCAGCTCTGCATCCATCTACCCATGCATCTATCCATACATACACTCATTCATCCATCCATGCATAAATGCATTCATCCATCCAAAACACATCCATTCATCCATCTATCCATGCAAAAATGCATTCATCCATTCATCTACCCATAAATACATCCATCTATCCATTCATTAATCTATCCATGCATCATTGTACCCATATATCCATTAACCCATCTATCCATGCATTTCGTCCACCCATCCATCCACCCACATATGCAATACATCCATCACTCATTGCCACCGCTCGCTCACTCATTTGAGCAATTACTATACATCCTCAGCACTGCTACAGGGGGCGGGAACGAAATGCTGGTAGGGGGGAACCCAACTCTCCCATCCATCTACCTTCCTCACAACATCAGCTTTTGGGTTATTTATTCACAAACATGCTCTTGTCATTCACCTATTTAAGATATTCCATGGCTCTCCACTGGCCTCAGGATTAAATTTTACCAAATAAGGTTCTCTATACCCCAGCCTTTGCCTCCTTCTTCAGCCCCGCCTGCCTCCCCTCCCCACCACCCCACCATGTTTCACTAGGGGTTCTGTCACCTCCCAGGTGTGCCGCTTCCTATAGCAGACACTTCCCATTATGCCGGGCATTTTGGTCCTAAGGACGGCTCTGAAGAGAGGGCTGCACTGTTCGCTTGGGCAGCTGTGCGCGGCCTAAGGCCTATTTATACCAGGTCTCCGGGCCGAGGCGCCCCCCGGAGTTGTGCAGTGAGCAACCTGCACCTCTGCGCATGCAGCCCTGTCTGTAAGATGTGCACATCGCCAGCCAACCTTGTGGGCAGAGGAGGCTCATGGACTTTCAGAACTGGAGGAGTGTGAGCATTACCCAATCGCAGGCTCTTAAAGGAGCTAGTCTCTATAGAACACACCTATCGAGTGGTCACCTTGCTTATACCTCTGATGGCAGGGGCAGAAATAGAATGGTGGGGGCCAGCTAGAACTGTAAGGAATGTTACTCCTGCTCCGTTCACCGTGACTGTTTTCTTCTGATTACAGAAGGCGCATCCTAACCTGGCTGGGAGTTACACACACAGGATCTGGGCGCTCAGCCGGAAGTTCGGCCCACCCTCCCCATCGGGAGCTGCCTGTGATCACAGACAGATTAACAACCTTGTTGCAGAAACCAGAGCTCCAGCCCTTTGAGGACCCCCAGGCCTCTGCTTACCTGTTAACTGCCCATTTGGCACGCCCTTTGACTACTTCCCCATGTAACCTTTGTCTTTCTACACGACATAAGCAGCTGGCTTGTGGGGGCGCAGAGCAGATTTCTATGGATGACCCGCTGCTCTCCCACGCTGCCGGCAGGACTCTTCTACGCAATATAAACAGCTGGCTTAGGGGGGCGCAGAGCAGATTTCTGTGGATGACCCGCTGCTCTCCCACGCTGCCGGCAGGGTGGAATAAATGCTCCTATATGATTCAACCCTGTCCCTGCCGAATTTGCACTGAAAACTGTCTCTTGACATTTGAGTTTTAAGCATAGTCTTAGTTTTGCCCCATGAGCTTGGCTAGAATAAGTATATCTCCTCCTCAGCATGATGGCCCCACAGCTTCCGCTCGCCTCCTCCGCCCAGACTAGCCCCTAGGTCATCCCTCTGGTCCTCCTCCGACCTGGCTCAATGCCACTCACGTTCTGTGTGGCATATCCCACAGCGACCTTGATTGTGGGCTGACCACAGAGGAATGAGCACCCTGCAGAGGGGAGCCCACCCAGATATATTTCCTCCTCAGCATGATGGCCCCGCTCTCCTCAGGATAGCGGTCACAGCTTCCGCTCGCCTCCTCTGCCCCAGGCTAGCCCCTAGGTCAGGGGTGGGCAAACTTTTTGACTCGAGGGCCACAATGGGTTCTTAAACTGGACCGGAGGGCCGGAACAAAAGCATGGATGGAGTGTTTGTGTGAACTAATATAAATTCAAAGTAAACACCATTACATAAAAGGGT
>NW_005364954.1:513152-513851 GCF_000412655.1 Myotis brandtii
TTTATTCATTTCAAACGGGCCGGATCCGGCCCGCGGGCCGTAGTTTGCCCACGGCTGCCCTAGGTCATCCCTCTGGTCCTCCTCCGACCTGGCTCAATGCCACTCACGTTCTGTGTGGCATATCCCATGGCGACCTTGACCATGGCTGACCGCAGAGGAATGAGCACCCTGCAGAGGGGAGCCCACCCAGGTCTTCCCTCCCGGTCAGTCCCTCCCTGCCAGGCACCACGTGGTATCCTGGGGTCTCCTATATGTTTCTGAGGTCAGAACCTTGAGCAGCACTTGTGTGAAGCCCTGTCCCAATCAACCCCACCATTGAGGGGGGGGAACTCCCCTTACCCAGCAAACAGAGGTCTCGGGCAGCAGAGAAGTCGCCGGCGGCAGCCGTGCTGATGTGGGCGACATCGAAGCTCCTGATGGACGGGTCCACCACTGCTGCGGAGAGGCCCAGGGCCTGCCACGCGTCCAGAGCCACTAGGAGAGAAAGCAGGGGTGTCGGCCACACAGTGTCACCTGGGCATGAAGAGAGCAGAGTGCCACCTGGCGTCCCCAAAGGGCAGCCCCCGGCCCTACTTCTTGGTCTTTGTTGTAGTGTGATCCCTTCCTTTACCCACCTTCCATTCTACAACCACTTACTAAAAGTTGTTCTAACATATTTTTATTGATGTCCGAGAGGAAGGGAGAGGGAGAGAGAGAGAG
>NW_005364954.1:513904-565316 GCF_000412655.1 Myotis brandtii
CCACGCCCCACGGAGATCGAGCCTGCAACCTGGACATGTGCCCCAACAGGAAATCGAACCATGACCTCCTGGTTCATAGGTCAACACTCAGCCACTGAGCCACGCTGGCCGGGCTCACTTATTGAAAGTTTTTATGGGCCAAGTTCTGTGCTCAGGCCTAGGAATACAAAGGTAAAAAACAACAACACATACACACACAAACAAGACAAACAGAAGCATGGCTGTTTCTTTAAAGCAGGTCACAGTAGAATGGGGGAGGAGTCGAGAAGACAAAACCAGCACCATCATGCTGTGTTAGAATGCAGTAATTAGCATGACGCCAGGTAACAAAGATAACCACAGCCCATGTGGCACTGTGGGGAGGTCTACACCGACACGGTACCCCTCAACCCTCCCTCAGCCCTCGGAGGGAGGGAGGGAGAGAAGACCGTCCGCCCATAGTGGACACCCCTGGGTGCTGCCCAAGCCGCCTTTGGAGGGGGGACCTAGGCTCTCGTTTCCCCAACTGTTGGGAAGTTGGTGGCTAGGGCTCCCAGCTGACCCTCCCCAGGAAGTGCCTTTGGTCTGAGAAGCTGCCTCCCCTCCCCAGGATCAGCCTGTGTCCCAAACCAGTCCCTGTGGGAACACAGGCCCAGCCCCCTTGCCTCCGGGCGGGGCAGCTCCGAGGGCCAGGCCAGCCGGGCGGCAGGGCTCACTTGGGGCGTCTTCAGCACCAGGGGCCCGTCTCTGTGGACTTGGCCCTGGCTGCCCTGCGAGAGACGCTGGGCTTTTCAAGCATCCTTCGCCCGTTGCTATTTTCACGGTCAGGACATGTGGCATTTCTGCAACATGACCAGACTGAGCTGCATATTTTTAGGTGACGCGTGCACTGCAATTTCAGAGGACAGTGATGATGGGGCTTGAGGACCCAACGTGCCAATTATGGTCTTAAAACAGAGGCCTTGGCCGCACTCCGCGTTCAGATTGATGTCTGGGGAAAGCGTGGTAACTGAGGGGTGAATTTCATCTCCCAAGTGGGAGCCAGCTCAGTGGGCGCCATCCCAGGGCCTGGAGCCAGTCTCTGCCACACCCTCCCCGACTCCAAGCCTCCTACCGGCAGGAACCCCCGGGGATGAGTGATTGCTGTCACCCGGAATCCAACATCTGGGGTCCGGGCATCTCACCAGCACTCAGAACAGTTTCTTCATGAATGCAAATAAATGGTGAGACGACGGAGCCGCGCATCTCGGTAGCATTTCACAAGCTTACTGTTTGCCAAGAGCCCAGCAACACCATTGCACGTGGCATCCTCTCTCACCCGTGCTGCGGGCACTGCCACTGTGCACAGCTTATACATGAGGAAACCGACCCAGGGCCACTCTGAGGACCTGGCTGATACGTGGCGATGCCAGGGCTTGTGCCCAAAGTCTCTGGGTTTAAAAACCAGGCTTTACAATGCGAGGTCTTCTCTCTGGTGAATGAGGTAGTGGCAGCTTTGGGGCTCACTCCAAGGGTGCGCCTGCTCAAAGGCAGGATCTGTGGTTTGTTCATCAGCTTTAGACGTATTTTATAAATCGAAATGCCAGCATCACTTATTTTTTTTTAAGTCTCCTCTTGAATTGGAAATGCCGTATTTCTTATACACTAAGTACTTCTATGGACATGACTTCTGTTTGGTGGCGCAACTCTTTTTCATTCATTTTGTTATTTCTGCTTCTGTTCACACACACTGCTTACGCTGTAGGCACTTTATAATACAATGACTTTGAGGAACAAGTCTTCCCACATTACTTTTCTTTTTTTACTTATTAAAAATATGTTTTTATTGATTTCAGAGAGAGGAAGGGAGAGAGAGAAACATTGATTGGCTGCCTCCTGCACGCCCCCTACTGGGGATGGAGTCCACAACCTGGGCATGTGCCCAGACCGAGAATCGAACCCTGACCTTCTGGTTCCTGGGTCCACACTCAACCCCTGAGCCACACCAGCCCTGGGCCCACATTCTTTTTCTTTTCAAAATATTTCTTGGTTATTTTTGGCTATTTATTTATCAGATGACATTCAAACCCACTTTTGTCGAGTTTCCAGAATGCTCCTTTGGGACATGAATTGGAAGCGTTAATATGAGAAAGAATGTAAAAATCTGTGTGTTTAATTTCGATGTCATTAAGAATGGAATGGGATTTTTTTCATTATGTTTCTAACAGTTATCGCTGACCCGAAGGAAGCCTTATTGCTGTGTATTTCTTGTCTAACAAGACCCTGAACGCAGACCAGTGTAGCTCACACAATAGCCACTCGGGCTCTTCTCTCTGTGGCTACTTTGAAAATAGGCTCAAACTAGATCCCAGATTCAGCGAGGACACGCCGTCCAGGCCCTGTGGCTGGTCACTGGCCCTGAGCCTGTCAGAAAGGAGACGTGCTTAGTTTAGCAGCAGGTTCCCTGAGTGCATCCCAGCTCCTCCACTGAACAGCTCTGTGACTTGGGGCAAAGCACTCTTCCTCTCTGGGCCTCAGTTTCCTCATCTGTAAAATGGGGATGCACCAGATGCTCTCTCTAGGCTGGTGATCAGGGATAAATGAGTTGCTGTGCGGCGGTGGGAGAACTTCCTGAATACGGCCCCTCGCGTAGTCTCTGGGCCAAGCTGTTGGGTTCCTGCTGCATTTGAGTCACTATCTTTTCCAAACTGTGGAGATCTGAGTCTGACTTACGTACCAGGGTGGACGTCCTCAAAGCGGTACAGGAGCCCATACCATTGAGTGACATCAACACTTTCTTCCTGACTTCTGCCTGAATCCTGCTTCCCCTCACCCACCAGGTCTTGTCCCTGGGCACCCTTACATCCCCCCGCCCCTCGTTGGTCACTCCGCCTTCTCAGCCCCTCTGGGAACCGCCCTTTCTTCTCCATCCAGATCCCGGCCTCATCAATTTCACTGCCCTTCCTGACACTCCAGTTCCCAAGACCCATACGGCCGCCCCACTGCCAGCCTTGCCCTCTCTCACACCATCGTCTTACTGCTGATCGCCTCCCCATCTGCTCACACCAATCACTGCTCACCAATCACTCACTCCTCAGGGGACAAGCAAAGCCTGTATAGTCTCCAGCTTCAGCACCCCTCCCACTTACAGGGTGGGCCTGGGTGCACCCCACACACATCATATAATCATAAGACATGGAAAGAGGTATCACTTTACTATGAAATTTGAGTTAGTTATATTGACTCACATCAACCCTCCTCACAGCACGGATATGAGCCACAGGGAGGAAAGGTCACAGGATAGTTCCCAAGGTCACAGAGGCACTCCCCAAGAACACAGGGTACCCCCGAGGTCACAGAGCTGCTCCCCAAGGTCACACAGGCAGTGAGGCAGCATTTGCACTCAGGGCAGCCTCATGGCATTACGTCCCTCTGTGCACCACGGAGTTGCCAAGGGTGACGGGCAGAGGGGAGGGAGGGCTCTGGGGCAGCGTGGCCGGCAGCCTCAGGACGGCAGGCCTCTGGGTGATACCGAGCACTTCATTCCCTTCCAGGAAGCACGGTGTCCCTTTTAATGTAGACTACGCTTTTGTGTGTTTTTTAAATCACCAGATGAGAATACATTGGAAAGTTCTACTAATATATGGAAAAGCATGTTTAATTTCCTTTCCTTTCTTCTTCTCCCCCCACCCCCCGCCCCCCGCCTTCCTGCCAACCTTTCCAGATATCAGTTTAAGGAGAAATGTTTCAGGGCTCACTTAGAGTAATTGCACCATTAAAAACAGCTTTAAAAACTTGAAAACGCACATGCTAATGCCCCAGGGACAGGTCTGCCGCCTGCTGGCGCGGTAAACTGAGGCACGCTCCGGCTCCAGCCCTCGCTTTTCTCATTTGAAACATGGGGAGAAAGTGTTCTCTGGTGTTTTTTAATCAGATCAAAGTGCAGGAATGTTAAACCAGTGGCAAATGCCAACCTTCTCTCCGACGCTCTAATCCCAGGTCCACCTTCAAAGGAAAATGGGATTTTCTTAAGCATCACCAAGAATAAAGGTAACAAGGAGTGCACCCTGCAAGGCTTCCAAATGCAGTCAGCATTCTTACTGCTCTTGCGGCCGAGCCAGGAAGAATCCCTCTTGGTGGTGAATATGGAAAAAGCTTGAGGAAATATTGGAGGTGGCTGCCATGCCCCGCTGGCTGGCCGGGGTGAGATATCAAAGTCAGAAGCCTTTCAGGCAGGAAACGCATCATGGGCACCAGCACAGCTCTGTGACCTTGAGCCCACAAGCTGTGACCTTGAGCCCACATGCACTCACTCGCTGCTGGGAAGGTCCCGGCCTGTACGGGACAGGACCCACACTCAGGCATCCTGACTTCTCAACAGACACCATCTTTCAAGTGAGAAGCACGTCACTCTGGGCTATTTTCCTCCTGGTAACACTCAAATAAAAACCAGATGTCCCTTTAATAACAGAAAGAAGAAGGGAAAAAAGACATCTGTTATTTTGCGATCATTTGAAAGATGATGAGAACGGGACCGGGTCTGCCTGCTGATTTGGCGTTTCTTCGGAGAGAAGTTCCTTCGCTCCTGCGCCTCTGTTCGCGTTCAGAACACTAGGAAGGTAACTAGCGGGGCGTTTGCCTCTGTTCCACCTCGAATTCCATGCGGACACCTTGCCTTGGTCCCTCCTGAGCTGGCCCTCAGCCCTCCTGTGGGAGGGAAGGTGACTGCTTCCTTAGTAAATCAAATTTCTTTCCTCCCAGGAGGTCAGGGAATTCAGCAGAAATCAATACATGAGGACTATCCAACAAATCATTTTAAAAAACCCACAACTTTGTGTAGCACTAGCCACTTGTAACATAGTATTACCATTTTTTTTAAAAATTTTATGTCAATCCTCACCCGGGGATATTTTTTCCATTGATTTTTAGAGAAAGTGGAAGGGAGCAGGGAAGGGGAGAGAGACACATGGATCGGTTGCCTCTCGCATGTGCCCTGGCCAAGGCGGGGATCGAACCTGCAACCCAGGCAGGTGCTCTTGACCAGGAATCTAACCCACGACCCTTCAGTGCAAGGGTCATGCTCTAACCACTGAGATACGCCGGCCAGGGCCATAGTGTTACCATTTTTAATCAACAGTTAAAATTAGTAAATTCCATAAAAGTATAGGAAATCTACCTCTGCTGATGGATTGCCTTCAGGGATGGTTTCATTCATCGCCGGCTGCACAGACTGACTGGAAAGGCCCGAGGAAGGTAACCTGTGTGAATTACCTCCCGCAATGCTCGCCCAGTGGTTTGACTGCCCACTCTCAGCTCTGAGATCCCCTGGTTTAGCCACTTGTTAAAATGTGAACACTCTTGGGGGGAAATGTCCTACTTAAAAAAAACAAAAGTGAGGCCTTACATTAGCATATTTTGTTATTGGATCTTTCTCCCTTAAATTTGACTGAGAAAATCCTTGATGGGCGAGGTACAAGAACCAGCTGCCCGGGGAGGAAGTTTTCAAGGGAAATCCTGTTTTCTCCACCCTGAGATCTCACCAGGGGCTAAGACGCAATCATCAGCCAACAGTACTCAGATGCCTCCGGGCACACTGCACAGTCCCCCGGGGTGTAGTTGTGCCACTGCCGCACGGCACTCAGGGGGCGACCTGTGCAAGCGACCCTGAGAGCCGGGGTGCCGACCTGATCCAGCTACCCCAGCAATGCCACCCTCGCCAGGCCTCCAGGGTGGCCATTTGTACACAAACTGTCTATGTCAAGCTTGACAGCGACCTCTTTGAAACAGACACCATCATCTCCATTGTACAGGTGAGGCAACTGGGACTCAGGAAGATCCCTTAAACCGTTGAGGTTACGTACCTAACAAGAGGCAAAGGAAGGGTTCCCACAGCCAACGTGGTTTGCAACACTCCACCGCCACCGCTCACCAACCTACTTATTCCTCTCCTGCTTCGCTCTTTCAACAAACACTCATGAACATTATTAGCTTTCAATGCTAACCTAAAGTAAATATGAATGTTTTTTAAAAAACAATTATAAATGTAATATTGAGCACCTACTGTATACCAGACACTTTGCTACATGTTAGGATTAAGCTGTGAATTACAAAACATCTGCCCTTGGGAACATCGAGTCTAGCAGACAAGCAAGCAAGAGACATTCATTCATTCATTCATTCATTCATTCATATTTCCCAAGTACTGACTAGGTACCAGTCACATTTCTAGGTGCTAAAATACAGCAGTGAGCCCAGCTGGTGTGGCTCAACGGTTGAGCGTCTACCCAGGAACCAAGAGGTCGCCAGTTCAATTCCTGTCAGGGCACATGCCTGGGTTGTGGGCTCCATCCCCAGTAGGGAGCCATGCAGGGGGCAGCCAACTGATGACTTCCTCTCTCACCAATGTTTCTCTCTCCCTTCCTCTCTTTCTAAAAATATATTAACTAATAATAATAATAATAAATAAAACACAGCAGTGATCATGACAGAGAAAGACCCTGCCTGTGCGGCTCACGTTTTAGAGGAGAAACAGACAAATGGGCGAGAAGTAACGGAGGGAGAAGCAGAAAGACCCTGCCTGTGCGGCTCACCTTTTAGAGGAGGAACAGACAAATGGGCGAGAAGTAACGGAGGGAGAAGCTGTCACAGCCATAAGCTGTGACACTAAAGTGGGTGAAGAAGGAGAGGGCGTCGAGGGCGCTGCTCTGCTCGGGTGGTGGGAGGCCTGTCCCTGGAGGGGACGCTAGCTCGGAGCAGGGAGGAGCGAGCCCTGGGGAGATGTATTAGGAGGAAGCTCCGTGGGGGTGGGCGTCCTGCCCGCTCCGTTCACTGCCACAGCCCTGTGTGCCTGGCACAGAGTAAGTGCTCACTAAACACTTGCTGAATGAATGGAGGGGATGACAGCCTCAGCAGAGAAACTGGAGCTGCATTCCAAACCCGGCACCTCCGCAGCTGGTGGAGACTCCCTCCCGCGTCCCCGGGGAGTGTGAGCCTCCAGCTGGGCGCCAGCCTCTCGCGTTCCCCATTCCCTGCGCTCCTGGGATCTGCCTTGCTGTCACCCCAGCCTGTCCGCCAGCTGTGCCTCTCTCCTCCTCAGCCTGGGTCTCAGGGAAGCAGGGAGAGGTCTGGGAGCGGCCACCGTGGGGGGTGACAGCGCATCTGGGCTGGTGCAGGGCAGCCGCACAGTCCAGTCACCCCACCCCACCCTCCCAGGTGCCCCAGGTGACATAGAACGTCCCTGCCATGCAAACTGCGGTGCCCCTCCGGGCCCCCTTAAAATATGGAAAGCATTTAGCACAGTGACTGACATAGTCACGCAGCACACGGGAATTTTTTATTTTTTTGAATCCTCACTCAAGGATATTTTTCCATTGATTTTTTTTTTAATAGAGAGAGAGAGAGTAGAAGAGAGAGGGAAAGACAGAGAGAAACATCTATATGAGAGAAGCACATGGATTGGTTGCCTCCTGCACATGCCCTGACCAGGGCCCAGGGAGGAGCTTGCAACCAAGGTACACACCCTTGACCTAATCAAATCTGGGACCCTTTGATCCTCAAGCCGACGCTCTACCCCCTGAACCAAACCGGCTAGGGCACAGAGGACTTTCTTAAGTGTGTAATTTTATAGCCCTGCCCCTATAAATTTAGGAGAGACCCTTTCTCTGGAAAGAGGACTTTTTTAAGTGTGTAATTTTATAGCTCTGCCCCTATAAATTTAGGAGAGACCCTTTCTCTGGAAAAACATGGGTTTGGCCTTGGAATTATTGCTCACTTTTCTTCAACGCTCACTCTTTCCCAGGTTCTGTGCTGAACGCTGTGTTTTATTTACGCCTCAACACCAGCCTACGGACTGACAGTCCTTAATTTCCACTGTCCTCCCATTTTACAGAAGCAAAGGGAGGCACTGAGGCCAAGAAGCTGGCCTGGAGCGCTCGGGGGTTGAGTGATGGAACGGGTTGGAAGCTCACCGTGGGACCAGGAGGCCCCTGCTTCCCTCGATTAGACGGTGCGCAAGCTCCCTGCCAGCTCTGACACATTTTAGGATCACACGACTCTGTCTCTGGCTTTAATGGAAAACATTTGCTGGAAAGATCAACTGAATTCCATCCACCTACAGGCGCCGCGAACGTAAAGGGTGGAGGCAACGCACACAAAGAGGGCTCTGCCTGCCTTCGTGGCTCTGGAGGCCATCGGGCAGCCGCCTCCACTCCTGTCCACCCAGTTCAGGCTTTGTTGCTGTCACTGGGCTCCAGGCTGAGGTTGCGGGCGGCACTGGAAAGCCAACCAGGGCAGACTTTCAAAGGCCTCTTTCTTAGCATCCCCCGTGCCCTCTAGGCCACAGGCTCAGGCACAGCTCTCTCTGCTGGTAGCAACCTGTGCTGCACCTGCCCCTCAAGGGCACTCAAGGTCAAGGGCTGGAGCATGTCCTAAAGGGCATTTTGAAGTTCCTTGAGTGAAATGAACTTAGAATACAGAATGCATTTTTTTCCTTCCTTCCTTCCTTCCTTCCTTCCTTCCTTCCTTCCTTCCTTTCTTTCTTTCTTTCTTTCTTTCTTTCTTTCTTTCTTTCTTTCTTTTTGGTTAATCCTTACTTGAGGATATTTTCCCATTGATTTTTTTAGAGAGAGTGGAAGGGAGGAGGAGAGACAGAGAGAGAGAAACATCGATGTGAGAGAGACACCGATTGGTGGCCTCCCACACATGCCCCGACCAGGGCCAGGGATTGAGCCAGAAACCAAGGTCCGTGCCCTTGATCAGAATCGAACCCAGGACCCTTCAGTGTGCGGGTGGTTGCTCTATCCACTGAGCAACACCACCAGGGCAGAACAAATTTCTAAAGACTAGTTTTCTGTGTTTTCCTCTGGCTTGCGATCCAACTGTTCGATTTGCTCCGTGAGCAGCGGGCCTCTGAAACGGAGCGTGAAAAGCACAGGGGAGGTGTCCCGGGGATAAGCCCTTGGAAGACCCCCTGCCTGGGCGGGCGACGGAGGCAGTGCCCACCCCCAGGCGGCTCAGTGCCCGCGAGGCAGCCCACGACACCCAGAGTGCCCTCTCGAGGGGTGGCTGTGGGTCTTTCAAACCTCAATGCACGTTTTTCTCATCAGAAAAAATAACAATTTTACTATTTTGAGTCTTTAAAAAAAATGTGCAATTTTCCCTGAAAAGAGTAAGAGGATACTCTATACACAGATGACACCATTGACTTCATTTTCTCAAAATCCAGCTTGTCCATCCACCAAGGCATCCCCTTCACAGCCCAGGGAAGAGCTTTCGAATAGTTGTAAAGCTCACTGGGCAGCTGCTTAGAGCCCTTGGAGGACGTGTGGTACCTCACGCACGTGACCATCAGGCCCCGGACCCCATCCAGCCCCGCTCCTGTCCCCCGGTCCTGAGCCACTGTCTCCCCCTGCATGTGCCGCGCCAATGCATGCCGTGGGCTTCCGTTCATGCCCCCCCTCTGCCCAGGACGCCCCCCTGTCCCCTCGTGGCCATCTGGCAAATGCACGCTAGTCCGGATGTCGCAGCATGGCATGACGTGGCCGTGGTCCCTCCCTGCCTGCCGTGGTGAATCCGGGGGGTCCTCCCTCACCCCACCACAGCCTGGGAGTCGTTCACGGCGGTGTAAGTGGCTCAGCTCCCTGAATCCTACCTTCCTGTTCCTCTCTCCTGACCTGTGGGCTCCTATCTTTGCCATTAAGGCCTCCATCCCCAGCGCAGCGCATCTCCTGGGACGGAAGTGAGGGTTTAGAAGGCGTTGTCCCAACATGGCTGGTGTGTGCACGTTCACTGACCTGGACTCAATCGAAGTGAAAGATGACCTCTTCGGCCTTAATACTTTTCCATTCTCGCCCGCCCGGGAGCTTGCTGTCACTCTCCTGCTCACTCACCCACCCCAAGAGATCTCGCCAAGCTCAAGTTCCAAACGCAGGGCTTTTCTGCTGCGCACCTTCTGCCGCGTCCCGCTATGGCCCCGTGTCTGCCATCAAACTCCCAACCCCGATGTCACGCCCCGGGGCCCGCACAGACAAACCACTGTCCCCTGAAACACTTCCTGAAAGGTGTCCACTGGACAAACTCCTGCCGCCGGCAACCCAGCCGAGGGGCTGGGAGCCTCCACTGGAGCAACCCAGGGAAGTGCTCGGAGTCGTTTCTGGCGTGTGGTTTGTACCCAGGTCAGTGGTCCCTCCCCCTCCACGCCATCCCCACCGGCCATCAGAGCCTCGGATGCCCCGTTCACGCTAGACCTGGAAGGGGCGGCTGATACACTGGCTCCTACAAGAAACAGGCCCAGAGATTAGGCCTCCAGACAAGGCCAGGACTGGACTGTCCACCTCGTTCACCCTTTCCAGAAGCTCAAACCAAGGAGTCTTAGTAACTCTGAGGGGCCAGAACGACACATGGGTTCAAAGCCCAGCGTGGCCATGCAGCCTGGCCGAGCCTCCGTTTCCTTATCTGAGAAGCAGTTCTTACTACCATCAAACTGTCTTATGAGCGGGAACTGATTTTTGAAATGGTTGGTATGCAACAAATATTTCCTTTGCTCCCTGAATAGAAACTGTATAGGGATGAGCATTCTACATATGCATAGTGCACACACACACACACACACACACTCCATGTCAGAATCACGTTGGCATGCCCATATCCTAAGGCATAATTACGCCCTCCCTCTGATTCGAATCAAAGGCACACGCTCAGATGCCCAGTTCCAAGTTGGAAGCTAAGCACAGATGGGACGCCAGCTCCATCTCTCTCCTGCCTGCAGATCACACTTGTCAGAGGCGCCTTTAAAAAGACTGTGCCCGCCCGTTCTGCCTCGGAAACAGCTACTCAGAGCCACAGATTGTGGGTATGAAGGGAGACGGGCTACACTCCATCTTCCCTTTTTCTTTTCTTGGTAACTCACATCTCAGCAATACAAATGTTTAGCAAAATCCAGGGTGGAGGCACGTACAGTCACTCCCAGATATTCACTCTGTGGTAGATTCGTGCCTAACAGTTTGCATCCGGCAATTAGATATTGAAGCCCTCTTCACCTCTAATTTTAATGAGTAATATTTTTAAGTGATTCTAAGAATGTGGTGGGGGTGGGGGGAAACACTAGGAAGAACTACCTGAGACTACTTTGGAAATATAAGTCTAGACTCGAAAAAATCTAAAGTTTTCAAACACAATCATTTCACGTTGGAGGAAATGATCTGGTCGTTGGCAAAAGCTCCCTGTACGGAGGTTTTCGTTGTAGTATTCTCATAACAAGCCATAACAACCAAATGTCCAAAACAGGGGGGAGCCGGTGAACGGCAGGGGGTCCACCTGGTGGGGTAACAGGACAGCTGTCACTGATAACGCCGTCCTGTCCTCACCCGCTTTTCATCACCAGGTTGGGAGCATCGTGACAGTAGGACAAGATGAATGAATGAATGAATGAATGAATGAGTGAATATACTCGTGCACGTGTGATTTAGAGAGATAGGGTGGGCCAAAGTAGGTTTCCAGTGGTGAGTATGCAAAACACAGTTTATTCTTGTATTATTATTTATTAATTATTCTACCATTTTCCATATGAACAACTATATACCAGGTTGGGAGCATCGTGACAGTAGAACACAGATGAGTGAATGAATGAATGAATGAATGAATGAATATACTCGTGCACGCGTGATTTAGAGAGATAGACAGGGTGGGCAAAAGTAGGTTTCTAGTGGTGAGTATGCAAAACACAGTTTATTCTTGTATTATTATTTATTAATTATTCTACCATTTTCCATATGAACAACTATAAACCTACTTTGGCCCCACCCTGTATAACAATCTGGAAATGTACACATAATGCAATATTAGGTGAAAACAAAAAAGTCCCAACGCCTTCCGACCACACAGAAAGCCTGGGAGCCTGGAAACACAGTGATGTGGAGTCACCTCCTCACCGAGACCTCCCTGCGCCCTGTCTGCGCGGTTCCAGTCTCCCCTGAGCCATAGTATTGAGTGAGGACCCGTCTCCTGAGGTTTGTGTGAGGAGCAACTGTTTAGCACGGTGCTGAGGACAGCATGCAGTTTTCATTAGAGGTTGAAAGATTCTGGAAAAATAGTATATTATTGCTTTTCATTAAACGCTGCACATACCTCTTCTCTCCCTCCACAAACCCCTAAAAATGGAGTAATGAATGGAAAAGCTAAACCCACAAAGCTGACAAAGGGAGACCATGGAAATGAGCAAACAGCAGCGAAGGGGTTTCAACACACGTTGAGATGAAGAAAAGGAGAGAAGGCGTGCTGACAGACACGGCAGCGAGGAGCAACTAACTCTCCAGGTACTGAGGGGAGTGGGGTATGGACATGACCGTGTCCTCCACAGACCCCCTGGGATGTCCTCCACGGACCTTCTGGGCAGCCCAGGAGGCAGCGGGGCCCTGGAAGGCAGGGGTGGCATCTGGGGGTGGCAGAGGACGGCCAGCTCAGGCCCCACCCAGGTGGTTGGTGATACCAGGAGATTGTATTACACGCTGAGGCTGCCAGGAAACCTCATTCACATGGCCGTCACGGTCAAATACACTTGTTTCAGCCCCAAGTCTCGATATGACTAGGCTTTGAGAATGAAGGAGGAAAATCAGAAAAAGGTGACAAAAGAGAGCCCTGAGGCCTCGTTTATCAAGGCCTGGACTCAGCAGCTACTTCCCAAACTGAAACATCGCGGTACAACAAGAGTCACTTATTGTTTAGAAATGTAGAGGCCAGAGTGAGAGAAAACAGCTAAACACGGTGAAGGCGGTGGCCTCCCTCGGGCAGTGCCAATGGCAAGTGGGTAGAGGTGAGACGGGGAACACATTGACTTAAAAAAAAACAACCACCATAAACCTTTGGGGTCTCTTAGATTATTTCAAATGTCCGTGTCTTACCTTGATAAAACTCAAACTCAATTCTGACCACAGTCTGGCTGGGACGTGTGTCATGTGTTTGGCCTTGAGTATGTCCTCCCTTCCCTAAGCCAACCCCTGCCATCCCTGACTGGGCAGCAGTGATGCCCACCTCCCAGTGCCTCAGGAACCGGAAGCCACACTGTGCTCAGACCCTGACATTCTCTATGAAATGTGCAGGAAAGTCCTAGCTGCTGTGGCTCAGTGGATAGAGCGTCATCCTACAGATTGAAGGGTCCCGGGTTCAATCCCGGTCAAGGGCACATGCCCGGGTTGTGGGCTCGATCCCCAGTGGGGGGCATGCAGGAGGCAGCTGATCCATGATTCTCTCTTCTCATTGATGTTTCTATCTCTCTCTCTCCCCCGCCCCCTTCCTCTCTGAAATCAATAAAAAATACATTTTAAAAAAATATTTTAAATAAAATGTGCAGGAAAAAAATGACCTCCAAAGTTAGCAATTTCCACGGAGAGGAGGAACCTGACATCATGGGACCGTTTATACTTTCGGCCACAGCCTTGACCGTAAGTGGCCGCCTCCTACGGGAGCTATATTCTGCCTCTCCGCCAGGCGGTAATGACAGGCGTCTAGAGCCCCTCAGACGTCAGGTCACAGGGCAGGAATTAACTCTCGGGGGCTCCCAGAGCCTCTCATTTCCTGACCATGGACACAGGGAAGGGACGTGCAGGAGGCCCACGCTGGCCCGCCCCCTCCCACCGAACCCCGTCCAGAGCAGCCCCTCCCCCCACTTCCTGCCGCCTTGGACCCAGGTGGCCTCGGTCTGGGCTGCTCCTGGGCTCCGGGCCGGTGCCCGCCTTAGATGCCACAGTGCCACCCAGCGTGCTGATGGCTGTGAGCCCGGACTCCTCTGCACGAATGCGGAGCTAGCTGAGTTCTCTCACTTTTTGGCTACAAGTGCCACCACGGTTGGCATCGCCCCAGGACTCCGCAGGCCTAGCCTTTCCTTAATGGGGTGAAACGAGCCTCAGAGAACAGGGCTTGAGTCCCACTCTGTTCCAGTTAGCCGTGGTATTTGGACCAAGTCATGTCATCACTGTGAGTCAGTTTCCTCATCTGTGAAATGGGCGGGCCTCTGTCCTGCCTCTGCACGTGTGCAATGGGTAGGAGCTGGAATGGATGCGTGTGAGAGGGTCCGGCGAGCAGCAGGCTATGGACAAAAGGAAGCAGGAAGAGGAGGAAGAGGCGGGGCCCCGACATCAGAGACATGGACAAGCAGCTCACCTTTCTCCGGGAGGGAAGGCAGAGCCACCGAAGGGCAGAAGCCGGGAGCACCATTTTGAGCGACTGCAAAGGAGAAGAAGGCAGCCTGTTAGCTCTTCCTCCCCTGGGGTCCCTGAGCTCCGAGGGCATTACTGGAGGGACAACTGGGTGGCGGCAAAATTGGGCTTGGCAGGCAGAGAGCGTGTGCGACCCCCAGCACCACCTGCGTCAGTCAGGAGGGCTCGGGGTGCCGAAGGGACCACCACCTCTCAGGGGCTGGAGACACCAGAGGGTCGCCTCTCCGGTGCGCCCTGTGCCCCTGCAGCGGCGCCTGAGATCCCAGGACAGGCCGACCCTGCTGCCCTGGGACACACTTTGAGGACCGCTGACGGAGGCTCCGCCACCCATCTTCTGTGCGCTCTCCAGACAACACTCAGATGCTGCCAACCGGCCGCCGTGCCCGGCCGCTACACCCGCTGGCCAGCTGGCACCCTGCTCGTCCGTGTCGATGTCTGTCCCCCTGGGAGAAAGCGGCTCGGAGCAAAGACCCTGAGCATCGGCGCCGTCTTCAGAGAGCAATCTGACCCTCTGAAGGGCGCTGAAATGCCACACGGAGAATTTATATGCATGTGTGCATCACCCGCGGACACAGACAAGAGTGGAGTGAAGGCCTGGAGAGGGGGTGGGAGCGGAATGGGGGGGGGAGTAATGGAGGAGGGAACGGAGACATCTGTCATACTCTCAACAATAAAGATAAATTTAACGAAATAGAAATGTCCTGCCTCGGACCCAGTAACTGTGCTCTTGGAAATTAACTTGCAATTCAAAGTACGCTTGGTTTGCAAATGAACATCCAGGCCACATCGATGAGTCGCTGGAAACGACATAACCCATGAGGACACCATGCAGCTCCCATCAGCAGGAACTGGTCTCCTAGCTCTGCTGCTGCTGTTACTCTTTCTGCGCACCATCCGAGTTTCACAAGAGGGTGCTGGCCGCCCTCCAGGGGGGCGGGGGGTGGGGGGTGAGGGCTCCTTCACTGCACAGGAACCGTTGGGCTGTGAGGGTTCTCAGGTTCCCTGGGGCCCTGCAACCCTGAAACCGTCAACACCCTCTGTCCCTGGGAGGATTGGCACTGCCCTCGGGACCCTCCTACTGTGCCCCTCACTGTGGGGCCCTCCTACTGTGCCCCTCATTGTGGGGCCCCCCTACTGTGCCCCTCACTGTGGGACCCCCCTACTGTGCCCCTCACTGTGGGGCGCCCCTACTGTGCCCCTCACTGTGGGACCCCCCTACTGTGCCCCTCACTGTGGGACCCCCCTACTGTGCCCCTCACTGTGGGACCCCCCTACTGTGCCCCTTACTGTGGGACCCCCCTACTGTGCCCCTCACTGTGGGACCCTGAGCCATTCGCTCGGCTAACTCACATGTGTTAAACAAATGACTGCTAACCTTTCTGCTTCTTCCCAACTCTGCCTTCCAGGACATCACATTGGTACTTGAAACTGGCCACGGTGAGAGTATTTACACCATGGCAAGTGGCAATGGCTGGAAACCAGGGCTTCCCTCCATCTTCTCTGGTTGTAAAATATTTGCCAGCGCAGCACTGAATGGGGGGCGGGGGGGTAACAACAGGTGCTACCTCTGGGGTTGTTTGGGGCTAAATAAGATGCTTTCTGCAAAATGTTAGCCTAGTGCCTGGAGCCAACGCTGTGCTTGGTAAGTGCTTTGCTGGGATGTGAATGATCGCGAAGAACAGCTTGTATAGAAACTACCTCCATGCGGCAGCTCCTACGTGGGGCGCACAGACCTCGCTAGAAGAGCCGGTCACGCCCTCTCTGGGTGATGCTCCCACATCTGGAATTGCTTCAGGGCCCACCCGCATTTGCTTGGCAGAAGGAGAGACACTGTGAAGCTCCCACTGTTTTTCTAGAAGCCACATCTGACTTTGTAAACCAACCAATGACCCTGCCCCACTCGCAGGCCTCGCACAGCTGGAGAGGATGGTCAGCCCCGGTTTCTTCAAAGAGCAGAGGGTACCCAGGCCGCAGGGCCCGTCCCCTTCCAGGAACTCCGAGTCTCTGGGGCACTGTTTGACCACAGAGCTGCCCTCATGCCCCTGCCCTCCCACCTAGATGTTAAGAATACTTCCTGTCTGGGTCCCACTGCCAGGAAGGGGCTGCAAGCAGTCTCATTTGCATTCACAGTGGCTCATCTGGGCTCTGGGTTCTCAGCTAAACCATGTGGAACTTCTGTGCACTGTGTTAGCAAAGTCAGAAAGCACAGCCCGCAGGCGCTGGCCCCTCCCGGAGCTCCCTGCTGCAGGCGTGGGCCTCCCTCCTGGAGTGTGCCCGGCTCAGCGTCCACCTCTGTCCTGTGGACACGGCTCAGGGACCGAGGTGGTGTAGCCTTTGCCCATGAGGAGCTCTCTGAGGCCCAGAACGTTGCTGAACAAATGAAACCACGGCTTAAACGCCTTTGTACCCAGCTGGTCCCTGAGCAATATAAGGATGGAAAAGGACATTTCCCAGCACATGGTGGGATGCGGAGATGGGAAGGGGTGTGGGAGGAGAGATGTGGGGTTGCATTTTCCTAATCGACACGAGGAGAAAGCCAAGGGAACCTGGTGGAGGGCACACCTGTTGTCTTCCTCTGTCCAGTAACAGCGCCTTAACTGTCCTCTGAGGAACCTCCTCCCTGCCAGTGCATACAGCCTCCCTGGCCTGTCACTCAGGCTGCCCCGCTCACAGCCCAAGATGGGACAAACTCTCCCCTGAATCTAAAGCTTGAGTGCAGCCACCAAAGCCTCTGGAGGAGAATAAGGATGACAGGCTGCTCATTCATTCCTCCTCAACACACACATGCTGCTGAGACTGAGTGGGTCACCCTTCCTCTGAGTCTATGAACAGGTTCCCCCAAATATTCCTTTTCTGTGTAATTTAAATAGAATCCGCTTCTGTTGTTTGCACACAATGAATCCTGACTAATGTACTTCCAGGCCCCAGGACATCATCCTAATATACGGTTGGAAACCCGTCAACTGAAGATGCTCATGTAGCGGTTCGGAGCCAATTACTCACCAGGCTTCTGGTACCATCCGAAGGGATAGGTGCGGACCTCGGTGTCGGGAGAGCCACAGTCCAAAATGCGCCAGGTTCCTCCACTTTCCTCACTGCAGGTCTGAAGTCCCAAGCTGTTCAGAGTTAGGCATGTCACCTCTCCTCCTGGAGCAAAAAATAACCAGGACCAGGAATGCTATGAATTTTCCTCTTAGGACTGCTTTGGCTGTGTCCCATAGATTTGGGGTTTCTGTGTTCTCATTTTCATTTCCTTCAAGGTATCTTTGGATTTCTTGAAACCTGTATAATTTTATTGACCAATGTCATCCCAATAAATTCAATTAAAAAGAAAAATAATAAATTCAAAAATAATAATAACCAGGACCAGGAAAATAATCAAGACAGAAGTTTCTAAACTAAAAGAGGGGAATTCTGCAAACTCATCCTTTAGATATTTGGGGTTCACAGCTATAGTCTGGGTGTGACCTTAGCCACTGATGAAAAACCTGGTACCTTACTGTCTCTGGTCCCAGAGCACAGGAATAAAGGCAGCTAACGCTCATGGGGCACCCATCACGTGCCCAGGGCTGTGCTGGAGATGTCGGCACCATATCACCTGGCCCTCCCACAGCCCTGTGAGGAGGGAGCATTCGTTTCCCATTTACAGGGGAGGAAACTGAGGCTCAGAGATTAAGTGATTTTTCCAGGGTCACACCACCAGCAAGTACTCAAGTTTTAAACACAGATCATATGACTTGATCCAAAGTTCACCCCACAAAGTGCCAGACCTGAGTCTTGGAAGATGAGAAGATACTTAGCGAATGTCCGGCCGGGTAGACGTGCCGAGTGAAGCTGAGCAGGTGCTAGGCCAGGAGCCACGTCCCAGCTATCATCTTCATGAGCTGCCGCCCCTCTGCAAGCCCCACCTCCCATCTGGGGACAGGCTCGCTCCTCCCTCCCACCACGAGAAGATGCTGAGGATTCGATAAGATCGTAGATGTGATGCGTGTCCTAGGCTGCAGAGGGCTGTGCGCAGGTGAGGGGGTGTTATCACTATTACCTGTTAACTGGGAAACGTTTAGAAAGCCAAAGCCGGAGCAACACGGGTCGACGTCGCACAGTCGTTCACACTCGAAGAACCTGGCGTAAGAAGAGAAAGAGCAGGCCCGAAGGATGTCACGGGTGGTCCAGGACCTACTGGGGACAGCGCGTTCTTGCTTCTGGGGGCCTGCTTTCCTTATGACTTCCTAAATTGGGGTGATCTGGCCAATATGCATGAATGGATTCCTAGCTTTGAGGTATTTTCTGAAAACAATCTACTCTTTTCTCAGGAATACTGGATTGCCATCCTGCATTCATCCACTCATTCATTCAGTGAACATAAATTCTGTGCTTATAATGTGCCAGGCTCTAAGCCAAGCTAGCCCACAATCCTCAAACCCTTTCAGCTTTGGGTTCTAGGAAAGGGAAGAGATGGTAGGGAAGGTGTCTCCAGAAATGGGGGATAGGGGTGGGATGGGGGAAATGGGGGATGGGGGGAAGGGCTTACAGTTGGAGTGACCCAATCAGGTGCCTGTTGAAGTGGCAAAGAGCAGTGTCCCCCCCTTACCCACTCCACTGCGGGCTAATCTCCCTCCGGGACATACCTCTGTTGGCTGAGGCAGGACCTCCTTTGCTTGATTACTCCTGGACCCCACCTTCCAGTGCTACCAGAAGGAACTTAGTGGCTCCAAACCACTGCTTTGGGCTCAGTTCGGAGTTCCCTCTGCCCGACCATCTGTCCCAATTCAGGTCGCTCATTCCTGATTCCTGAGCACTCCCTCTACCCAAGTCCTTTCCGGTGCGGGGACCCTGCCTCATTCGTGGCGCTCTCCTTCCCTGCCCAGAAGCCATGACTCCGAGTCGCATCCTGCTGAGTGAAGCCTCCATCTCTTGAGCAACTTCTCTGATGCTGGCGGTATCTCTGTCCTGATATTCCCTCTCCAGGGCCCTGCCCACCTGCCCACCTGCCCACCTGCCCACCTCAGAGACGGCCCACCCACCACTTCTCCAGCCTGGATCATGTGTTTTCCCACCAACACACCCTCTTCGAGTCCCTCAGCCCTTTCCCACACCAGGGGCAGGCTGATCCCGGGTTCCCGCCCTCCTTCTCTGCCCCCTCCCATCAGCACGGGTAGTGTGCTCAGCCCCATCTCCAGACAGACTACATCCTATCACCTTTTTAAAAATATATATATATTATTGATTTTTTACAGAGAGGAAGGGAGAGGGATAGAGAGTTAGAAACATCGATGAGAGAGAAGCATCGATTAGCTGCATCCTGCACACCCCTTACTGGGGATGTGCCCGCAACCAAGGTACATGTCCTTGACTGGAATCGAACCTGGGACCCTTCAGTCCGCAGTCCGATGCTCTATCCACTGAGGCAAACCAGCCAGGTCTATCCTATCACCTTTTTTATCTACATTCTCCAAAGCAGATCTTAAATGCCAGCAACACAGTTTTACAAACTAACAACGCTTCCCAGCTCAACAGTTCACAGGAAAATGCCCTGATTCTAAAGTACAAAAGCACTTTAGAGGGGAAGCTTATTTAAAATTCTGATTTTTGAACCCCACCCCCAGAAATGCTGGCTCAGTAGGTCCAGGGAATATGGGTTGTGAAAAGTCTTCCTGCTGATTCTGATGGGTCAGAACCAGAGGCTAAGCCTAGAGAAGCATCGTCTTCAATGAAAACAGCTATACAACAGCCAACTAACAACAGCAAAAAGCATTTCTAAAAAAACGAAACAAAATAAACCAAAAGTCCATACAAGCCTGTGGTCCTGTTAGAAATTCTATTTGCTCTCCAGATTCTGAACAGAGCACAGTGAGGCTTTGTGATCAAGTTAATTACAGCATCTGTCTGGTCATTGTCGTTCATTGATAAGACCTGGCTCCTGTCCTTCTGCATTTCCTGTTGCATCAACTGATGGGAGGTCCAGGCTACATTTCGCGTTTGCCGTTAGTCATCTACTGTAGCCCTGGTCCTTGAACATGGTGACTTACTTATTACCTTTATCAACCTCTGCCTTGAGCTTCAGGTTTTTATTCTGCGTGAGCCTTTAACTGATAGATATCCCCTTCTTTCGGATGCAGATACAGGTGCCTTAGAATAACTATCCCAGCGGGATGGGTTGGGGTGACGTAGCTTACCCGTTGGAGATGGACTTGCCGGACATGGGCACTTTGCTTCTAATGGAAATCCCGGTCAGCGTTTGGAATGGCAGGCGGGTATAAAAGTTCGTCACTGTCTCTTTCAGAACAACTGCGCGGGAAAGGAGACAATGATATCAGGTAGGGAGAGATCTGCCGGGTCCGCAAAAGTATGAGGATGAAGGTGCACAGAGCAGGCTGGCTGCTTCCAGTAGAAAAGGGTTCGACTCCCACCCCGACGGCAATAACACTCTCACAAAGACCACGGCGCCGGGACAGGGGACATAGCGACGCCATCCTGGAAGCTGGCACACACACAGGCAGAGCACAACACCAAGTGAGTAGACCTCAAAGCATGTAGGACTTTTCTGAGGGAAGAAGCAAGAAGCCACTCCGTCCACCTGCCGGAATCCCAAAGGGTTTGAGGGCGGCACCGGTGGACGGGGTGGGCGAAAGCAGGATGGGCACGGAATCTCTTCGGGAAGCAATTAATCTCCTGCTCCTGCCCGCCTCTGCTCTCTGCCCTCTTCCCAACACAGGACGGTGGAAGCCTCATTTTCTAAAGAGGACAAAGGAGGGAGGGTCTTGGGTGCCCCAGGGAGAGTGATGGTGGGCGCAGAACCGGAGACCGGAGGAATCTTTCCAGTCAATGCACGTGGTGAATACTGAGACTTCCTCCCAACCTTACGTGGGATCCAAACCAACAGCACCAGGCTTCATGCCCCAGGCCAGGTACGCTAAGGTTCCTCTATGGGCAGGACCTAAAAATCATGACATGAGGGACCCCAAAGGGTGGCCCCACCAGATCACCCTCCAGGCAAATCTCTGGTCAACGAGCTCCCCCGCTCACTGAGAACTTCCTGATCAACTTCGGGGCCCTTCTCTTACATTGAGTGGAAAACCAAGGCCATCAGCTATCTGAGAAAGGCCTCCAGCAAAGATGAAAGAACAGTCAATAGAAGATAACAACGTCTTTGGAGAAACGGAGACTATGTTGAGTAAAAAAAATTTCCCCAAAAAAATAGTGTCACCCAGTGGGCGTGCCTCAGTGGTTGAGTGTTGACCTATGAACCAGGAGGTCACGGTCGATTCCTGGTCAGGGCACATGCCCAGGTTGCAGGCTTGATCCCCAGTGGGGAGTATGCAAGAGGCAGCCGATCAATTATTCTCTCCATTGATGTTTCTATCTCTCCTTCTCCCTTTCTCTCTCTGAAATTAATTTTTTTAAATGTAAAAAAATATTTTTTAAAATAGTGTCATTAGTGCCCTAGAAAGAAAAATCAACTTCTATCTTGCCAGAGCCACTGTGGGTGGCTTTTTGTAACATGCAGCCTGGTGGGATCTAACTGCTCCGTGTAACAGCAGTAGCTTCTCCGAGGGCCGGCATTCCAGGCAGAATTGTTCTCTACAGCCGACTGGGTGTCTTTGTGAATGGCGTCACCTCTCGGTAAGGAGCACTTTGGATAAGTACTTCCGCCCACTGGAAACGCCGTCTCCGCCCATCCCACAGAGCGCTCACCTTTCCTCCGGAACAGGGCGCTCGGCCTGCGGGGCAGGATCAGCCTGCAGCCCGTGGGACGCGGCTCCAGGACATCCTCACACACCCGGGCCTCTGGGTAGAGGGTGCAGGTGAAGTACGAGGGTGCGCTGTCTCTTATCTCGGCCAGCTGACAGAACGAGGGCTCCTGGGCACAGCCTGCAACAAGGGAGCAGCGGGCTCAGTGCTTGGGAGGCCTCAGGGACCGTGACCTCGGCAGGATCTTCTGAGAAGACAGGCCTCCGAGGGGTCTTTCCAGGCAGGCACATGCCCAGGACAGTCAGGGCTGTCCAGTCGGGAAGGCCCAAGAAAAACACCGGGTTCTGACAGCTGGGGAGAGGGTCGTGCACAAAACAGGGGGTCCATGTGGCTCCAAATAGAGGCAGAGTCTAATAGGGTGAGGGGTGCGCAGTCCAGGAGGAGGGAGAGTAAAACTCCACCGGATCTGCACAGACCAGCTCGGAGACCGCCAGGACCTTCAGTCCAGAGCCCACTGGACGGTCAAACCTTATGAGCTCCGTGGATGATCTCCCGCTGCTGTTCCCATGTTACACTTTGCCCCTGGTCTACGTGAGCTCTCTGACGGGCATATTTGTGTGTGTTCTTCTCATCCCCAAGGTCAAATACAAGGCCCAGAACATAGGTTATGCCTGTGGGTGATGGATAGATGAAAGGATGGATGGAAGGAAGGAAGGAAGGAAGGATGGAAAGATGGATGGGTGGATGGATGAATGGATGGAAGGAAGGAAGAATGGATAGATGGATGGGTGGATGGATGGATGGATGGATGGATAATGGGTTTGGGGAGCTGAGTAGAAATTAACTACAGTGTGAGCATCTTGAAGATGGGAGTTATGTCCTTTCTTCGCATCGACCACGGTGCTAACGTTGCAGTGACCTGGGAGTTTGTCAGTGAGTTTGGCCTCTGTTTCTCCGGTTGTTAACCTGTGACGCCTGGCCACGGGGTCAGAAGGCGGGAGGATGGGGTCTAAGGATACTTACGGGAAAGGCACCACAGGTTTGCCTGCTGAGGTGAGAACAGGTGTTTGAACAGCCAGTGCTGCCGGCTGGGCAGGGACCGGTTCCCACTGACGACGACCTGGGTAAGGTCCACAGGGGAGAAGAGCTGTGACGTCATATCTGGAAGAGAAGGAAGAAGTCAACTTCTTTTCCCTTATCTCCTCTCTCTCTCTTTCTCTCTCTCTCTCTCTCTCTCTCTCTCTCTCTCTCTCTCACACACACACACACACACACACACACACACACACACGCACATTTTCAGGGTATGTGAGGCCAGAGCAGCTCTGAGGTCCATAGGACTGGGAGTCTGGTCAGGCGAGAAAGGTTCAGAAGGTCCCAGAAAGCCCTAAAATTATGCGGTTACAAAATCTTAGAATCTTGGTTGGAAGAAACCTTGGGAGTCTTCTGGTTCAACTTTCCTGCAAGGCGGGACTTTCCCCGGCTATTTCTGGCCGCTGCCATCAGAAGGTCCCAGAAAGCCCTAAAATTATGCGGCTGCAAAAATCTTAGAATCTTGGTTGGAAGAAACCTTGGGAGCCTTCTGGTTCAACTTTCCCCCAAGGCGGGACTTTCCCCGGCTATTTCTGGCCGCTGCCCCTGCAGCCGGGGTCCCCCATTTGTGCCGACCACAGCAGCCCGCCCCATCCTTAGGCAGCCATGGCGTCCAAGCTGACTCCGTAACTTTGAGGCGCTGACGCCCCTGCTGTCTTCCGAAGCCCCGGGGAAGTCCCCTTTCTCCCACAGGCGGCCGTCATGTGAAGCCAGCTGTCAGCTTCGCTCAGCCCAAACCTGGGAGTTCCAGCTTATCCATCCCCCCCCGTCTCTCCTTGTGTCTTCAGACCTTGCGATCCCCGGCTGAAGGCTCCTCCTGGGCACCCCACTTCCTGAGAACGGAAGCCCAAGCTTTCTTCTTGTCCAGGCTCTACCTGCATCTTGAGCTGCACCTCCGGGTGCCTGAACTCACCCAGGGAAGCATGCAGACACTGGTCCTCGCTCACCACCATGCTGCTGGCTGCCCCCGGCCACGGCTGCACCCGCCTGCATGTAGACCCTGCTTCCTCCCCTACCTGCTCCTGCCCTTGCTTCAGGGACCCACACTGTCCCCTCCTGCTCTGATGCCGGTGGCTCTATAAACAGGTTCTCCAGGGCTGAGGGACCCTATATCCAGACCCAGGAGTGGGGGGCATATCTGCACCTCATGGGGGTCTGACTTTGCATGAAGCAGGTGATGGAGATGAGCCAGGGCACATTTACAATGTCCCTTAGCCCGCGGCTCTGACCTAAGGGCACTGCATCCCACAGACACCCCCACTTTGCCTTGGGGCTTCCTTACCAGCAACAATCTCTCAAGGGGGATAAAAGGCTTATGGGGGTCTGCCAAGGCCGGAAGTCTAGTGCTGGCAGACTCCCAGGGCCACCTGGCCATCCTCCACTCTGGGACCCTAGCCCTGTGAGGTGCTGCATCTCATGTTAGTGTCTCAAGGCCGGTTTGCATGCCCTCCCCCACTGCACCGGGCCTAGCACAGGTAGGAGCACAGACTGGGAGGAAGGAAAGAAAGCAAGACAGGGGGCCCGAAAGCACCGGAAGGCATGCCCCAAGTTCCTTCACCCTCGCGCTGTCCTCCAGGCCTCTGCACAAGCTGCTCCCTGACCTGGAACATGGTCTCCCAGGTGGCCCGGAACTGTCTGGCAGACCCTGCCAGGCTGCTCGGAGGTCCTGACTCCTGCAGGCCACCTAGTGCCCTCCCTCCTCTGCACTCCCACTTCCCCTGTCCCCACCGCAGCCCTGGTCACACTGCCATGCGGTGGCTGGCACGTGGGACTCCTAGTCTGTGTGTGGCCCATGTGGCCCAGTATATGCGCTCAGCCTGAGTGAGCCCTGTGGACACAGGGCTCGTGGCAACGTCAGTGTGAATGATTTTGTGGCACTTGAGAAGGTTCTGTAAAATCCACCATCATACTCCGAGCCAGGGCCACGCCTACGAGCCACAGAGCCATCACGTGACTCCAAGAAGAAGGACCCCTTTCCACACCCACCAGGAGGGGAGCTGCTCCCCCTGCTCCCTGGGAGGGATTCCGAGTAATAGACAAAGCTCTGCTGGTTCTCCCGTCTCAGCTGGGCTAGAAGCTCAGAGGGAGTCCCGGGTGCAGAACGGAGCCACGTGAATGGTCCACTCATCGCTTCCCCTTCCCATCCCCATCTTGTCTCCACAGCCAGACACCCACGTTGATCGAAAGGGTTTGGGGTTGGTACCTGCTTCTGGTGGAGGTGCTGACATTGGTCCCATGTCCCTTCTACAGCCCATGGACTCGGACCGAGACCCCATGTCAGAATCTAGGAGGAGAAAAAGAATCGTTGTTCTAATGTTGCAGGCGGGAGGAGGCCAACAAGGCAGCCACGTAAGAGGTCATCATGGTCTGCAGCCCGGTGCCCAACACATGACCTGGGGTAATTCCGGGGAGCAGGTCTGCACTCTTTGGCCTTCTGTGGAATGTCAGCCAACCGCTCAGTAGCAGAACTATGACTGTCCTTGCTGTTGAAATTAGTAACATTTATAAACCCTTCCAGGTTGATGAAACATGTTCATAAATATTGACCTTTACAATCCCTGTGAAGGGAAGGAGTAAGATTTCCATTTCACTTGAGGAAACGGAGACTCCGAGCGATGAAATAACTTATCCCGTGTGGGTGGCAAGTGCATCAACGGAGAGTCAAGAAATTAAATGTCCAAGCTGGGACCAGGTCACCCGTGACAGCAGAGTGAGCGCGGGGAGGATGGGGTGCTGGGCAGTTAGGGGCGCTCCTGGTTAGTGTGGGAAATAGCCCAGGGAGACGCCATCTCTTCATTTTCTACCAGCTAATTCCTCCTTTATCAGAACTTTCTGAGAACTGGGAGGCACTGAACTTTGGACCAGTGTCTGGGTCCCACCCCAGGACTCCTGTGGACATTTCACTCAACTGCTCTAAGTCTTGTTTTTCTTATCTGGAAAAATGAACAAAAATGCCCGCTCCCCCCCGCCCCCCCCCCCCCGCCTATATATTTAACCTTATAGGTAAGACTAAATGAGAGAGGGAGTGTATGACCTCATCATACCATTTTAAAATGAAGATGATGATGATGATGATGATGATGATGATGATAGGTACTTTCTTTCCTCTTCCTCCCCCCCTCTTCCTCTTCCTCCTCCTTCCTTCTCCTGCTCTTTCCCCATCCATCACCACCACCACCACCACCGCCTACATGAATCAGCATTTATCATGAGCTGGGCATGGTTCTGAGCCCTTTACATGTATTGTCTTGCCAATGCCCACACCACTCTACGGGGCAAGTACTATTTCTATTGCTGCATTACCTACGGGGGCGTCTGGGCTAGAGGGGATAATTGATGTGGTCAAGGTCACACGGGCGGTAAGTAATGGAAGCAGAATTCATCCCCAGCCACTCCAGGCCCACATTCTGCCTCTTTCACACCATTTCACAAGCACAGGAAGAGGTCGCCAGCTCTCTCTCTCTCTCTCTCTCTCTCTCTCTCAGGGACTAAGGTCGGGAAGGAGGGATCGTGGGGAGAGGAGGGAAGGGATACAGGGGCCGGGATCTTCTCTTCGTGCCTCTCACCAGCTCCTGCAGCCATGACAGGCAACGGTCCACTTCTTGCCTGCTCCCTCCTGAGACTGGACGGCCTCACAGGTCAAGGCTGTGCCCCGTCCATCTCTCCCATCCCATAGTCCTCAGATGGATCCCACGTGCCCTCACAGTCCCTGCTCTGAGTAGGCACTTGGCCAACGTTCAGGAAACTCAAAGGAGGCCAGACACACAGGAAGGCGATGCCGAACATGCAGGTATGTGAGCCTCCTCATTCCCTGCGCCCTGCTCTGTGCATCCACCGTGGCGGGAGTCCATGCACCACCCCCGGGAGCCTTATCCCTTCCCCCTGCCCTCAGGGAGCGAGGCACCCGTGGCCAAGTCCCCCGGGAGAAACCTCGCCCCCTCCCCGTAGTTGGCCTTGCCGTCAGAGCTCCCATCCCAGGAACAAGGGCGCCCGTGGACAGCGCACTTGGTCTCACGGGAGCCAGTCCTTCCTTCCTCTCTCCTTTCTTGGGTTCCACACTTTTTTTTTTTCAGACTTTGGTGTCTTATCTGATGAGAGTTGAGGCCCTGCTAGTCCACACAGAGCACAAGCTTGGAAAGAACATCTCTGCCGTCTCCCCCTGGAGAGCAGTGTGCCCCAGGAGTGAGGGCCAGGCCCGGCAGGTTCCCGTCACCAGTGTCCTGCCCACCCCCCAGCTCAGAGCTTACCTTTCCAGAGATAGACCTGCTGGAAACTGGTCAGGGGGCCCTGAGTCCCTTCCTGGGGGTTCGGGCCTGCAAAGGAAGATGGTTATTTCTATGAGCTGGAGTGGGCTTGCTCTCATGGGGGACCACTGAACCACACTGCCTCACTTTCCCCACACTGGCCTCTCCTGCCACACAGGTGCAACCCTAAAAGCTTCTTGGAGTCTCTTCCAGCCTTTGGATCCCCAAATCAGAGCTGTCAGATACCTGGTCTCCTGTTCAGGGCACACCCTGCCCCCCCCCCCCATCGAGCCCACACCCCAGGCCTGAACCCTGACTGGGAATCAAACTGGTGACCTCCTGGTTCATGGGTCGATGCTCAACCACTGAGTCACGCTGGCCGGGCTACTCATTGCTTAAGCATTCCAGTCTGCAGCACCGTCTGGATTTGCACAGCACTAACCAAGCTCCCCTCTCTTTAAGCTCACACTTGACCGTGACTGTCCGGCTCCTTGAATGCACTAGAGCTGCCTGAGGTTGGGAGCTGGGTCTGACTCCTTCTTATATCCCCCACCGCCACCATCCCTGTGGAGAACTGGTGTTCAGTACACAGATGCCGGCGAGGAGGGACGAATGAGGACAACGAGGCCGTCAATGACACTCGGAGCCACTGAGTAAACGCAGGGCCCAAGTCCATCCGCCACCAAATTCGTTTCCTGAATGAAGACCTACCCTCCATGCCCCACACGTCCCTGGTTTGATGTCACTGATCGTGAGAGGGCACCTAGGACCCACGCAACCATCATCCCATGCCCCCTGCTGAGCAATATTTCAAGTGGACGGCTTTGCCTGTCCAGACATCCTTGCATTCTTTCCACGACGTCTGGGTTAGGACGTCCCTGTCCCACAGACAGGCCTGCCGACTCTGAGTCATCAGCACTGGCTCCGTAGTCGGGGCTGCAGGCTCCCGGATATGTTTAGGGCTTTGGGGGTTGGCATGGAGCCTGGCTCCTGAGGGTTGATGGGGGCTGCGTGGTCTTAATTGCCCTCTGTGGAGGTCACGTGCCGCATCTGTGTGGCTATGGAATCCACAGTCCCGGGCTGGGCAGGACTCCAGGCCAGATTCCCCAGGGGTCAGCGTGCACCTTTCCCCGGCTGCCTTCTCCTCCCTGCAGCACTTCCCCAGGTCTCTCTTGTATTTCTTGACCTTCCCAGATCAGCCTTGTCCTGAGTCCACTTAGTGCTAAGCACACGGTGGCACACAATCAACAACATTGTAAAGAGCCAACGGGGGCGTCCTGTTTGTAGGCACCCATCCGACATCTGCTCCGGGGGCATCTGGTGACAGTGATCGGGGACGATTGTAAGTCTCTCCACCGAGCTTCCAGCGCCCGAGATAATGACAGTGGCTGATGCAAAGCAGACCCTGTGCGGGGAACACCAGCCATCTGCCCGAGGCTCGCCATCGCTCAACCACAGGAAGCCTTTGAAATCCCCAGCGAATCTGGAGCGCTGCTGCCAAGGCCTGTCTTTCCCATCGAGCTTCCAGTCGCTGTGGGCAGTAGGGGACTTTGCATCGGCCTGTTTTTCATTCCTTTACACTCCAGGCCTTCGTCAGAAATGAGACGTATGCCGTCCCAGAGCTTTCTAAGCCATCTTTCTTGGAAATAGGAAGATCAAGGCCGCCAACACCTGATAGTTGAAAACATCCAGACATGCCCCCTGGAAACTGAGGAGATGCAGACCCTGTGAGGGTTCCTACCTGAGGCCCAGGTCAACCCAGGCACAAAGCTTAAACAGAAATGGTGGGTGCACAGGCCCCACAACTCCCTCCTCATGGCTGTTCACACACCTCCCAGCCCATCTCTGCAACTCACACCCAACCCCCCTCATTGTCCCCTTCTCCCCGCAGCCCTTTAAGTCTTTTCTTTTAAATATTTTTCATTGATTTTAGAGAGAGGACGGGAGAGGGAGAGAGAGAAACATCAATGATGAGAGAGAATCATCCATCGACTATGCCCTACAGGCCTCTCACCAGGGTTTAAGCCCTGCAAACCCAGGCATGTGCCTCAACCAGGAATTGAACCTTGACCTCCTGGTTCATGGGTCAACACTCAACCACTGAGCCTCACCAGATGGGCAGCCCTTTAAATCTTGAAGTAGCCTATGCTGGTAGCTCCAACCTCCAGTTTGGAACATCATGACTATGCCTCAGGCTGCCTGAGATCCCCGTCAAAGGACATCTTCTTAAAGTTCTGACTGCACCCCAAATATGCACATACACCAACTCCAAAAGCCCAGACTCCAAAAGCCCTTGGGTAACCAGTCCCCCCCAGGAGGCCAGACAAGGGCACATTCTTCGCTTCTGGGCTCATACCAAGCACATGCTCCATGTTAAGCAATTCACTGTGGATTTACTGCCCATGAATGTATCCCACGTCTCTCTTCAAATGCTCCTTTCCATCCTGGGCTGCCTCACGGAATAATCGATACCATATGCTGAGGATCCGTCACATAAATGAGTTGCTGGGTTTTATTCGCCCCCAGAAGAAACTAAGCATCGTGGAATTCCGCCCAACTCGGGGATCTTTCCTCCAGGCTTTGGGAAAGGCGCACCCCACGGATATGCTGGGCTGGGTTGTACGCTCGATGGTGTAAAACCAAAAATTATTAAGACACAATCCAGCTCTTAAAACATCCCAGAAAACAATGGCAGGGTTTTAGAAGGGTTCTCATATCCCCTAATATCATTACCGTGTGTCAAACACTCCATACGGCCTTTAAGGGCTAATTCAGATCCCAGCCCTCTGTCTACAAGCCCCGAGGCCTTGGGAAGCCCTCACATCTGTGCGCCTCAGTTTCTTCAGCTGTAGAATGGGGACAGATGGCATTTTTTCCTGCAGGGCTTCACCCCTCCGCAGTCACCCCTTTTGCCCAGACTCTGAGGTTCCGGCCATGAGAGGCCATGTGGGTCTTCCCACGCCTGGACTCCCATCAGCCATGTGCTCTCAGAGGTGACTGTCAGACCCAAGCCTCAACCTCTTGTGTTTCCTGGTCCTCCCTTTCCTGCCGTCTACAGGAGAGGGACGAGGGAGCCGCCAAGCAAGGCCAGGCCCCCCCAACCACAACCAGACCAGCCAACTGCCATGGACCCTGGATGCCAAGTGAGCCCGGCTGAGAACCACAGAGCCTCCCGCTGAGCCTGCCTCGCTCCGCCAACCAGCAGCCTAAAGAGCTGCATCACTGTTTCTGTGGAAAGCGGCCGCCAGGCCCTGCGTGTGTCTATGCAGCATTTCGGGTACAGTTCCTTAGCAGAAGCACGAATTCCTCCGGGTCTGGAGGGGCTCCTACGAGAGCAGCAGCAAACCTTTCTGGGGAGGACTCTAGTCCTGAAGGAACGTGGGCAGGAGGCAACTTACCCTGGAACTCCTGGCCGCCCAGGAGCAGTGTCCCCGGGCGGCTGCCCTGGCCGGCTGTCTCCCCGGGACATGTAGCATTCACCATGGCTGTGGAGGGGTCCCTCCAGTCTTGGACATGGCAGAGCAGGACGTCGGGGGAGCTCAGCAGGCCACAGACGATGGGACCTGTGGGGTCAGGAGAGGAGAGCGGTTGGTGTGATGGGAAGGGGCCCCTTTAGAGACTGGCCTGGCCTCTGTGCCCGAGAGGCCTCAGGAGAGGCCAGGGGACAATTCCGCAGGCGGACAGGGAGCTGGCACTCAGGAGCCTGGTATTAAATTGGGTTATTCTTCCCTGATGGCCATGCCATTGTCTTTATTGGCACATTCCCAAGGGCTGGGCAGGAAGAGCCTGCTGAGAGCTTGGAGGACGTCTGCCTGCCTCACTGTCCCTCTCACCAGTCAAACAACAGACAAGGAATCAAGAGGGGGCAGGTGCGTCTTTCCTTCTGCTCTCAGGCCTCAGGAGAGACCCCGTGCCGCTTGCTTCTCTAGGTGCCAGACTCCCAGGGTTGGGGAACGTCCGGCCCGTGGGCCATATGAGGCCCGAGATATCATTTGGTCTGGACCTGCCGAGGCATTAGGGTGAGTTAATTAAATGTTTGGTCCAACCTGGCTGGCGCTCAGTGGTTGAGCATCGACCTGTGAACCAGGAGGTTGCGGTTCGATTCCTGGTCAGGGCACAGGCCCGGATTGCAGGCTCCATCCGCAGTGTGGAGCGTGCAGGAGGCAGCCAATCAATGACACTCGCTCTCATCACTGATGTTCCTATCTCTCTCTCCCTCTTCTTTCTTCTCTGAAATCAATAAAAAAATATATTTTTAAATATTTGGCCCAATATAGCAGGCTAATTTTTAAGTTGATAATTTTGTATGGCCCGTGAATGATGTTATAAATATCCAAGTGGCCTTTGGCAGGAAAAAGGTTCCCCACCTCTGGTAGAGTATCAGTGAGAACTCCGAGTGTCTGAGAGGTGGGGCCAGAGGTCAGAGGTCACCTTGCTGAGCATATTGCCAGTTTCCATTGCACTCACGTGAACCTGGGGCCTTGGAGTCCCTCTGAACCCCACCCCCAAGTAGCCTTGCTGAAATGCAGGTCTGGAAGCATCGTGAATTTTCATTAGTAACGATCAGTGGAAATGAAGCCATTGAGGGTTGGAGGTGGGAGGAGGCTGCAGTGTCGCTGGGCTGGAGGGGATCCACCCACAAGTTAAGTGACTTTGCAGACTGCGGGGCAAGGACGGATCGGGCTCTGTTCCTGGCCATCGGCAGGTCCAGCCAACGCTTTACAGTCACAGCCCCACATCTGGCCGCTGGACGAGACTGGGAAGCCATCGGCCTGGGTTTCGTGTCTGTCTCCAAGAGAGCATAGCTTCCCCACAAGTCACAGATCCCAGGTGACACTGGGCGGGAGCAGCACGCAGGCCGCCGGCCAGAGCACATGGAAAAGGGTTTGTGGGCTCCCTGCTCCTGGAACAAATCACTCCTCCACATGGGCTCCTCTGGAAAGTGAAGTCAGCCTTTCCAGCTGGAAATCACACGGTCTGGTGAGCAACCGAGTCTGGGGAGTGGTGTCCTCAGAAAAGACACGCAGGCCAGAGAAGGCAGGGGGCTTCCCAGCTTGGAATGCAGTGTCTCTAAATATGTGCCCATAAAGACATGCTATATACATGTGTGTGGTCATGTGCACATGTGTGCATCTACCTATTTATCTTGTGTCTGTTATCATCTATCATCTATTTGTCTATGTATCTATCAATCTATGTATCAATCTATCATCTATCTATCATCTATCATTTATCTATTTATCTTTTGCTTATCTAAATACTAACATGAATGCACATCATATAACCACAGAGCATTGCACCTAAAGGAACTTTAGGGTTGCACTTACTCCGAGCCAGATTCCTGCCCTGCCACTTCAGCAAACATTCTCCTTTGAGCCACTACTGGTCGCTGGGAGCTAAACTCAGCATTCCCAGTCCCCTCCCAGGGGTCGAGGATATAAGGCTATCTCATCGTGTCAACGTTTTAATCCACCAAAGACATGCACATGCGAGCTTGGATGCAAAAACAAGAGACGAGCTCACATTTCAGGAGGAGAAAGCCTGAGTAGGGCTGAGAGCTGTACAGACTGATTTTGAGGGAGCACAGGGGTTGGGGTGAGAGAGCAATGAGGAGATTGGCACAACTGGCAAAAACAAAACAAAACGAATACAGTCCGATGATGGACAGCAGAGGTGAGGATGGAATTAGTCTCCTTGCCAAATACAGTAAGAAAGCAGGAGCAAGAAGTGGGAGTGACAAAGGAGGGAAGGGCGGTTGGCGAGGAATTCAATACGACTACCAGGTTCTCGGCTCTTCCTGGAGACGGGATGGATGCAGAAGCAGCCGTTTAGGGTGAATACCATCCCTCCCTGTGGAGACTGTTGACCCCACACACTCCCGTCCTCTGGAGACCACGGTGGTCGTCGGTATTACCTCCTTGGACCTGCGTGAGGATGAAGCCATCGCAGCACGCGTCCCGGTCACACGCGCGGAGGCAGAAGAGGTGCGCCTCCGTCAGACTGGCCCCCGGGCCCGCGAACACAGAGGGGCTGTACATCCCCGAGAGCGCGTTTTGGAAACCGGTTCGTTCAAAGCTTTTCCGACTTCTCGTGCTGAATTCTTGGCCTGGAGAAAAGGCGGAACATTTTTTTTTTTAAATGTTTAAAACAACGCAGAGTTGACCAGGGTTCACTGGCCGATAGTGGCAGCATGTGGTCCGTGATGCGATCCTCTCTGTGCCATGAAAGGTCGTATGTGCCTGTGCAGGGAGGTGCGCCGTGGAGTCCACAGACCAGGACAAACACCATGACACCTTTCGGGTCTAATGGCAGCGTGTGGAGAGCTGACGTTTGCTATTGTTTTTTGTTTGTTTGTTGTTATTGTTAATCCTCACCTGAGGATATTTTTCCATTGATTCTTAGAGAATGGAAGGGAGTGGGAGAGACAGAGAGAGAGAAACATCAATGTGAGAGAGACACATCGATTGGTTGTCTCCCACATGTGCCCCAACCAGGGATGGAGATAGAGCCTGCAACTGAGGTACATGCTGTTGACCAAAATGGACCCCAGGACCCTTCGGTCTACGGGCTGATGCTCTATCCACTGAGCCAAGTTGGCTAGGCCTGCTATTATTTCTTAAAATATATTTTTATTATTGATTTCAGAGAGAAAGGAAGAGGGAAAGATAGAAACATCAATTATGAGGGAGAATCATTCATCAGCTGCCTCTTGCGTGCCCCACACTGGGGATCGAGTCCGCAACCAGGGCATGTGCCCTTGACCAAAATGGAACCTGGGACCCTTCAGTCCCCAGGCCAACGCTCTATCCACTGAGCCAAACCAGCTAAGGCATCTGGATCAATCTCTTTATCCATCAGCCATTCCGTCTGTGTTGTTTACAGCTGCACCCACAGTGCCTGCCAAGTGGGTATCCTGCTGTGGGTGCTCAGTGAGTCCTCCTGGGATGCTCCAGTGCAGAGGGGACCCCGCGATGGTCCCATCCCAGACAATGGAGCAGGTGTGGGTGGCCTTTAAGAGATGGGGAGATCATGCCCTGAGGTCCCAGGTTCCACTGGATGCTTCCTCTTTCTTGACCTCAACCGTGAATGGGGGGCTTGGGCCATACAGTCTCAAGGGAACCTTTGAGCACCGTCTTCTGATTCTGAAAAACCCCACAGCCTCTCCTCCAGGCTCAAGGCTGCAGACGTAAGGTGGGTGTAGACAGAGGGTGGTTCCGAACCACCGAACCACCGTCAGGTTGTCCCATCTTCCAGGTCACACACGCTCAGGCGTGCGAGTGGGTGTGCTTGTCTGCCTCGTCGGTGCCACAGACTGCAGAGACGCTCCAAAATGCGTGCTCTCCCTTGGCTGGGACAGTCCCTTCCCCTTTTACAGAAGGTGGAGGTACAAGGCCCTTCCTGACCAGAGCAGGGCTCTGCAGCCAGGCCCCGGTTACCCGCCCCGCCCCCTCCCACTACCCCGCCACCCGGCAGGGCTGGCTGTCTGCATTTGCTGCTTAAAAATAAAAATGTCTTAAAAAGTCAAACAAGACAAAAAAAAAGGAGTCTGCCCTTGATTGGTTTGGCAGCAAGGAAACGCCACAATTTCCCTTGCAATTTCCCCCAAAGTCTAAACTTTCAGGAGAGGAGGAAGAGAAAAAATATAGCCAACACTTAACAAGAAATAGAACTGGATTTTTAAAAACTGTATACAAGGCCACGGAATAGTTTTAAATTGACTTTTTGGGAGGGGCTACTTGTTGTATTTGTTTATTTTCTTTTTAGCAAATAACCTCCCTGCTTTGCTATTTTTAAGATGAACAGTGAATATAATTGGGATAAACACTGGACAGAAAGTCCGGTAACCCTGGCGGTGGATCAGAGAAGCCCGAGCTCTCGGGGCGCCAGGCCCCCAGGGAGCCTCATCGAGCAGGACGGAGGCAGCGGTGGGAGAAGGACTGGAGACAGGAGACACCGACGCTGTCCCTGCTGAGGACCGAGGTCAGACGAGGCTCTGGGCCCGGGCATGGCCCCGTCCCCACATGCTGCAGTGCAAGCTGTCTGCAGCCCAGGTCTGAAGCTGGGAGCCAGGCCACCTGCCCTGCGTTACGGACCTATGAGTATAGCACGCCTGCCACTCTTCATCCCACCCGTCCTTGCTCAGGTCGCCGTAGCTGTCTTCTGGTCCCCAGCCAGTGGGAGGATGACATCCCAGGAGGGCAGAGATGAAAGGGACGAGAGTGGGGGGGGAGTGATGGGGGGGTGAGTGAAGCTCCGTGGGTGGGAAGGCCCAGGACAGGCAGCTGCAGGAGCCCGCAGCCCAGGCGCCTCCACATCACAGGCAGCCTCGGGGGCTGGGTGGGGCACACAGTCTGGACTCCGTGGGTTCTGCCCACAGCCTTTGCGTCTGCTCTGTGCTTCAGTTTCTCGCCTGGGGAATGACCCTCCCAGGCCCCACAGGCCTTTGCTGAGGACCAGACATGAGGGTGGGAATGAAAACGACATGTCTCCCGAGCCTGTTTGGCTTAGTGGGTAGAGTGTCCGTCTGTAGACTGAAGGGTCCTGGGTTCGATTCCGGTCAAGGGCACATAGCTCGGTTGCAGGCTCCCGGCCCTGGTCAGGGGCATGTGGGAGGCAACCAATCAATGTGTCTCTCTCACATTGGTGTTTCTCTCTGTCTCTTCCTCTCCCTTCCACTCTCTCTAAAAATCAATGGAGAAAATGCCCTCAGGTGAGGGTGAGAAAGGAAATGGCATGGCAAGTCCTCAGCAGGTGCCTGTCTGAGATGCTCAGCTATGACACGTCTGCCCGAGAAGCAAAGGAGCGAGGGAGGGAAGTGGGGCTCCTGAACGGAGTGTGGGGGCAGTCTGGCCCCCCCAAACGCGCCTGCTGGAAAGCAGTCTGGGGCCACCCGTCCGGCCACACTCACCCTTCTTCAGATACACAGCCACGGAACCCTGGTCCCTGGGCGGCACCTTCACCTGGCACCTGAGACTTCCAAAGCCAGTGGCCTTCTCGTTCCCCACCCCGCCTTGACCCTGGAGATGAAAGAGGCTGTATTATCGTCCCGTGACAGCCAGTCCACAGACAGGTATCAGAGCCTAACCACAGCGAGGCACCCACCGGGCTACATTTCCATGTTCTTCGTTCTATCCTCCCAGTCTATTGACGCACACAGACAGGTGAGCAGTCAGCTGCACCCCCAGTACCAGCTACAGACACATGTCATTCCAGGGGAGTCCCAGGGGAGAGACAGGTGGTTCTGTTGAGACTGGGGAGCTGTAAAGAGCTAACACTCAGGGGGGGCCCCTCCATGTGCCTCCAGCTGTCACTCATGGACGCACACTCCCATGGGAGCAAGAGGCAGGGACACAGGGCAGGCGATGGCCCACTGCAGGTGACGTGGCAGAACTGCTAACCAATGTCCTCAACCAATGCAAGGTAAAGCGTGGACATCCACAGGATGGGCTGGTGTGTGCCATTAAAGGAACAAGGTTGCCTGGCCAGGGAGGCTCAATGGTTCAGCATCGACCTATGAACCAGGAGGTCACAGTTTGATTCCAGTCCCCAGTGGGAGGTGTGCAGGAGGCAGCCGATCAATGATTCTCTCTCATCATTGATGTTTCTACTCTCTCTCCCTCTTTCCCCCTATTTCTTCCTCTCAGAAATCAATAAAAATAGATTTATTTAAAAAAGAACAAGGTTAGCCCTAACCGGTTTGGCTCTGTGGATAGAGGTCAGCCTATGGACTGAAGGGTCCCAGGTTCAATTCTGGTCAAGGGCATGTACCTTGGTTGTGGGCACATCCCCAGTGGGGGGTGTGCAGGAGGCCGCTGATCGATGTTTCTCTCTCATTGATGTTTCTAACTCTCTATCTCTCTCCCTTCCTCTCTGTAAAAAACCAATAAAATTTTTAAAAATTTAAAAAAGGATCAAGGTTAATTATTAAAGTACAGGGGAGAAAAATATGTATTATAAAATGTTAGGATGTAAACAAACAAAGATGCTTATAAACACAGAAACTTTTTGGCCAGGTCCACAGGAGCTGGAGAGGGGAATGCGGTCTGCCTGTGTGAGGAGGCAGGAGTGGTTAGGAGACAGAGAGGGGCTTCCCTGCACACCCCTCTGCCCTCGCCCATGGTAACAACGGCATTGCCAACACTCCACCAGCTCTCGCCTACAGAAACAGCCGTTTCACGGGGTCTAGCTAAGATTTAGCTTTCCTCTTTGTAAGCCACAGTCACGCTTTACTTTCCCAATGGAAAGGAATGGCAGGGTCCAGGACTCCGAGGGACAGAGGGCTCTGGACAAGGGCCAGGGGCATGCCTTGCCCAGTCTGCCCAGTGAGTAGGCTGGTGGGGAACAGGAGGGGGCTTGGCACCGACATTCTCTTCTGCCTCTTGGGTCAGGACACGATGCTGCTCAGAGGAACGCCCTTTGTGGCAGCTCCATCAGAAGCAGGTCTATGCCGCCTCCATTTCCCAACGTCTCATCACTCTGAAGAGACGGAGGAACAAGGGATCGGCCGTGGACACTGTCATCCCATCACCTAACCAGCCCAGTATGGATTCCACCAGGTGTGACTGACGACGGACGGACAAGAGGCTGAGAGGCCACGTGGCGGCCGGGACTCACCTGACCAGAAGCTGTGCAGGCGATGCTGTCACTTGTCCAAACATAGAAGTCACAGGAGACGTCTGACCCCACCGTGGACACTGTGAGGAAGCTGCAGGCCGGATCCACGGCACAGCCTGCAAGCACCACGGGTGTCAGCGCATGTCCCTCCCAGGTACTGCTGAAGGCAGACGGACACCCTGCCCCCAGCACACCCAAACACACACACACACACACACACACACACACTCACACACTCACACTCACACTCACACGCACCTGCAGCATCGGACAACAATGACTGTTCACGGATGCTGGCAGGATTATGAAATAATCCTTATACAGACCCATGCCCAATAAATAAATGGTAGCTGTTATTACCCCTCTCTGGCCTCGCTGTTAAAATAGACAAATGTGGCAAAGCCAGCGTGGCTCAGTGGTTGAGTGTCAATCTATGAACCAGGAGGTCACGGTTCGATTCCCGGGCAGGGCACGTGCCCGGGTTATGGGCTTAATGCCCAGTGTGGGGTATGTGGGAGGCAGCCAATCAATGATGTTCCTCTCTCATCAATGTTTCTATCTCTCTGGCCCTCTCCCTTCCTCTCTGAAATCAATAAAATTATATTTTCAAAATAAATAAAATAAAATAGACGAATGTGTCACCCAACCTGGACACATAGTTCTATAAGGAGCTAGTGCCCTTCATTCCTGCCCCCTAACCTTTGGCGTCCCACTGTGCTTGGCACATAGTAGATGCCCTATGCACTCTTCAGGGAAATGATGAGCTAAATGCACCTTGGGGGGATCAACGGACTCCAAAGTGTTTGGGCTTAGTGTATGTTTTCACGCTCGTTTTAGCGGTTCTGTTTGGTTTGTCTTGCGAGATCGGCAGAGCAGGTTTGCACACCATTCTCCAGGTGCCCATGTGCCCACCCCTCACCTGCCAGGCACTGCGCCAGGGGGAACTCAGAGCCAGGAACTTGGGACCTGACTCCCGAGGCAACCTCGGTGTCGAAGACCACCTTCGATTCCGGAACCTTCTCAAATTTCTGCATCACTGAAAGGAAATTCGAAATGTATGAAATCGGACTCTGAAGGGTAGAAGCCAAAAGAGCGCTGGGTCAGCGGTCACCTTCCTCCCCGGCCCGGGGCCACGCGCAGGCCCCAAGGAGAGGGTGCCCTCTGAGGTGGCCCCAGCACGCTGCCTCCCCCGTAACACTGACAGCTCCAACTTAGGTCTCATTTCCCACCGCATTGCCAGGAAGCAAGAAGGAAAGTTAGAGAATGTAGTTGATGTTCGTCCTTACAACTCAGTTTTTTCTCATTGACAGAGTGTCTCTCAGCGGTATTCCCTGCCTTTCCCTTTGAGGCTAATCTTATAATTCCTGGGCTGGACATTTTCTTTCCGTAACACAACTTCACTTCTTCCCGGAGAGAGGCAGGTGGTTTTTGAAAGACGATGGGCACATGTGCCCATGGGCTCATGTCAATCTGAAAGCGTGGCACGTGGCTCGGGCCTTCTCGACCGTGTTTGTTTAAAGGCGCATCACACCTGCGTTTCTAGCTGCCGCCACACACCTGGGCTCGGGTCTGCGCTCCAGGGACCCGACGAAGGAGGAGAAGGCTACGAGCCTCAGAGCTCAGTCCTCACCAAGTGAAAAATCATGCGGTGACTCGCCAGGAGCGAGCCTCACTCTACAACAGTTTCCCAAGAAAACCAGGCCTGCAGTGCAGGCGGTGGACGTGGGGCGGGCGGAGAGCGGCGAGCACCTGCTTGGGAAGTGATACCACTAGACTCCATGCCTTTTGCTTCTTCAAGAGGACAAGAGCCTCACAAATGAGACTGCGGTTTCCCTTCCAAAGAGAAAGCTCCCCTGAAGGCAAGTGAAGGGGAAAGTGGGGAAGGCATGCGGATATCCCAGCGGGGCAGCTCCTGAACACGGAAACCCCCTGCAGATCGGAGGGGACACCTAAGCTCCGAGCTCTGCCTGCTGAACCAGGACGCGACCAGGGGATCAGCCTGGAGGCTCATCCTAAGCCGGGAGGCGGCATTGAACTTGGCGAAGCTAAGCTGCTCTTGATCGCGGCTGCCAGGCCACTTACCAAGCTGCCCTTTCTGCCCCCGAGGAACACAGGGCAGAACAAACAAGAGGCATTTTACAAAGTGCATGTTGCGATCTGCGGACAGGGAGGCAAAGAGGGCTGCGGGTCAGATGCAAGCCCTGAGGTGAGGGTCCCCGAGTGGCCAGGGCCCTGTGGCCAGGAACCCCAGGGCCCGAGTGTGCAGGACGGCAAGGACCCGCCCCCCTGATCACTTAAGCCTCCCAGGCTCATGGAAAACAATGACTTTCCTTGGATTCGCCATGTAGCCTCAGGGCCACTGCGCACAGCTCCTGGGACTGGGGGGAGGAGGGGGTGTTGCTGGAGAAGGAATGATTGTTCTGAGCCTTAGAAAATGAGATTTTCGTGCTTGAGTTTTCCCAGGTGTTTTTTGCTATCAGCTGCAGCAACTTTGCTGGAGAGCTGGCTGGCTATGTGTGCAAGCGTGCGTGCCTGCATGTGCTGTGTGTGTGCGTGTGCATATGTGGGAGTGTTTAATATGGAGGCAGAGCAATCAGGTAGAAGCAGACTGTGTAACGGAAAGAATGGGTTTGAGAGTGAGACACACACCAGTTCAATGTGCTGAAGAGACATCACTGAAATACTCTTTGCCTCACTTTCTTCAACTAAATGACTGGGGGCACCATGTCAACCCTTTGCCCAACCCCCAGGAAGTTTCCACGTGATGGCCTAGGTCTGTGGTCAGCAAACCGCGGCTCACGAGCCACATGCGGCTCTTTGGCCCCTTCAGTGTGGCTCTTCCACAAAATACCACGTGTGGGCGTGCACGTATAGTGCGATTGAAACTTCGTGGCCCATGCGCAGAAGTCGGTTTTTGGCCTGGGCGAGTCTAGTTTGAAGAAGTGGCGTTAGAAGAAGTGGGGGGTGTCGGTTGGTCTCACACTGAAGGGGCCAAAGAGCCGCATGTGGCTCGCGAGCCGCAATTTGCTGAGCCGCAGTTTGCCGACCACTGGCCTAGGTCATACCTGCACGGGAGCTGGCACACAGTGAGCGCACGGATGTCCTCCCTCTCCTTGCACAGAAACCTACGTGACTGGTGGCCAAGGCTTTCGCCCAGGTGTGCAAAGAGAAGCCATGGCCTCAAGCAGCAGAAGGGCCCCCCAGAAAGGTGGGGCTCAGGGTGAAGACAGAGGGGGGCAGGATGAAGGGACCTTGCAGGCTGTCTCACCTGCTCCCTGGGTAACAGATGAGGAAATAAGGCAACTAGCACGGAGCCTGCTCATCATCCTGAGAGATTGATTACCTGTGTTAGGCACGGCATTACTAACACACCCAACTCACCCACATGGTAGCCTTACCATCGCTAACTCACCCAACTTGCCCACACAGTAGCCTTACCACACCCATTTTACAGATGAGAAAACTGTTGAAGGCCAGTTTCAACAGTTTATCTCATGGAGGACCTGTGCCTGGCCCAGGGGACTGCTCGAGGAATGTTTGCATCTTTAAAGGATGGCGTGACCTTCAAAGTGTCTCAGGAGGCAGGCAGGAGGCCACTCTGGGGACTGAGGATCAGAGACATTGAGCAACTTGCCCTGGGTCACCCAGCAAGGAAATTATGGAACCAGGCCTGGCCCTCAAGTCTTCTCCATAGCATCCCATGGAGGGAGAAATGCTGACCAGCTTTTTGGAGGCGAGCTGCCCACAAAAAAACAAAGGAAACCTCCGCAGATGAATGCTTACAATTCATTTCTCATGCAGTCACAGGCATGTAGGGGTGAGGTTTCCTGGTGTCTAAAACTTACTTTCCAATGATTAAAGATAAAAGAGAACAAAAGAAGGTTGGATCTAAGTGCAGGGCATTTGTTCATCTCACTACTGTTCTTTCAGCTTTGACATCGATTAAAAATTCCGTCGGTAAACAGTTGGAGACAAATGCATGTCTCTCCCTTCTAGAAAGCCCTGGAGAGCTCCCCCTCCCCAGCAACACGCTGTTTAAGGGCTGCACATACTCAGACACTGGGAGTCCGTGAGCGGGGCCTCCGTTTCGGACCACAGCAGCCTCTGCCCCTCGTCGTCCACACAGAAGGCCTTCCCACTGTCCCTGGCCCTCTGGCTGGCGCGGTACCGGCCGTCCTGGTCACACTGCAGGCCGGCCTCGTTCCTCTGACAGTCGGTGACGCCTGCAACCGAGAGATGGACACAACGCTGAACGGTCGATGGCGTGCCTCTGGGGTCCCCTCCCCCCAGATCCCAGGCTCCCAATCATTGATCAGACAGCCAAGTCACACATCTGAGCCACACACCCTCTAGCTCAAGCATGTCAAACTTCCGGCCGACGGGCCGCATACCTTGTTTAAATAAACGAGGCATGCGGCCGCCCGGCCAGCCGCGAGTTTGACATGCTTGCCTAGCTCATAACTCCTCAGTGACTCCGCCCTGACCCAAACATGATGTCCAGGCTCTCTGCTGGGCCACTAGACCCCTGAGGCCTGGCCCCACCCCTCTGGTTCTGCACAGGGGCCCTGAGCTTCCTCGATCGCTGCATTCATCGCCGGGCGTGCACGCACCACCTTCAGTCGTACCATTTGCTCAAACCCAGGCCTTGCTCTGCGGGTTCTTCTTCTGGTGCTCAGCTCTCCCCAGTCTTCAGTGAGTCCACTCCTCACAGCTCATCAGCTTTCAAGTCAATCCTTACCCCCCGCCCAGGGGCAGCCTCCTAGCCCTGACATCCCTCCTATCAAAGCCCATCCTCACAGCATGGAGCACGGTCATTCCTCCCATTGGTCCATGTGAATGAATGGTTGCTCCCATTGGTCCATGTGAATGAATGGTTGCTCCCATTGGTCCATGTGAATGAGTGGTTGACCACTGTCTGCCTCCCACTTGGTAGAAGCTCCAAGAGGGCAGGGACCTGACCTGGTTTTGCTCCCTGTTGCATCCCAGCGTCTCCCGCACTGTGACATTGTGATTTCTAATTTAAAAATAGGTATATGCCTACCCTGGCCAATGTTCCTCAGGGGTCAGAGCATCAGCCGGCACACCCAGGGGTCTCAGGTTCGATTCTCGGTCAAGGGCACGTACCTGGGTTCCAGGTTGGATCCCCACCCCTGGTCTGTGTGTGTGCAGGAGGCAACCAATTGAGGTGTCTCTCTCATGTCCATGTTTCTCTCTCTCTCTCTCTCTCTCTCTCCCCACATCCCTCCCTCCTACCCCTGCTATTTTAGTAGCACCCCCTCATTAACAAGGGCCAGTACATGACGCTGACCCCCTTGTAAGAGAGCGTCCCTCCAGCGGTGTGTCAGCACGGGAGGTCGCCCTCAACCACAGCGAATGCATCAACGTGGAATGTCAGCGCCCCGGCCGAGGAATCCCTCCTGCCTCCTGGAACTCCCACTGCTCTTCTGCTCAAGGAAAATGCCTTGATCAGAGGAGGTGACTTGATCTCTTTCGGTTAATTACTTTCAAAATGTATCACTAGATTTTTTATTTTGATTATTTCAGAGAGAAAAGGAGGAAATAAGGCAACTAGCACTTCTGGCGAGAGAGAAAGAAAGAAACATCAATGATGAGGGAGAATCATGGATCGGCTGCCTCCTGTACACCCCACACTGGGGATAGAGCCCACAACCCAGGCATGTGCCCTGACCAGGAATCGAACCCTGACCTCCTGGGTCATAGGTTGATGCTCCACTGCTGAGCCACGCTGGCCAGGCACACTATTCAGATTTTAAGCAATAATGGTTTGCCTCTCGTTCACACAATTTCAGGCTATGAGTCCTCGCCAGGGGAAACCCAGCGACGCCCACGTGACTGTTAAGTGGGCCACATGAAATCACGTGACCTACGGGAAGGCCATGGGTACACAGTGTCCTGACCTACGTACAAGGGAAAGGGCACGACCACACAGTGGCAATGCCTGCAGGTGGAAAGCATCTTCCGCCTGCCAATCTGATAAGGCCGACAGGAACATCAGAAGTTTCTGAATCAGTACCGAGATCAAAGGCCAGACTTTGGCTAAAGGACTTCTCTGAGTCTTAACCTTCCGATCGGTAAAAATTAGGCTTATAATGTTGACCTAGAAGGGGAACTGGGAGGATTAAATGAGACAGCACAGGCAAGATGCCTGGCCTAGGTCGTGATGGGGTGCGACTATTCAAAGATGGTGGCCTCTTTGATTATTGCATTGCATACCCAAGGGTTGTCAAGGGTGGGCAGTTTTGTCCCCATAAGATGCTCCTGGCAATGTCTGGTGACGTGTCTGGTTGTCACAATTTGGTGGGGCGGGGGGTGTGCTGCTGTCATCTAATGGGTAAGGGCCAGTGAGCTGCGACATAAACCTGCTGCCACACATGGGACAGCCCCCAGCACGAAGAAGTATCAGCCTCAAATGGCCACAGCGCCAAGGCCGAGACACCCGCTGTGTCCCCACCGCCCCGCAGGCTTCTGTGTCAAAGCGAGACCCTTTAGAACTCACAGTGAGTCCGACTGAACGCGCCGGCGGAAATGGTGGTTCTGCCCACAGGACACGGGGTGCAGGTCAAGCTCCCGGCCTGTTCCTGGTAGAATCCAGCGGGACAGGGAACACACTGCTCGTCCTGGGAGTAGCTTCCTTCGGGACACTTCACTGGAAAGAGACACAGGGACGTGGTGGTCAAGGTAAGACACTTGCGTCACAGTTACGACCTCATGGCACACAGGGTCTGCATGTGAAATCCCCGAGTCAGCGCAAGACATCACTCACGGAACAAATGTGCATTGAAGACCCGCCGTGTGCTGGGCTCTGAGAGCCCAGGATGAGCTGTGAGGAAGGTAGACAGTGCCTGCTCCCCGGGGGCGACAGGCTAGCAGATGAGAGTGTGTCCGACCAGAATCTCAGAGACTGGGAAGAAACGAAGCAGGGAGGAGGGGAGGCTAGCGAGCCGGGCCCCTCTGAGAGGTGACACTTGTGGCTTGAATGATGAGAAGTACCCCAGGCAGAGGTCAAGGACAAATTCTAGGCAAGTGCAAACATCCTGAGGCAGTGATGAGTGTGGATTATTCAAGAAGTGGAAAGAGAAAAGCCAAACAGCCCTAGCAGGTTTGGCTCAGTGGACAGAGCGTTGACTTGCGGAATAAAGGGTCCCAGGTTTGATTCCGGTCAAGGGCATGTACCTCAGTTGCAGGCTCCTCCCCGGCCCGGCCCTGGTCAGGCACATGCAGGAGGCAACCAATCGATGTTTCTCTCATATCGATATTTCTCTCTGTCTTTCCCTCTCTCTTCTACTCTCTCTAAAAATCAATGGAATATCCTTGGGTGAGGAGAGAGAGAGAGAGAGAGAGAGAGCAAACAATGCAAAGGCAGCTACTGAGATCAAGCTTAATGATGAAGGGAAGAGGTGATACTGGAGAACCACCTGAAAGATGAGTTCCAACCATCGGTCGCCAATATCGATATGTCTTTTCCTCTCTCTTCTACTCTCTCTAAAAATCAATGGAATATCCTTGGGTGAGGAGAGAGAGAGAGAGAGAGAGAGAGCAAACAATGCAAAGGCAGCTACTGAGATCAAGCTTAATGATGAAGGGAAGAGGTGATACTGGAGAACCACCTGAAAGATGAGTTCCAACCATCGGTCGCCATGGCAACAGTTCCCAACGTTAAGGACAGGCTGGACATGCACAGTGTAGGGGCACAAGCTTTGGGGTCGGCAGATGGGGTCAAGTTCCTCTCCCCACGATACTTGCATGACTTTGGACTTGAGCCCCATTCTCTGCAAACCAAAGCCTTTCCTGCACCCAAGACTACCAACTTCCTTTGACCAAGTAGCAAGCGCGGACGTGCGTGCGGGACATGCTGGAGTGAAGCCAGCGTTGCCCTAGCAGCTCCCATCTCTGGTACATGCTCACCACCGGCGTTTCTGAGTCAATCAGAAACCCAGACGCCTCCTGGGAACTGAAGGGTGCGCTTTCCGGGCGGCCCCGAGCCAGCCAGGGCCTCGCTCGAGAACGGGGTTTCGGTACTCCTATGAGTCAGCCTGTTGATCATCTCTAGTATTTTAACCCCGGAGCTGGGACTGTTTTTTTCCAGTGGTCTCCAAAGTCATGGCTAAAGGAAAACAAAAACTTCCCACCAGCCCAAGCTGCCCGCCCCAAATCTTAGATTGATGACTGACGGGGTGGGGGATGGGGCCACATGGAGGCCGCAGGAAGGGCAGCGCCACAGCCCTGGGCTGGAGGGCAGGAGTGCTCAGTAAGTGGCGCATCTGGACTGTGCTCGGGGCAAGCACGTGTCTTTCTCTCCATCGCTGACGGCCACAGTCTCATCTGCCCAGAGGAACCCTGTGTCAGTCACGCCGGAAGGTGACCCAGGCACTACCCAGTGTTTCATGTAAAGAGGGAGAAACAGGCCCAGAGAGGAGGGCTGACTGGCCCAAGGTCACCCAGGGGTCAGAAGCATGGCTTGCCAGTGTGTCGGTCAGAATGAGACCGTGCCCAGGGGATCGCAATCCTCCCCTGGCAGGTGTGTCCTCTCCAAGACCCTTGAGTCCGTGGCACCAACGCGGATTCATCCTTCAGGTAACTCCCTGCTCCTCTGACTATACCTTGGCCACCTCTTCATATAGGTCTATCTGCAGCCGGAAAATCACCCCCCGCCCCATGGCCTCCACCCCTCCCCCATGAAATGAGACCAGATGGCCTCGTTGAGTTTGCACGTTTCCCAAGCTTTTGGTCATGCCCACGAGGTCCCATAGTCTCACCACAATGGCGGCCAGTATCTGTGAGGAGGCAGAATGGGCCTTCACCCTTAGCCGGCTCACCCAACGCCAGGCCTACCCCTGCCACTTTCCAACTTAAAATTCGTTCATGGTCTAAGCCCCTTGCTGGGCCCTAAGGCCTCTCCCTTTCTCTCGCTGCCTATCTCCCCAGCCCCGTGTCCCGAGTTCCCCACACACCTCATCCTCCAGCCACATAGGCCGTGCGCACTGTCCCCACTGTCCCCACAAAGCCACCCCTCTTCACACGCCCCCTGCTCTTGCACTACCCCAGCGTCCAAGGGGAAGGGGTGACTTCCATCCTCAGTGTTCTTCCTCTGTCCTGTCATCTGAGCCTCTAGGGTGATGACTCTGCCCACGCACAGTTGGGGATTGAAAGACTTTTGAATAAAGAAAGATTCACCCGGCCGGCGTGGCTCAGTGGTTGAATGTCGACCTACAAACCAGGAGGTCACAGTTCGATTCCTGGTCAGGGTACATGCCTGGGTTGTGGGCTCAATCCCCAGTGTGGGGTGTGTAGAAGGCAGCTGATCAATGATTCTCTCTCATCATTGATGTTTCTACCTCTTTCTCCCTCTCCTTTCCTCTCTGAAATCAATAAAAATATTTTTTAAAAAATAAAGAAATGAAAGATTCTGCGCTCTGTACGTGCACTCTCCCCGAGCTCGGGGGCCTTTCCGCAGCCTCACACAGCTCAGTAGCAGCAGTGCAGGGAGTGGTGGACCTACCGCACCCCAGTGGGTCCTGACTGGCGTCGCTGGGGGCCGAGACTGGGTGGAATCCTTCCAGGCACCCATAGCGGGTCCTGGGCGAGGTGCCCACGCTGTCCCCGTGGAGGAAGCGGAGGGACGTGTCTGCTGGGAACGTCTTGGCATCCAGATGCAGCCGGAACTCGCCGCTTCGGATCAGATCCGCGAAGCGCCCCGCGAGGCCCTTGCCCAAGGCTTCCTCTGTAAGACACGGGGTGGGGCGGGAGTCACCTCACGGTTCTCAGCCAGGCCCGGGGAGGGTGCAGGGGCAGAGCCACCAGGCACCCACGCCGAGAGGAGGCCCAGGCACTGTCCAGTGTTTCACGGTGAAGCGGGAGAGACAGGCCCAGAGAGGGGGACTGACTGGCCCAAGGTCACACAGGGGTCAGAAGCCCAGTGAGCCCTCCAGCCCAGGTCTGTGGCGCTGCCCTTCCTGTGGCGTCCATGTGACCCCTCCTCCCTGCCACGCTGGGACAGGACATCATGATTTCGGTCACCGGTCTAAGGTGCACTGTCTGGATAAGCACCGTTTGGCAAGCCACCACCTCTGAGCCTCAGTTTCCGCATCTGCAATATGGACGCGCCTCTCTCGCAGGTGGTGAGGATTCAGAAAATATGCAATGGGGCCATGGCAGCAAAGGCAGAGCCTGCAGGAGGCAATGAGCCCCCCGCCCCCATGCACACCGAGACGCCCCTCTGGGTGACAGGAGTGCTTCCTGGAGGGAGAGGAGCCCCCATCTGGAGCCGGGTGGACCTCAGCACACAAGGAGCACTTGCTTCCAACAGGCTGCGCAAAGCCAGCCGCGGCCGGAACCCTCAGTCGTCACACTGACGCTAGGAATGATCATCCCCACCTTTTCCAGCTCCCAACACAGCCCCATTATCCAGGCTCTTCCAGAGGGAGACAAAGGGGACCCTGAATTCATGATGCTGGGGATCATTGCCATGAGGACGGCAGAATGGCAGAGATGCCGCCTCCCTTCTGGTTATACCCTGGCCACCTTTTCCAGAAGTTTCCTCTCATAGGACAGCGGTCATGTCCAGCCAGTCCGGACCCTCGGGCTATCACACCATCCCCTCTGCTTCTCCTCGCTTTCCACCCCCACGATCCATCCTCATGTCCCTGCCTGTTCTAGAAGCTCAGTGACGGGTCTACATAGTGTGAGTGGTCTGAGATGTCTCACAATTTGGAGAGGACAGAACGCGAATTATAAACCAACAGAGGCTCCCTCTCCCACCTTCTCACCCTTTTTCACACCTATATCCCCTCTCTCTGCCCAGAAAGTCCAGTGGAGAATTAGAAAATGCTCACAGAAACACAACCAGGTGATATTTTTGAACGCTAGTAAGCCATTGATCAGAAATGTATTGGTTTTTACACACTGTTTGATACTTAGCTCCTCCCGGGAGCCCGGCTGATCATTCTCACTAGAGACCCACAGGAAGGGATGACGGCTCCACCGGCTCCATTTGACAGATGAGGAAACCGAGACTCGGAGACTCTGCATAGCTCCTCCGAGGCAGCCAGGCAGGGAAACATACCGACGTCACGCAGATCGGGGAGAGAGGCCGGTGGGACGTCCTCGAGCCGCAACTTCCACGTGACATTCACTCCCAAACGCTCCTGGGTCAGACACTCCACCCGCACCGCGGAGTCGTCACAGGCAGGAACGGTAACAGGGGTCCCGACCGTCTGCACCTACGGGGACAGACGCCTTCAGTTCAAGAACACAGAGCAGGGAGCCAGCTTTTTTTTTTTTTAATACATTTTAACTGATTTCAGAGAGGAAGGGAGAGGGAGAGAGAGATAGAAACATCAATGATGAGAGAGAACCATTCATCGGCTGCCTCCTGCACACCCCCTACTGGGGACCGAGCCTGCAACCTGGGCCTGTGCCCTGACCGGGAATCAAACCACGATGCTCAACCACTGAGCTTCGTCGGCTGGGCGGGAGCCAGCTTGTGGAGCCCACAGCAGGCCCAGCCTGGCTTCTCCTCCCAACCTGAGCATCGGTGACTGCGGGGCAGGGTGGGTGGATGGATGGTGAGGGGCATGGTTGGTCCGGGTTCAACACCAGCTCACGTCACACTCTTTCTAAGGGTAAGAGCCCAAGAGCTTCCATCCCCCTTAGGGGATGTTAGTCCATCAAAGCTCGGGTGCCCGGAGGCGACAGGAGCTCGGGCACCTGCGCGCAGTTCTGTGGGGGCAGCCTGGGCTTTAGGACGCCATCGACATGACCTGCCACGCCACAGACTGGCACCACGCATGCACCCTGTGCCACGTCCCACACGATGCCCGGATGAAGGTGATGGTGGCTATGGGGGTTCACGCAGAGGTCATGGGTGAGGAACTGCTACGCGCCGGTCATTCATCCAGTGACGTGACAGGTTTGGATTCGCCTCTGCCGCTACCTATCTAGCCTTGGCCGACTTACTTTCTCAGCCTGAGCCTCGGTCTGCCCACGGGTAAAATTATCAGGTGTCACACTTCAGGTTCAGCGGAGGCTCTCAGACCCCAGGACCCCGAGCTCCGCCCCCGCCCCGCCACGGGGGAGGCAGGCACGCACCTGGACCTGGCAGAAGCCACGGGCTGTGAGCTCGTCCGAGACGAAGGCCTGGAAGGCCAGCAGCAGGCCCGCGTAGTCGGCGCTGCACATCTTGCCCGGCGGGAGCCGGAGCTGGAACTGGGCTCGGGTCTGCAGGGTCTGCCACAGCTGGGGCCCTGTGGGGACAGTCGGGTCAGCAGACGCAGCACACAGACCTGTGGGATCCCTTCCTGCCTTTGTTAGCTTTTCCTCTGCAAACACAACCCTCCTGCCTGTGGTCTGGAGCACGCCGGCACTGTCATCTGCACTGTCCTCCTCGGTCCACACACGTCCAGGCGCGACGGATCCCTCCGAAGCCAGAGCCCCTCCCAGCCAGCGGTCCTGCCCCGGCCTCTCCGCCCGGCTGCCCTGCGTCCTGGGCCCTAGGCAATCCTCTTGGCAAAGCCCCCGCGCCCCCCCCCAACCCCGGCACAACCTTGCATTCGAACGGGGCAACTCCATGTGGCTTTGCCGGTGGAGAGCAGACTCCGCAGCACAAAACGCATGCTCTCAGGTGGCTCAGTGCACACCCTGCACATCTGGACACAGCAGCCCTACGTCCCACGTCCGAGTCCAAGACCCACCCCTCCCTTCTGCCAAGTCCCTCGCTCCCAGCCCAGCCGGGTCTGGATTTCAGCTGGGGCCCTTTTGTCATAGTCAGGTGGGCAATCCACTTGTGTGTCAACATCACATTTTGAACTTTTTCTGGATAGCATTCTCTATCCCAGGATGCTTTGCAACAAACACTGTCCATTGACACTCGGCCAGCTCCCCAGAGCCTGTGGCAGTTCGAGGTTTGGGGTCTCTAGCCTAGACACCCCTTCCACAGCCCTAGGTGGACCCCGTGCCAGGCCCCAGCGTCCACCCCTGCCCTGCCTGGCTGAGTACCCACGCCAGCCTTTGCCAAGGCCGCTGCGGTCGGAGCCCGGTGCCGTCTCACAGATGGTGCACATGAAAGTGGGTCCAGTGTGCGGGCAGGACAGCAGCTGCGCCCATATTCAAACAGGGCACAGGCCCACAGCTCTGCCAGGCGTAGAGGGACCCGGGGGAGAGGCTGATGCGGAAGGTCCCACTCAAGGGCCGGACAAGCAGCTGAGAGCTTGTCCCACCATAGTAACTGACACAGCCATGGACCCCCACCTGCTGGACCCAGTCCCACCCCCAACACCTCCCCGCAGAGCCTGAAGTGAGGGCCCTGCTCCCGGGAGCAGACAGCTCCAGAGAAGCCGCAAAGGGGTCTGGGAAGCACATGGGCTCCTTCCAGAGATGCCCCATGGGCCCCTCTCCTGCTCCGGATCGGATGCCCCCCGGCTCACAGGGAAAGGCCGTGCGGGCAGGGAAAGTGTAAGGGGCAGGGTACAGGGCAGACATCCCCGCGGTCACTCACGCTGGCAGGCCCGGGGCTGGGGTGGCTGCGACAGCCAGCGTCTCCTCTCCAGGCTGCACTCCAGCGGCCGCAGGGGGAAGGCGCTCAGG
>NW_005364954.1:565413-567513 GCF_000412655.1 Myotis brandtii
TTGAACGGCACGGGCACTGCGGGCCTGGGAGCAGGAGAGAGGCCGCTGGGGGCATCTGGCCAGCACTAGGGGGCTGGCACTCCTGCCTCGCTCCCCCTCTTCCCTGCCTGCGCGTGGGGGGGGCTCCTCGGACCCTGGCCTGGGCCTGCCGCCTCCCTCCCCGCCCTCCTCTTGGAGGAGCCCGTCTCTCAGTTGTCCCAGGTGCTTGAGCACAGAGGACTCTTTTATCTTCACCTCCTGCTTCTTCCATCTCCAACCCAGCTGCCCACGGTCCTCTCCACCTCTAAGCAACACGTCATAACTCACTGCTGCCAATCAGTGATTCTCTCATCATTGATGTTTCTGTCTTTCTCTCCTTCTCCCTGCCTCTCTAAAATCAATAACGAGATACATATATAATAAAAAAATCCCAGCCATGATGGCTCAGTGGTTGAGCACGGGCCTATGAACCAGGAAGTCACAGTTGGATTCTGGTCAGGGCATACGTCTGGGTTGCGGGCTCCATCCCCAGTGTGGGACCTGCGGGAGGCAGCTGATCAATGACTCTCTCTCATCATTGATGTTTCTCTCTCTCTCTCCTCCACCTCCCTTCCTCTCTGAAATCAATAAAGATATATTAAAAATAAATAACAGAATAAATAACTCCTGCTGCCCACCCACGCCTGTTCAAGCTTCAGTACCTAGGGCTCAATGCGTGGCACCTCTGCCTCCAGCTGTCCCAGGAGGGCATCCCGGTCTGCCCCACCTCCTCTGCCCTGGCGCCAGCGGAGGCCAAGGCTCAGGCCTCCTTGCCTTCTCTGCGTGCCCACTGCCCTCCCCCGTCTTTTCCTTGGACTGCGAGGGAAGCCTCCTCCCCAGGTGCCCTGCCCGGGGCCTCGGCCCTAGTCTCCGCTCACACATCCAGTCCGGTCCCCGCAGCCGGCCAAGAAGCTGCGGCGAAGCTGGACGGACACCCACGCTCAGCCCCCTGGGTGCCCGCTGACCCGGGCCTCTCTCTCGGCTCTCACATGCTCCGCCCCCTCTGTCTCCAGGCAGGGCCGCCTTTCCCTGGACATGCCCTTCCCTCTGTCTGCTTATCTGCCTAGAACCGTGGTCGGCAAACCGCGTCTTACGAGCCACATGCGGCTCTTTGGCCCCTTCAGTGTGGCTCTTCCACAAAATACCACGTGTGGGCACGCACGTACAGTGCGATTGAAACTTCGTGGCCCATGCGCAGAAGTCGGTATTTTGTGGAAGAGTCACACGCAAGGGGCCAAAGAGCCAAATGTGGCTCGCGAGCCGCAGTTTGCCGACCACTGGCCTAGAAGATTCCTTTTTGACCCTCAATGATCAGCCCAGCTCCTCTAGCTTTCCAGCACCTTCCATGGCTCTCCCAGGCCTTCTTAGGTCTCCTGTCCCCAAGCTCTCGGCCCACTGGTGCAGCCCTGCGTGTTATCAGTTAGCCAAGAGTCCAATCACCAGCTGCATCGAGCCCCAGGAGGAAAGACCAGATCACAGTGCAATGCTGACCATGAACTGGGAGACTGAGAGCCAGAGAGGTCGAGGGCCACGCCCGAGGCCACCCAGCAAGGACGTGGAGAGCTGCCAGTCAAGTCTGCCTGCCTGTCTGGCTCCCATTTCTCCACCACAGTCGGCAGGAGGTCAGCAGGAGGAGCCCTGGGGGCTCTTGTTAATGAGGCGGCTCCACAAATAAAAGGTAAGCCATTGATCATTCAATTATCTCTAGTCATCTGATAATTCTGATATATATTCGTATGATATATATTTCAATATTCGATGTCCAAACAAAGTTCAAAACGAGAAATAAGAATAAGCAAGTCAACACCTGCAGGGACCCTGAGGCTGGATGGACTCATCCCCACGGGCAGCTGCCCCCAGCCTCCCCCCAGGATGGAAGACCGGGACCCGGACGCCCCGCAGCCCGCGGGCTTCTGGTGCCAGAGACGCTGCACGCGCTGCTTGACTCAGCGCCAGGCTGCGCGTTGGCAGGGAGGAGACACCCGTTTCCAGCTCTCGGGAATCCGTGGCCACCGTGTCCTCAGGCCCTCCCGCCCCTCCCCCACTGTCCCTGTTCTTCAGCCCCCCCACCCCCGGGTGAGG
>NW_005364954.1:567709-586005 GCF_000412655.1 Myotis brandtii
CCCACCAGCAGCTCTCCTGGGCCGGGCTACACTGGACTGGGGACCGGCCTCCGTCCTCGGCCCCGCAGGCCGGGGTATAGCCTGGGCTGGCCGTCCCGGAGAGGATGCTGCCCTGGGGTGCTTCACAGAGGCCCGGGCCTGACACAGAGACCAGCCGGGTGAGGCTTTCCACAGAGCCCACAGCCCCGCCACCCATAGGCGCCACCCACCACCACCGGCCTGCAGGCCCCACCAGGGTCTGAGCCACCCGCCTCCCACTGGGTATTGAGCTAGGGAAGGGCAAAGGCTGAGCTTTGCTCAGCTCTGTACACACACACACTCACACACACACACATATACACACCACACTCACACACACACAGAGACACACACACACATACACTCACACACACACACTCACATACACACACTCACATACACACATACACATACACACTCACATTCACACCATACTCACTCACATACTCACACACACACACACACACACACACACTTACTCACACTCACACTCACTCTCACACACTCACACACATACTCACTCACACACTCACAAACCCAGGGTGCATGGGGAGGGGTTGGGGGAAAGGGCGAGGGGTGACTACTCACACTGGGCACTGCTGTTGGTGCGGGGCGGGGTGCCCTCCCCTGAGGCCTGGTCCACACACCAGATGCCAGCCTCCGTCGCCTGCAGCCTGGCAAACTCTCCTGTCTGGGACAAAGCCGAGGTCATGTCAGCCCAGGGAAGATGCTGTTGAGGCCCACAGGTCAGTGAGTGGACGTCAGGAATGTCCCTCCCAAACCACCAGTGCTGGCCTCTCCGCGTGGAGGGAGGTGGCCTGGGCGGCTCCCTGATCCAGACCCGTCCCTCACACCATCTGAACTGACGGTCAGAACCACCCACGAGGCTGGGGCCACAGGAATCCAGTCTCGGGATCTCATCTGATCTTCGTGAAGCCGGAGCGGGAAGAGCGGCGGGTTGTGTTCCTATCAGACCCCCTTTGGGGACAGGGAACCGAGGCCCGGGGCCTTCATTCCTTGCACGTGAGTGGCTGCGATCCTAGCGTGAATCCTTTCTCTAGGAGCTCTTATTCCTAAAATTGGCCGCTGCACCCACTATTAGATCTAGTATAACCCCAGGAGCTGGGAGGGCGATGTGACATCTTCCATGTGTGTTGAGAAACTAAGACACAACGACTTTGCAAAATGACTTTGTCCAGGTGCCTTTAGACACGTGTAAATGACTTTTAAAGAGTTTTCATGAGTGATATTTCCTTGGGCCCTCAAAACAGCCTAGCACCGGGTAGGATAAAAACGTACGTGGTCCAGTCCTATGATAAAAAACAAACAAAACAAAACAAAATAAAACTACGGCCTAGAGAAGGTGAGTAAATGGCCCAAGGTCACCCAGCCAGACTCTGCCAGGACTCTAGCGACAATGCAGATCTAGAATTCCCTACAGTTTTAAACAAAAATAAATGTATTTCCTGGCTGATGTGGCTCAGTTGTTGAGCGTCAAGCCAGGAATTAAGGGATCAAGGTCCAATTCCCGGTCAGGGCACATGCCCAGGTTGTGGGCTCAATCCCCAGTGGGGAGCATGCAGGAGGCAGCCGATCAATGATTCCCTCTCATCATTGATGTTTTTATCTCCCTATCTCTCTCCCTCTCTCTCTAAAAATCAATTTTAAAAAACAACATAAAAAACACACATACGAATACACTGAACACTAGGAAAGCCACCCCCGGCCTGCGGAGAAGGCCTGCTCCTCCTCGGCCTCCCCAGCCCTCGGAGCCTCACCTCCAGGCAGGTTGGGATGAAGAGGTCTTCGGGGGAAGGGTCTCCCTGGGACCCGGCCTGTTTCCAGCTGGAGAGCAGCCCGCTGGCTCGCGCTCTCTCACAGGCGGAGGGGCCTGTGGGGAGAGAAAGGCTCTTTACAGGCTGTGTGGGCCCAAGGAGAGCAAGCGGAGAGCCCAGGCCCAGGCCGGCCGGATGTCAGGGCCAGGGTCTGGGGCATGGAGGCCGGCACAGAGAGCTGGAGTCTCGGCCGAGGAGCAGGCTGGGGCTCAGGGACAAAGGCCCAGGCGGGAGGCAGCATCGTGGAGGTGGAAAGTGGGCAGCTGATTTCCCGGGTCAGAAACTGGGGAGAGGCTGGGCTGTAGAACAGACGGGAGGTGGCTGTTGAAACCATGGGAGTGGGTGAAGCTGCACAGGGCGGGTGTGGGGGAGCCCAGGGCCCCTCGCCTCTCCCTGTCTCTCTCCACCTGGGAAACTAGGCAGGGCCTAGGCCTGCGAGAGTCTTCCAGACGCAGGCGGGGACTTGGGAAAATGTGGGCTGGCTGCCCTCAGGGGCCGGCCCTCGGAGCTCCCCTGGTTGGGGCCCTGAGTGCCCACCGCCGGGGTCAGGCAGGGGGATCCGTGGGCTCCACTTACACTGGGGGGCCTGGGAGGAGCGGGCAGTCAGCGAGGCCTGCACGTACTGTCCCTTCCCGTCCACACACCAGCAGTTCCCTAGGAGAGACCACGGCCAGAGCTCAGGAGGCGCACAGGGCTCGCCTGCGGGTGTCTCACCAACAACCATCCATCTTACGCTGCTGATGGCACCAGAGGGTCCCCCACCGGTCCCCCTGCCCGACCTCACTCACCACACGGGCCTTAGCACCCTAACCCCCCTGGCTCTCTGCCTGGCAGAGTCACCGCTCCCATTTTATGGATGAGTCGACCGGAGGCGAGGGAAAGAGGGCCCGGGAGTCCTGCTCACCTGCCCCCAGGGGGGCTCTTCCCACTGAATGAAAAGGGGGGCACCCCTCCGCCTCCCACGGGGGCCCATCCCCCTCACCGGTCCCCGCGTGGCACTGCACGGGCTCCCAGTTTCCAAACGCGTCACACTGGGGCACGTAGGGGCTGGACCGCAGGCGGGACGCTCCGGAGGAGACGGCGGGGGAAGAGCGGCGACTCTGATAGAAGTCGAAGGCTGCGGGGGGAGGCGCAAGGGTGAGGCCCCGCCTGGAAATGCCCGCAGCGTGGGCGCTGCCACCGAGAAGGGCCACACGTCCCTGTTCCAAACAGGCCTTCTTACCCACGTGACAAACACGCCCACCCAAAACGAGACAGGGGCAACTCCAACAGGGGGAGGCACTCGCCAGACTGTTCTTTACAAATAAAAATGAAATAAAAATGCAGGCCCGACTGGCGTGGCTCAGTGGTTGAGGGTTGACCTATGAACCAAGAGGTCACGGTTCAATTCCCAGTCAGGGCACATGCCCAGGTTGCAAGCTCAATCCCCAGTGGAGGCATGCAAGAGGCAGCCAATTAATGACTCTCTCTCATCATTGATGTTTCTATCTCTCTCTCTCCTTTCCTCTCTGAAATCAATTTTAAATATTTTTTAAAAATTTAAAAAATAGCCCTAACCTGGCTAGCGTGACTCAGTTGGTTGGGCATCGTCTCGTGCACCAAAAGGTCACCAGTTTGATCCCCAGTCAGGGCACAGGCCCGGGTTGCAGGCTCAATCCCCGGAAGGGGGCATGCAGGAAGCAATCGATCGATGTTCTGCTCTCACATCGATGTTTCTCCCCCTCACTCCCTCTCCCTTCTTCCGTCTCCAAAAATGAATAAAAATATTTGAAAACAAAAACATGGGCTGAAGCTTGAAGGAGTCTGCAATGCTCCTGCAATAATGTTCGTGTAACATCAATTAGGTCAATGAAGTGTCTTCCGTCATGAGAAGACAGCGGTAACAGATACATTGACTTCACATGTGTGGTGGCCCAGGCACAACCTACATACATGCTTTTGTGGACTGAACCCCCACTCAGCCCTGGAAGAGAGGTCATGGTATCCCACTTCCGTGACCTGAAGACGGCCGCCCTGCCCATCTTGGTTGGGCATCGTCTCGTGCACCAAAAGGTCACCAGTTTGATCCCCAGTCGGGGCACAGGCCCGGGTTGCAGGCTCAATCCCCGGAAGGGGACATGCAGGAAGCAATGGATCGATGTTCTGCTCTCACATCGATGTTTCCCCCCCTCACTCCCTCTCCCTCCTTCCGTCTCCAAAAATGAATAAAAATATTTGAAAGCAAAAACACAGGCTGAAGTTTGAAGGAGTCTGCAATGCTCCTGCAATAACGTTCGTGTAACGTCAGTTAGGTCAATGAAGTGTCTTTGGTCATGAGAAGACAGCGGTAACAGATACATTGACTTCACATGTGCGGTGCCCCAGGCACAACCTACGTACATGCTTCCGTGGACTGAACCCCCACTCAGCCCTGGAAGAGAGGTCATGGCATCCCACTTCTGTGACCTGCAGACGGCTGCCCTGCCCATCGAACTGCCCCCGAGCTCAGCTCTCCTGCCCCTGCCTGCTGGCTCCCACAGCACCCCGCCAGGGCCACCAGGCACTGTGCTTGTCATTGGGTGCAGGTCTGTCTCTCCCAAGGCAGCGTGTACACCTTTCGGTGCAAGGATTCAAGTTTATTTTGTACGTAGAGTGGTGCCTCCCTCATAGTAGGCACTCAAATACTTGGTGAGTGAAAAAGAAGGAAATGCATGTATGAGAGAGTCGGAGCGGGGGAGGTAAAGAGGGAAGAGAACAGCCACCAGCCGGGGCAAGTGCAGCCCCAGGAGCAGAGACCGGCCTCACATGGAGGGGGGGTGGAAGGACCTTCTCCTGACCCGCCACCTTCGGAGATGGGCCATGGCTCCCCGAGCAGAACCTAACAGTCCTCAGGACACCACCCCCCACGGTCGGAACCCACCGGGAGACCGGGACCCGCTCTGGTGCAGCGGGGTGGAGGGCGAGCAGGGGCTCTGGGATGAGACAGGGCTGGCTGGGGACCGGCTGGCAGGGCAAGAGGCTCAGAGCCGGACCCGCTGCTGCACATCCAGGCTCTGCTAGTTATTCACGGGGGAACCTGGGCCTGTGGCTTAACCTCGGTTTCCGCATTTGAGAACTTCGCAGATGGTGGTTGTAGCGTCATTCTCACAGAACTGCTGGAGGGTCAGATGCAGGATTTAGCTGTCCACCGAGCACAGCACGTGCCTGGCCAGGCCAGGGGGAGTGTCGGGGAACCCTGAGCTGTTGTAAGGGGTGAGAGCACTGTGGATGCTCTGAGCTTCTCTCTGTCACAGGCAGGTCACAGGCGTGGGTTTGGAGTCACTGGCAGGGTCCGAAGGGCTCACAGGGGAAGGAGTCGACGCCGGTAATGTTTTGGTGACAAGGGTGCCTCTCCTTCCCCCGTGGGGTGCTCCTAGATTCTTAGAAATGGAGGGGACTTTGGAGCCGGCTAGGAGGGCAGAGTGAGTATTGGGGCTGGAGCCCCTCACCTTTAGCAAGAGCGCTTGGCTTGACATGATAAGGAGAGACCAAGATGGCGGCATAGGTAAACACCGCAGACTGCTGCCGCAAACAACCACTTCAAAAATACAACTAAAAGACGGAACGGACATCACCCAGAACCGCAGGAAGGCTGGCTGAGGAGAGACTCTTCAACTAGAAGGAAAAATAACAGCACACCGAGGCTCAGAGGAGGCGCAGTGTGGAAAATACTCAGGTGCGGAGGTGCGCGCGCAAAGCGGGCTGGTGGCTGAGAGCGCGGTTGTCGTGGAGCTCCCTCCCCTCTGCAGCAGGCCAGCCGCCTCTCCTCACCCGGAGGGATTCAGGGGAATGAGCAGCCCTGCCCCTTCCCGGGGACACTTCCTCTGTCTCAGCACCAGACATGAGAATGAAGCTGCAGAGCGTGCGCTGCGAGGAGGGGATCCCCCTTAGCCCGACTTCGGGAGAAAATGGCATCATTGCCATTCAAGGAACAGATCCCTGTGGCACCAACAGCTTCCGTGCCCCTGCCTCCACTTCCCTCCCTGCCCAGAGTGGTCCCAGCTCCGGGTGAAATCCCACTCCTCCACTCTTTCGTTAGGTCAGATCCCGAGCCACGCACAAAACTCGAAAGGACTGGTTTCTTGCCCAAAGCAGAAGTCCTCACGCCTCTGAAGAACAGAGAAAGGAAGTGCAGGGCTTGGGGGCGGGAGGGGACAGAAGAGGAAGGAGGAGGGGGCAGAAGCAGGAAGGTTGGTGAACCAGCACTAACAGGGCTCCTGCCATCTGCCAGGCAGGCGCCTCCACCTCTGAGGAACAGAGAAAGGAAGTGCAGGGCTTGGGGGCGGGAGGGGACAGAAGAGGAAAGAGGAGGGGGCAGAAGCAGGAAGGATGGTGAACCAGCACTAACGGGGCTCCTGCCATCTGCCAGGCAGGGTGCCAGGCCCGGGATCGAAGGAAGAATAAGAGGAGACCTGTGCCTGGTCCTCCGAAGGAGAGGGCAGGGGAGGGGGAGCAGGAAACAGACGGACCGTGGGAGGTTCTCGCCTCCTGTGGGGTTGGGAGAACGGAGGCAACAGGAGCCCAGGCTGGGCAGGCAGGAGTGGGTGCGCTCTGTCTCCCTCAGGGGCTCGGATGGTGTCGGGGTGACCACTTTGTTGTGTGTGACCCAAGCCCAGAAAACCCCAGACAGGGCGTCAGCTGAGTAATATGACCAGAGATGGGGCTTAGGAGAGGCTTGGAGACGGAACATATTTGTCCCGCTGAGGATGGCGTGGGGTCAGTGAGAGAGCGGGGAGGGTCAGGGGACCCCGCCGAGCCGGCTGCAGGGGGTGGAGGGCGAGCAGGGGCTCTGGGATGAGACAGGGCTGGCTGGGGACCGGCTGGCAGGGCAAGAGGCTCAGAGCCGGACCCGCTGCTGCACATCCAGGCTCTGCTAGTTATTCACGGGGGAACCTGGGCCTGTGGCTTAACCTCGGTTTCCGCATTTGAGAACTTCGCAGATGGTGGTTGTAGCGTCATTCTCACAGAACTGCTGGAGGGTCAGATGCAGGATTTAGCTGTCCACCGAGCACAGCACGTGCCTGGCCAGGCCAGGGGGAGTGTCGGGGAACCCTGAGCTGTTGTAAGGGGTGAGAGCACTGTGGATGCTCTGAGCTTCTCTCTGTCACAGGCAGGTCACAGGCGTGGGTTTGGAGTCACTGGCAGGGTCCGAAGGGCTCACAGGGGAAGGAGTCGACGCCGGTAATGTTTTGGTGACAAGGGTGCCTCTCCTTCCCCCGTGGGGTGCTCCTAGATTCTTAGAAATGGAGGGGACTTTGGAGCCGGCTAGGAGGGCAGAGTGAGTATTGGGGCTGGAGCCCCTCACCTTTAGCAAGAGCGCTTGGCTTCACGGGGCCTGCGGGTGGCGCTGGAGGGTGTGGGAGCATCTTGGAGAGTATGCACATCCGGCTTGGAAGGGCACCTCACAACCACCGCCTCTGCTTTCCCAGGAACCCACTGGCCTGGGGAAACCGAGGCTGCAAAGCCCACTCCAGCTCCTGCTCCCCCAAGAGATGGAACAAGAAACCAGCGCGCGCCACTCACTGGACTGCGCTGCCAGGCGAAGGGCATCCTCGCTGCCGCGCAGAAACTGCTGGGAGAAGGCCTCCCGGGGTGGAGAGCCGGGGGGCAGGCCGAGCTCCTCGTTGCTCAGCCGGATTCCCGAGGCCGCCAGCAAACTCTCCCCCAGAGGGAACCAGGAGCTGTTGGAAGCCAAGACCACCTCCTCCGAGTCCGCGATGAACTGCAGAGCACGCAGCTGAGCGTCCACGCAGGAGCCGGGACCTGGGGAATGAAGACACTGCAGGTGGGTGCGCCCCACCTACGGCTCCCTTGACCCCTCTGCAGTGTGCACACACGTGCACACACATGTGCACGCACACACATGGATGCCTCAGCTGTTTGCTTCCCACCAGCTCCTTCCACAACCTGGAATGTTCTTTCCGTTTTGTCCCCACAATCTCATTCGCTCAGCATTGATGGGGGACCTACTATGGAAGGAGGTTAATCATCGCTAGTGTCTGCTCCCCTCCAGGCTCTGGACTAGGCACGGGCACTCAGACCAGCTCATTTAATCTATGCCACAGCCGACAGCGACGTGTTGACTTCGAGGGTTGGCCTTCCTCTAGAACTTGACATGTGAATTCCCAGGCATGGCAGTTCTCATCCACATCTCTGTTACCAACCTTCTACAAGCCTAGCTTCAGCTGACGTCAAATATTCGGCTTTTCATACTCCCCAGAAAGGTCTGGGCGATGCTGAGCATTGCCTCAGTGACCGGAGAGACTGGATTGGACTTGAACGGCTAGAACGCCACCTGTACCAGCAGCAAGGCTGGCTGGAGATTCTGCTTGGACAATAGCAGCGATGAAACTGCCTGGGCGTTGCCTCCAGCTGCTGCTGGTAGGTCCATCGGGCAAAAGGCCTTTGGGTTTGACACTGACTCCGCCTCGTTCTGCTTGTGCCTCACACACGGCAGGCAGCTCTCTCCCAGGGACCTGTCGTCAGCCTGGACCTACAGACCTCGGTCAGCAGCTCTCCTATCAGCCCTCTCATTCACTCCCTCAGCCCATTAAAAGCGCTGGGAGGCAGAAGCACCTGCTGAGGTCCCGAGCACCCAGAAGTGTCCTTCAAGTAACAAGTCCATCATAAGATGAGTTGGTTGTCCCTAGCCTGTTTGGCTCAGTGGGTAGAGCGGTGGCCTGAGGACTAAAGGGTCCTGGGTTCGATTCCAGTCAAGGGCACATGCCTGGGTCGCAGGCTTGATCCCCAGTGTGGGGCTTGCAGGAGGCAGCCAGTCAATGATTCTTTCTCATCCTTGATGTTTCTGTCGGTCTCTCCCTCTCCCTTTCTCTCTCTAAAATAAATAAAAAAAAATATTTTTTTAAAAGTACAAATTCAGTTCCTCCCAGGGTTGAACTCACATGCGGGGACCTCGCCTGGCTCGGTCCGGGTGCCCTCCCGTTCTTGACCGGCTTCGTCCACACACCAGCAGGTCCGCAGGTCCAAGTGCGCCAACGGGGCGCTGAAGTCCGAGTAGGGCCCTGGGTACCGGCGGAGCTGGCCGCGTAGGATCTGCCAGAAGAGGTAGGGCTCCAGGAGGACGTTGCCCCCGGGCCGGGTCCGGTTCCCGTCCAGCACGGCTGGTGGGACCTCGCGGAGAGAGGAGTACCTGGCCAGCCCGGGGAAGACGCCCTGCTGGCCAGCCTCATACAGACTTTGCAAGAAGCGACGGAAGCTGCCGGAGGCTGCGTCTCTGTAGCTCAGGACCTTCGTGAGCAGTTCGGCCGCCGTCAGCTCCCGGCCACCGTTGTCCTGGGCCCTCCACCGTTCGTACCACTCGAAGGCCTGCTCAGGGGGCCCGTCACACTGCACGGGACTCCACCGCCCGCGGGCGCTGCACTGCGGGATGTAGACGCTGGAGAGAGCGGGCGGCAGGCTGGAGTTGGAGACCAGGGTCCACACGGCCCCGAGGAAGGCGCGCTCGGCCCGCAGCTGACAGGGTGTGGGGCCTGGGGAGGAAAAGGAACACAGTGTCAGGCGAAGGAGCTTGGTCAGCACAGGAGACCGAGGCAGAGCTCTTAAGTGTCCAAACTCCGTCTGAGCCCTTACACGGCCACAGGTCCCACCACCCGTGGACAGAGAGCACCCCCATCACTGCTCAGGGACTGTGGAGACCAGCTGTTGTCAACACTGGAGACAGCTATGGGGCAATTCCTTAAGGCCAAGTAAGTCTCCCTATTCACCTAATTGGCTAATGTTATCAAGAGTCTTCTGGCCCGGCCGGCGGGGCTCAGTGGTTGAGCATCGATCTTATGAACCAGGAGGTCACGGTTCGATTCCCGGTCAGGGCACATGCCTGGGTTGCAGGCCCGATCCCAAGTGTGGGGTGTGCAGGAGGCAGCCTATCAACGATTCTCTCTCATCATTGATGTTTCTATCTCCCGCTCCTTCTCCCAAATCAATAAAAATATATATTTAAACAAAAAAAAAAAGAGTTTTCTGGACAATTTTTAAATTAACCTTCTCCCAAATCAGTAAAAATATATATTTAAACAAAAAAAAAGAGTTTTCTGGACAATTTTTAAATTAACCAGGAAATTTGGCCTCTAACAGAGTGTGAGGCTTCGCTATGACTGCATTCTTTTTTCTGCAATGCATTGTGTCAGGGCCCCCAGAGAGAAGCGGAGTTTGTAGATGGAACACCCGACGGACTTACACTGCTGGGGTCGCCCAGGTGCACTTTGAGTTCCAGGAATGGCCTGACCCTCCTCGTCCACACAGTAGCATTCGGAGTCGAAGCACTGAACAGGTAAGAAGTGCCCCTGGCGGGTACAGGAAGGCACGGACAGACTGGAGCCTGCGGGCTGGCTGCCCGCGAGGCTTAGCCTCTGAGCCCTTTGCTTCTCACACTCTGTGGGGCACCGTGGCCGTCCACCTCTCACCCTGGAGCTGGGCAGTTCTTTGCCCTGGGAGTCCACACACCAGCACTCTCCGGCAAAGCACTGGACATCCTCGTAGCTTCCTTCTGCCGTGCATGACGGGACAAAAAGGCCGCTGCGTGTCGACTCACAGCCCTGGGAGTTGAGCACCATTCCCATCACGTCACCCAAATCCCTGGCTATGTCTTCCGGCACAGACACCGCGTGCTGCAGGAACAGAAGGAATTCCGGAAGGTCCAGGAGAGAAGCGAGGGATTTCAGGGCGTTTTGGTTCTCTTGCACGTTGACCTCGAAGCCAAAGCTGCCCACAATTGTCTTATTCATAGCCCTGCCTTCCTTCGCGGCTCCTGGCGTTTCCACAGTAGCATTCGAATCCAGTCCCGCAGAGAGGAGTTTGGCTTGATTGACAAGTCCTCCTCCGCCCTGGAAGCCTGGGAGGCCGAGTCGCTGGAAAAACTGACTGAAGTTAAAGCTGCCTCTTGTGCCAAGGGCTCCCGACAAGTTAAACTGGCCGACGTTCACCAAAAATCTCCCCCCAAAGAGGTTCTGCTGGAGGCGCTTTGGGTTGGCGGTAAACTGAAGGGCAAGACGAGCCAGCTCGCGGGAGGGGAAAAGCCCTCGGATGGCTTCTGGGAGGAGACTCCCTGCGGCGGGAAACGGTGGGTTCTGCCCCTCGATGAGGGAGCGGAGGATCCCCGAGTCCACAAAGAGCTCCTTGATGGCGGGCGGGCAGGGCAGGGCCCCTCCGGCTCCTCTCCGGGAGGTCACGAGGTCGCCCGAGGGCCCGAAGCGGAGTCTGGACAGGGCCCGCCGCCTCTCGGAGGAGCAGGACCCGGCGTCAGCTGCACGGGGCGAGCAGAGGAAACGGGGTTAGCATCACCAGCCCCTGAGGCAGCCCCTCAGCGCTCCCCGCTAGCAAGATGTCAGAACATTCAGCCCAGGACACCTACACTTTTTCCCCTCCGTTCTTTTATTTTTAGCTTTCGCTCCGAGCCGCGTCCAGGGAGGCCCCTTTGGGGAACGAGTTTTCCAGCGGACACGCCTTCCTCTCCTGGCCCTCCCAGGCGGGTGACCCCCCGCTGAGGGAAGTCTCTAGACATCGGCCCACTTTCCAAAAACCCGCCGCACACGTGCACCAGCAGCCTGGGCTGGAACGTCTCCCTCCTCCCTCGCCCCTCATCCACGTCCACCTGGAACCTTGGAACTTGATCTCGTGGGGAGAGAGGGTGTTGGCGGATGTGACTAGTCAAGATGAAGTCCCACAGGATTAGAGAGGGCCCTGCATCAATGACTGGTGTCCTGCCCAGAAGGACACGTGATGAGATGGACAGACACACAGGAAGAAGCCATGTGAGGGCAGAGACTGGGAGAGTGCAGCCGGCTGGGGCCGAGGCCTCACGAGGATGGGGCAGGAAGGATGCTTCCTGGGCACCGTTAGCGAAAGCACAGCCCTGCCGACCCCTTGGTCTCCGCCTTCCAGCCTCCAGGACTGAGAGAGAGTAGGTGTCTGTTGTTTAAGCCACCCAGTGCGTGGCCATTGGGGGCAGCAGCCCTAGGCAGCAGGTACACCAACCAAGTCCTATTTTTAATGCAGCTGGTTTCCGGCACACTCCCGCTGGAACCCTGCATGGACCGAGCGCTTCATTATCCGCTCTTCGTGTGGCCGCCCAATTCTTCTTTGTGAGTAGCCTGGTCTCAGCTGGCTAGTGTATAGTCTCTTTGAGGATAAAAAGCCTATTTAAGTGCTGGTAGTATTTCCTACAATAAACATTTTTCTACGCTGCAATATGTACTATTATGCTATGTCATAGGAGAGATGATCGGTCCTATAATGTAATAGAACGATGCACACTTGGTAAACCCACTTCGCACACCTTCTTCTAGGTTTCTTGACCTTCCTTTGAAATTACTCATTAAATAGTGATCAACTCAGTCAACACCGTGCGTGGCCGGGTCATTCTATCTGAATATCCTAGGATGGCCGCAATCATGTTTAAATTCGAATTCCAGTGTCTCGGTTACGTCCTGGAGCGGGTGGTCTGGAGAAACAAAGTAGTAGGACCTGAGGAGACCCCAACAGGACACCCTCGATGGGAGACCCACCGCAAGGCAGCGCCGCGTCCTGCCGCCGAGTCCCCGGGACCTCCTTGCCCTGGGCGTCCGCACACCAGCACGGGCCTCCCCTCTGGCACTGCACCGCCTGGAAGTCCCCGTTTCGGTGGCAGCTCGGGACGTAGGCGTGACCGAAGTCAGTCGCTGTGAACCGCTCCACTTCACACTTCGTGGGGCCTGGAGGAAATCCGTGCGGGGGAGAGAAGACAGGCAACAGCCCCTGGTGGGCGCACAGCACGCATTCTGCTTGCTGGTGGCATTCACGCCCCCCACACTCTGCAGGAACAACCATGAGACCACAGCCACGGAGACCACAGCCACAGGGACCATAGCCACGGGGACCACAGCCACAGAAACTGCAGTCACGGAGACCTCAGCCACAGGGACCACAGCCACGGGGACCACAGCCACAGAAACTGCAGCCATGGGGACCATAGCCAGGGAGACTGCAGCCACTTTCAGAGCTTCCCTCCCGGCAGCAGCGTGGGCATCTGTTGCCAGCTGGTTACTCACATCGGAACCTGCCAGAAAGCACGAGCTGAAGGGCGAGGAAGCGCCTCTGCAGGATCCGGTACAGGGTGGTGTCCGTGAAGGTGGGTGCGAGGGCCAGGCCGGCGAAAACGGTGTCGTAAATGTCATCGAGCAGCAGCTCCAGACCTGAGCAGAGACATGTCAAGGTGCAGCTTCCTTCCCATAGGGGGTCCTGATCTCGCCACGTACATGGGTAGGAAGAGGACCAGAGCTGCCCTGGCTGGTCGCTCAGTGGTTAGAGAGTCGCCTGCAGACCGAAGGGTCGCAAGTTCGATTCCCGGTCAAGGGCGCATACCTTGAGTTCCAGGCCCGATCCTCGGCCTGCCCGGTCAGGCCCATGCGGGAGGCAACCAATGGATGGGTGTTTCTTTCTCCCCCGCCTCTCGGGCCTGGCGATGCCACCCTCCCCTGGGATTGCCTGAGGCGCGCTCACCTGTCTCAGCCAGTTCCCGCCCTTGACTGTCCGCGCAGTGACAGTACCCGGACACCTCGGGGAACCTTCTCCGGAAGGCGCTGAACGTCACGAAAGCATCTGGAAACCTGAAGGGGCAGGACATGGACGGTCACCGTTTCTTAAAAGGCAACGCATGGCGAACAGATGCGGGAAAAGGCGCCTCTGATCATTCATCTCGTGCCATGGGCTCCGGGCTTCCTGCGGGAGTGTGTGTCTTTCCTAAATCGGTGTTACCGGCCTGAGCTGTCCTCTACCCACTGGCCGTCTTCCTTACTCGTGGCACTCGACCGATTTACACCCGAGCCCGTGTCTCGCAGCATCGGGCGGAACATAGGTAACGCACGTGGCCTGAACGCGTCCCCTCCTAGAACGGAACTCTAGAGGCGCAAGGCCCAGCTGCCGTGCACACATGTGGCACAGGGCGATGACCTCATCTGGGAGATCAAACAGCTTCGGGCCTTCAGGGTCTGTTGAGAGCTTGTCAGGGAGCCAGGTCCCCCCCCAGGAAGTTCCTGAGCGGGCCATTTCCCAGGCCACAGCTTGCAAAAACGCAAAATCAATATGACATCACTCACTAGGGCGAGCCGGCCCTTTCTGAAGGCTGAGGAAAAGCGTACGTAACTCACGTCTGACCTGGAGACTGCTACGGGGCTCACTGGCTGCGTTCCCACCGGGACGTCATCTGAGACTCCGGTGATGCAAAGCCACAGGCAGGCGTCCTTCCCATGGTCAGTGACTTAGCAACCGGAGGGCTTGCTGCTGCTTTAGGCAATGCTGAGGGGTTCGTCTTACGTCCCAGGGAGCGGGTCCCCGAGACCCAAGCCTGATGTGCTGCCACCTGTGTCTGGGAATCTATCCCCAAACCGCCAGCACCCAGAGCCTGCGGCTGTGGCATCAGCCTAGCAATCTACGGAAGCCACATCCGTGCCCGGGGATAGGAAAATGAAGAGTAAATCGGAGTAAACCCCCTCAATGGATGTGTACGTAACATCGTGTGAAAGGGTAGAGTGCGCAATGGCCTGTACGTACACCCGCTGGGATGGGCATGTAAATGAACCAGGCCTGGGAGGCGATGTATTGTGCAGAATCTGCTCGCAGCCTGAACATTAATTTGAATGGATATGACTATGCAAAAAAAGCCTAGGAAAGTGCTACAGAAGTATGGATTTTTTTCCATGTTGTTGGTCTATGATTGTGTGTATAGACATTATAGACAGAAGTTATAGACGAAAGACTGCTACAGTTCGTTATGGGTTTTTTCCATGTTGTTGGTCTATGATTGTGTGTATGTTATAGACATCATAGACAGAAGTTATAGACGAAAGACTGCTACAGTTCGTTAGTCATGCTTATAGAAACTAAACGTTCACTTTCCCCCGTTGGAGGTGTATAATAAAAGCTCATTCATTGGAACCTCTAAGGCAGCGGTTCTCAACCTGTGGGTCACGACCCCTTTGGGGGTCGAACGACCCTTTCACAGGGGTCGCCTAAATACATCCTGCATATCAGATATTTACATTATGATTCATAACAGTAGCAAAATTACAGTTATGAAATAGCAACGAAAATAATTTTATGGTTGGGGGTCACCACAACATGAGGAATTGTATTAAAGGGTCGCGGCATTAGGAAGGTTGAGAACCACTGCAAGGGCTTTTCGTAGCATAAGCATGACTTCCGTTCATTCAGCCACTGCTCTGTAAAAGATGATCTGCAAAATGTAATATACATCAACTTGCTCATACGCAAGGATATTGGGATTCAGAGTAAAGAAGGATCGGTTCAAGGTCACCCGGCCACGACCAGGGGCGAGGGACCCTCGTCCACTGCCAAGGCCCATTCAACAACGGCAGCGCGGAGGATGGAGAGCTGCCACTGCGACAGGGCAGGGTCCTGAGGGCACCCTGCCTGCTCTGCATTCGTGTCCGAATGTAAGTGCAAGCTCTGACTCTTCCCTGAGTTCCTTCTCCTGAAATCCAATTGGATAGGCAACCGGATGTCAGAACCGGCACCACCACCTGTGAATGTGGGACTCCTCCCCCAGCACAATCATCGTCACTATTGGCTGCTTCTGCCAGTGTCATTGGCAGGGTCTTCGAACTATCTTCATCCCACCCAGGGCCCGAGGGCCTCGGCCACGCGTTCACCTCCCTCTCACTGATCCCCCACCCTTCTCTGCCACCCCAAAGAAAAGCCAAACTCACCCTACACTCTCCCTCTCCCTCGCCCTCCCTCTCTCTTCCTCCACCAAGTCCTGTGGATTTCATGGAGTAAACACTCCTCCAAACACGCTCCGTCTCTCCACCCTCCTCTCTGTCAGCTACTCTAGCCCAAGTCATCCCCTCTCTCCTGGTCCAGTCCCCGAGCCCCCAAACTCCCAGAGTCGCCTCCCAGCACCCACTCTGCTTTGCCCCAATCCCAGTCCATTCTTTTCTAAGTCCAACTACAATGGTTATTAAGATATTCCCACCCCCCACCCCAGGCTCAAAATCCGTGGTGCAATAGTGGGGAGGAGCATATTTATACGACAGAAAGCGCCCCCTGCTTATCTGAATTGAGGTATAACTGGCCATCTGTGCTTTTTTTATCTGGCAACCCTGGGTGCTAAGTCTAGACTTTCCACGTGGCCTCTGTGGCTCCTGCCACTGTGCCCTGGGGAGTCGCTGGGCCCAGGGCTGCTTATCAGCAAATTCCTGAATATGGCTGGGCTTCCAGTAACCAACTACCTGACCCTTCCCATGACCTTCCTAAATCAAACGCACTCTGAGACGACATGCTTGCTTACAAAAAAAGAAAGGATCCCATTTCAGGAGTATGTTTTGTTTGTTTGTCTTAAACAATGGATGCTTAGTCCTGAACTTTTGCATTTAACTCGACTGCCCTCTTGTGGAAGGAGCTGTGAATTGTGCCTCAAAGTGGCACCAGCAAAGTTCTCTGATGCAGGGAGTGTAAACCTACTTTGTAGGCCTACTGTGTGCAAGGCTCTATGCCACGCCCTGTAGGGGAAATAGATGAATCGAGGTTGTGTGGGAGCGTAAAAGAAGCCAGACTGACCGTGCTTCTTAGAGGGAGTTCCTTAACCTCTGGTGTTTCAATTCCTCATGTGTACGCTAGAGACCATGAATATCCATCCGATTTTCCTTGTAAGTATTAAAGTGGGCTGAAGGATGTCAATTCCCTGTATGAGGAAGCACCCACTTGAACTTGAACTGAGCACGCACTGGTTTGCATCAATGAACACCACTAAATCAGACTCTTTGGAGATTCTTATATGCGCACAGGCAGGCCACTCCCTGGGCCTGCGTGGGGGTGGGGGAACCTAATCTACATTTGCTGAAGTTGGATTGTACACTATTAATTCCCTAGAAATGCATCATATTTATAGTTTTCACAGTGGTTTCATAGACGAGGTTTCATCGGGCCTTCACCACACCCTAAGAAGCAGGGAGCTGTCCCCATTTTACAGATGGGGAGACTGAGGCTCAGAGAGGGTAAGGAACTAGGTCACTTTGCCAAACACTGTCAGAGTCCGAATGAGTCACAAGGACAAATGCTACGGGCCAGGCAGGTATTGCAGAAGGACGCGGCAGGCAGTGCGAACACCGGGAGCACCGGAGGGTGCGTGCTCCGTCCAAAAGCAGCATTTCCGGGCCCGTTTCCTGGTGCCGCAGGAGAACGCACACAGCCCCCCACCTTGTTCCTCAGAATCAGGAACTCGGAATTTCGCACGTCAGGTTGAACAAGTGAAACTGCTGGTGTTCAGCTATTTTTACCTACACGAACAGAAACTTGAGGGTTCAACTTAAAACTCCCCAGTTCTTCAATTACCCTGCAGCTCCCACAAGCCCAGCCTGTGGGGCAGCTCCCACCACAGCACAGCCCGAGGCCCCCCGTCTCACACAGGGAAAGAAACGGGGTGTTTGGAGGACAGCCACATAGAGGCTCGCTCCTCCAAGAGAATGCCCACCAGCATTCTCAGCCTAATATGCTCAGTTATTTTCACTCTAGTCCCCCCTGATCCCTGGGGCTACGTCCCAAGACCCCCAGGGGATGCCTGAAACCACAGAGTGGCAACCCCTATCTCTATACCATTTAGACTGCTTTTTCCTACACAGACACACCTGTGAGAAAGTTTAAATGCTGAAGCAGGCACAGTAAGAGGGGCACAGAAAGCAGCGAGTAATGAAGTAGGACAACTGTACCGATACACTGCGGTCAAGGCCCTGTGGGCGTCTAACTGGACGGCGCCCACCTTCTCCTTCAAGGGAGCCCTTGCCGGCCTCTCCGGGGCGGGCCTGGACCTCCAGCATCACTGCTCTTGCGAGTTGGGACTGTTAATAAATAAAATCGGGGCGACTTGCCACCAGCCACCAGGACACCATGACAGGGTATCGATCTGAAAGCCAACGTGGCTCCTAAGTGCCCGCGGGCAGAGCAGCGACGGCGCGGCGACGCTGGACACAGGGCTGAGTCACATCCGAGTGGACTGCGAGACTTCCTCACGTGACCCAGAGCGCCGTGCAATTTGCAACGTGTGAATTGTTGACTTCTGGAATTCTGCATTTCGTATTTTTTGGACTGTGGTGGACCTTGTTATTGTTTTGTTTTGTGTTAATCCTCCCCTGAGGATATTTTTCCATTGATTCTTAGAGAGAGTGGAAGGGAGACACACAGAGAGAAACATCCATGTGAGAGACACACATTGATTGGTTGCCTCCCCATGGAGCCTGCCACCGAGGTATGTGCCCTTGCCCAGAATCGAACCCAGGACCCTTCAGTCCATGGGCCCACGCTCTACCCACTGAGCCAAACTGGCCAGGGCGGACCTCGAGTAACTGAAACCTCAGAAAGCAAAGCTACGGATAAGGAGGGTCGACGGCATGGGTCGGTGGCATTCAGAATGGCCCA
>NW_005364954.1:586101-654284 GCF_000412655.1 Myotis brandtii
CCACCCCTCCATCCCCCTGCCCTGGGGCCTTCACAAGAATGGGCTGGTGATCTGATGACTGGTGGAGATCCATCCTGCGTCTCCCTTTTGAGGTTTGCTATTTACATCTTTAAACTGACTTGTAAGCACAGGCATAGACAATTCACAGAAAAGCATAGACATGATCACGCCTGTGCTTTTCATGGCACCGGCTTCCGTTCCTGCTGATCCCTTCTCCACAGGAGCCTGGCCCTCCGTGCCTGTGTCCCCACCCAGCTCGCGCCCATTCACATCACTCCCTGTGCCGCCTGGTGCTCCGCAGACACAGGAAAACCATCCATGCAGATGTGCACGTGAAAGGACCCGTTTGCTGGTGTGTTTTCTAAAAACTAAATCAGCCTGGCCAGCGACTCAGTGGTGGAGCGTGGACCTGTGAACCAGGACGTCACAGTTCGGTTCCAGGTCAGGGCGCACGACCGGGTTGCGGGCTCCACCCCCAGTAGGGGGCGTGCAGGGGGCAGCCGGTCAATGATTCTCTCTCTTCATTGATGTTTCTATCTCTCTCTCTCTCCCTTCATCTCTGAAATCAATTAAAAAATAAATAAAAGAAAATAAAAGAATAAAAACTAAGTCCTACCCTGCTATCCGTACCCTGTACCTTGTAGCGTGCGCATGCTACGCTGCAGAACCCTCAACCCTTGAGCTGGCGCAGTTCCGATGCGTTCTGCTCAACGCCGCATAAACACTTACGGTGGGGACCGCGGGGGGCTCAGTCACTTTGTGCCCAGGTTTCTGCTACGATGGAAGCCGATGCAGGAGACCTCCTAGTACCTGTGTCCTCCCCTTCTGGTGTTTTTACTCCCACGGGCTGGCTGGGCCCGAGGGTTCATGCATTTTAATTGGCATAGCAGCTGCCAGCGTGCTTTGTTCACAATGCGGCCGCCCTTCAGATATCCTTCCGCAGCGTAGGAACCCCGGCCTGCCTCTCCGATTCCCACCAGGCCGAGTGCATGACACCTCGCAGCACCCCGCCCCCAGGTGAGCGACGGGCGCGCCCCGGGGCCGGCTCCCCTCACCTGTTGTAACCGTGGACCAGGTCGAAGACCATCATGTCCGTGGTGTTGACAAACTTGCACTGCACGGGCAGAAACCCGCCGTCCGGAGAACACTGCGGGGGCGACTTGTCCCCCACTCCGTGCAGAAGGCGGCGGTTCCTAATCTCACAGCTCCTGGGACCTAGACGTTTCCAAGGAGAAATGCTCACGTCTCGTGTATGAACAGGTGCATGTGCTTCTGCAGTCCACAGGCCCAGAGTCACGCACCCACGTGACAGCTGAGACCCAGACAGGGACCCAGGCACTGAGATCCTGCGATGCTCCTGAGCATCAGCCGGCGAGTACTGATCCCCCACCACCACGTGGAAACCTTAGACCAGTGGTTCTCAACCTTCTGGCCCTTTAAATACAGTTCCTCATGTTGTGACCCAACCATAAAATTATTTTCGTTGCTACTTCATAACTGTAATGTTGCTACTGTTATGAATCATAATGTAAATATCTGATATGCAGGATGGTCTTAGGCAACCCCTGTGAAAGGGTCGTTCGACTGCCAAAGAGGTCGCGACCCACAGGTTGAGAACCACTGCATTAGAATCAGCAGGGCCCGGCTGGCGGGCTCCACGGTTGAGCATCAACCTAGAAACCAAGAGGTGGCTGGTTCCAACCCCAGTCAGGGCACGTGCCCAGGTTGCGGCTCGATCCCCAATGGGGGATGTGCAGGAGGCACCGATGATGTTGCTCTCTCATCGTTGTTTCTGTCTCTCTAACCCTCTCCCTTCTTCTCTCTATACAAATCAATAAAAACATATTTTAACAAAATAAAAAATATGAGCGTGGAACAGACTCAAACCTCAGAGGGAAGGTGGCGGAGGTGTTTGGGTGGGAAGTGATCAACCAAAAACCTTGGATGCATACATGCAGAGCCCACGGACACAGACAATAGGGTGGCGAAGGCCTGGGGCGGGGGCAGGGCAGGCTAGAAAGGGTCAATAGGGGTGGAGGGAGAGGAGACATACGTAATACTTTCAACAATAAAGATTTTAAAAGATAATAATAATAAATAAAGGTCATTAGGCATTTTTTTTAAAAAGGAGTCATAAGATCTTCCCTAAATGCTTTCATCTCTGCACCGAGGGCCGGGCCCTCTGCCCTTGTCCCGTGGGGAGAGCACACACCCCCCTCCCCGGGAGCTTGGGGACTTACATCTCGTGGGCCTGCCCCGCTGGCGGGTCCCGTACACCTCCATGCCCTCCGTGTCCACACACCAGCACTGCTCCCGCCGCACGTCACACTGCACCGGCGCGTACTCCCCCGAATCCTGGCACTGAGGGAGGTAGGAGGCGGCCGTGCCGTTGAGGTAGCCGCTCAGCAAGACCTGCTGCCGGTGCAGCTGGCAGAAGGACAGGCCTGTGGGCGAGGGGCAGCGTCAGGTCTCAGCCCAGGACTTCCCGGCCTCCCTAGAGGTCGCACAGGCCGTGGGTGCTCAGCGCGTTGGGGGCAAGCTCAGGACCAGCGTGTCCACCTCTATCCCGGGATTCCTTCCAGCATCCTGCAGCCGAGGCTGGGAAGGGCAGGCTGCCCCCTGCCCGTCGGTCTCCCGGACACCCCACCGCCTGGTGCTGCAGAGGTGGGTGTGGATGGGGTACAGGCCTGGCTGTGAACAGAGCTTGTCTCCGTCCAAATTGCCCCGCGGGCTTGCTGTGCAGCCTGGGGGCAGTCGCTTCCCCACTCTGTGCCTCCCCCTCCTCATCGATAGACTTATCAGAAAGTCCATCTGCCTTCCTCAGCGAGAGGAGGAGGAGTGACAGAACGATGACTGCCCCTACCGAACATCCCTGTGCGCCAGGGGTTGTACACGTGTGTTAACCCTCACACACCCGTGAGGCTGATCCTATGTTCCCGGTACAGACGAGGAGCCGCAGCGCCATGGGGCGTGGGGCGTGGGGCGTGGGGCCTGGCCAGTGTCATCCAGGGAGTGTCAGGAGCCAGCCTGCTTCCCAGCCAGCGGGCCGGCCCCGAAAGGCCAGCACCCAAGTCCCAGCTCTCCTCCCCAACAGGATCGCTGGTCCTAGACTCAATCTCACCGTTTAAAGATGACCTCAAAAAACTGTTTAATTAAATTTAAAGAAAAAAAAAAAACCCTAGCTGTTTTGGCTCAGTGGGTAAAGCATCAGCCCACGAGATGAAGGGCTGTGGGTTCAATTCCGGTCAAGGGCACATACCTGGGTCGCAGGCTCGATCCCCAGCCCTGATCAGGGTGTGTGCAGGAGGCAACCCATCGATGTGTCTCTCTCACATAGATGTCTCTCTCTGTCTCTCCCCCTTCCTTCTACTCTCTCTAAAAATCAATGGAAAAATATCCTTGGGTGAGGACTAACTAACCAACTAACTAAATGTGACCAGCTTAAGCTGATCTTTGTTTTAGGCTTAACTAAGTCATGCCCCAAACAGGGACTGTTAATTTGAGTTCTCATCATAGTCGCTATTTTAACAGGGAAGTTGTTCCCCGAGCCTCAAACCTCAGAAACACTCAGTGAGACACGTTTGGGCTGCCCAAGCTGCTCTCTGGGTCACAGCCTGGAATGTCTGCTCGCAGCGGGACTCAGCCCCAGGCCCAGACCCTGGCCCGGAGGGGAGGGACTCCGCACCCACTTGCTCACCAAGTGCCTTGATGGTCCCACATGATTGCACAGGAGCCCTGTGGGACATGGGCCTGGCGTGCAGGACTGTCAGCTTCACGCAAGGAGAACCAGCAGCCCAGAGGGACACTGGCCTGGTCACGTACCACGCCCAGAGCTCTTTCCCAGGTGTGTGTGGCCCTCGCCAGGTCCCCCCTTCCCATGGGACACCCCGTCACCCCCTTTCACACTTACACGCCACGGGCCGCCCGGGCTGCCTGCTGCCAACCACCTCCCTGCCGTCGGCGCCCACACACCAGCAGGAGCGGCCGTCACTCCGGCACTGGACGGTCCTGAGGCGGGGAGACACCGGCGTGGACACATGAGGGCTCCCTGCCCTCGGCCTCCCATCTCCCCAGCTGTGATGCGTGTGATGAGGGAGAGAGGAAGTGGGGGTGAGTAGGGAGCGGGGGTGGGGGGAGATGGGACGGCAAGCTCTCATTTCCTGGCTCGCTGACCCCTGCAGCCTCGTCACCCATGCTCTAGCCCCAGGGGGAGGATGAGGTGGTTTTTAAGGCCCTTCAGACCCTGCGCGTCCACGTGGCGGAGGGAGGGAGCCCTTACTGGAAGCTGCCGTCCTCGGCGCACTGGGGCACGTGGTCGGCTCGCTCCCCGAAGGCCCTGGCCCTCTGCAGCTCGCAGGGACGGAGCGGCTGGGCGTCCACCTGGTACTCTGCGGAGAGGGGCTCGTCAGCGCGTGGCCTGGACTCCGGAACCAGGACGGATCCCGTAGGCACAGGGTCTTATTTCTGGCATCATCACCAACCATGAGGTCCCAACCCACAATTTTTCAACTGATCACACTTTTCCAAGTATGACAGGAGCTCATTTAATTCTCAACAAAAACCTGGGAGGGGCGGAGGGGGTGAAATCTCCATTCTGTCCATGTGACACTAAGACCGGGAGGGGAAAGGGACCTGCTCAGGGCCACACAGCTGCCGAGAGAAGGGTTCAGGGCAAACCGTGGACTGCACCCTGCCCCCCCCCCCCAGCCGCGGTCGGGCTTGGCGGAACACCAGCGAGGGGGTGCCGTCGAATTATCAAGCCCTCCCTGCAGACAGAGCACCCCGGGCATAGAGTAGAAATAGGAATTAATGGATGAGTCTCGCGTGTCTTGTTTGCACTGAGACACATGAAACATGCAAGGGCTCACTCGGAAATCGCATCAGGAGGCAAGTGCCACCTCTTCCTTTCCAGCGAGGAAACGGAAGCCTCGACGCACCCAGTCACACAGGAAGTGGCGGAGCGGCGCCCAGAACGCAGGTGCATGCCCCCCACGGGTAGGTTTCACACTACCTGCTGACTGCCCCACGCCTGATGACCTGGGCCTCGAGACAGCTAAGAAATAAAACACTGTCCATGTCGAAAGCTTGCTAACAGTGGCCCGGCCGGCGTGGCTCAGGGGCTGAGCATCAGCCTATGAATCAGGAGGTCACGGTTCCATTCCTGGTCAGGGCACCTGCCCGGGTTGTGAGCTCGATCCACTGTGTAGGGCGTGCGGGAGGCAGCCGATCCATGATTCTCTTTCACCATTGATGTTTCTATCTCTGTCTCCCTCTCCCTTCCTCTCTGAAATCATAAAAATATATTTTTCCCGGCCGGCGTGGCTCAGTGGCTGAGCGTTTACCTATGAACCAGGAGGCCATGGTCCGATTCCTGGTCACAGTCAGGGCACATGCCCAGGTTGTGGGCTCGATCCCCAGTATGGGGCATGCAGTAGGCAGCCAATCAATGACTCTCTCTCACCATTGATGTTTCTATCTCTCTCTCCCTCTACCTGCCTCTCTGAAATCAATAAAAATATGTAATTTTTTTAAAAAAACACAGTATTTGTATCTATAACTACTCAGTGTTGGTTACTATCTCATTTTTGTGTTTGTGATACAAACCACGGAAAGTAAAACTCAACAGTTATTTTAACTGACAGTGTGTGTGGGCTTAAAAACAGGTAGAAGCCCTGCTCTGCACATCCTTCTTGAGGAATCACAGCAGCCCACAGCTCCAACATCTCCATTAAATTAGGAAGATGGCGTTTCCCATCTCCTGTGCACCAATCACGAGCTAAGTGACCTTGGACCTGTGATAGCGAACCTATGTCACCTCTGACACGCGAACTCATTTTTTTGGTTGATTTTTCTTTGTTAAATGGCATTTAAATATATAAAATAAATATCAAAAATATAAATCTTTGTTTTACTATGGTTGCAAATATCAAAAAATTATATGTGACATGGCACCAGAGTTAAGTTAGGGTTTTTCAAAATGCTGACGCGCTGAGCTCAAAAGGTTTGCCATCACTGCCTTAGACAGTTGAGACCTCCTCTCAGAACCTCTGTCTCTTCATCTAGAAAGGAAAAAGCAAATAAGTGACCTGGGGACACTGAAGGGATTAATGAGACCAAGGATGTGCAAAGGCCCTGGGGCAGAGCCTGGATGGCTGAGGGGCTCTGGCCTCCTCCTGCTGCTCCATGGCCTCGGGTGGGGAACTCACCAAAGATGTTGGCTGACACCAGGCAGGCGGAGGCCAGCAGGCCGAAGATCCACAGGGCCAGCGCCATCCTGGGCCCTTCAGGGGGTGAAGGGGTAGAGGCGCTCTGCCCCAGGGCTCTGGCCAGGGAGCCTTTATGGAGCTGCTGTGCCCACTGCCCCCGCCCACGGGCACTCAGGAGAGCAGCGCCGCCCTGTCTCCTCTGCTGCGCACAAGGGCTCCTCCACCCGCGTCTGCTCCCCAAGGACACTCGTGTGGCCAGTCGGGGGTGAGAGTCTTGCTGAGGACATGGGGGTGCAGAATAGGGTTGGGTGGCTTCCAAATTCATCTTTACACAGAAAAGACGAAGCTCGGGGCTTTGTGGGCAACAGGCTCAGGCCCACAGGGAGAAAGCAATCCCCCTTCCTTTCTTCCATCCCCCCATCCCTCCTTCCTTCCCCCTTCCCTCCTTCCCTACTTCCCTCCTTCACTCCTTCCCTCCTCCCTTCCCTCTTCCCTCCCTCTTCCCTCCACCAGTATTTGTTTAGAGCCCATCAGTAGCAGACAGGAGCCAGGCAGTGAGGGGATGGCAAGAGAACAAAACAGGCACAATCAGTAGCATAGGATGGCCCGGCCGGCGTGGCTCAGTGGCTGAGCGTTTACCTATGAACCAGGAGGCCATGGTCCGATTCCTGGTCACAGTCAGGGCACATGCCCAGGTTGTGGGCTCGATCCCCAGTATGGGGCATGCAGTAGGCAGCCAATCAATGACTCTCTCTCACCATTGATGTTTCTATCTCTCTCTCCCTCTACCTGCCTCTCTGAAATCAATAAAAATAAGTATTTTTTTTAAAGCACAGTATTTGTATATAACTACTCAGTGTTGGTTACTATCTCATTTTTGTGTTTGTGATACAAACCACGGAAAGTAAAACTCAACAGTTATTTTAACTGACAGTGTGTGTGGGCTTAAAAACAGGTAGACGCCCTGCTCTGCACAACCTTCCTGAGGAATCACGTCAGCCCACAGCTCCAACATCTCCGGCTCCAGCTCCAGCCCCAGCCCCAGCCCCAGCTCCAGCTCCAGCTCCAGCACCAGCTCTAGCCCAGCTCCAGCTCCAGCTTCAGCACCAGCTCCAGCCCCAGCCCCAGCCCCAGCTCCAGCTCCAGCTCCAGCCGGCAGCCTCCCTCAGCACAGACCCTTGCAAGTCTTCCCAGCAGCAGATCCCAGCGCCTCCAGCTACAGCCAGGCCTGCTGCGACGCTGCGCAAGGCGTCCAGGGCATGGTCACCTCTGCAACTGCTCCAGCTCCAGCCCCCCCAGCTCCACCAGGGCCAGCACCAGCTCCAGCTCCAGCCCCAGCCCCGGCTCCGGCTCCAGCACCAGCTCCAGCACCAGCTCCAGCATCAGCTCCAGCCAGACTTGTCTGTCAAGCTTCCGGCCCACGCCGCCTGGATGCTCCACAGACATTTCACATCCCACCTGTCCCACATGCCCCTCCTCGACATGCTACTGCTGTCCAGTAGCAAACCTGAGCGCGTCCTGGACCTCCGCCCTCCCCCTCATCAGCCTCCGATCCTACAGCGAGCCCGCACTCCATCCCTTGGGCACGGACCCTCCCCTACACCCTCGCTGCCCCTGCCTCCTCGGCCCCCCAGCCTGACCAGCTGACCAGCACAGCCTCCCCCTGGCCTCCCCACGCCCACCCTGGCCCTGGCCAGGCTGCTTCTCAGCTGTAGGGGTGGCGGATGGAGACACACCTCTTGGGTGTCAGAAGCACTGGCGGGGCTTGGCGACCACTCCGCCTGGGGAGTGGGCATAGTGAAGAATGAGGCTTGGACTTAGATCAGCGGTTCTCAACCCGGGGGTCGAACGACCCTTTCACAGCGGTCGCCTAAGACCATCGGAAAACACATACATAATTCCATATTGTTTTGTGATTAATCACTATACTTTAATTATGTTCAACTTGTAACAATGAAAACACATCCTGCATATCAGATATTTACATTATGATTCATAACAGTAGCAAAATTACAGTTATGAAGTAGCAACGAAAATAATTTTATGGTTGGGGGTCACCACAACATGAGGAACTGTATGAAAGGGTCTCGGCATTAGGAAGGTTGAGAACCACTGACTTAGATGGCTGGAGAGGCTATAAAGAAGGCGCACGAGGAAGCGCCCCCCCAGCGGCCCCTGCCACCCCTATATGGGCAAGTTACCCCCGGGCTGTGGGAGCAGCGCTGTCCTCACTGTCAGGACGGAGCATCACAGCCTGATGGGGCAGCCACCCAGGGTGCACGTGCAGAGCGGGCCCCCAGCCTGTGCCCAGTCATCCTCGCAGGCGTCAGCGCCTCCTGCCCGGGCCAGGCGCTCCGCTCCACCGGGTTTGGTGCCTTGGGGACCCTGGAATTCACATCCTGGGGGGACGCGTGCTGTGAGGTCAGGGAACTGGGGGCAGTGAGCTGACGCCACTGCAGACCCCCCTGGAGAGGGCGAGGCCCAGGTGGCTGTGAAGGTGAGCGGTCGGGGGCCGGAGCTGCCGGCAGACTGGGCACAAGGGCACCAGGAGAGGTGCTTCTCTCCACCCAAGCAGCAGAGCGTGAGCCGGAGCCACGCCAGCATGGCCTCCGCACCCCGAGACCTCGCTCATCGTGACTCAGCTCCTTGTCCCCAGTGCCTGCTCTGGGCAGGCTCCCCACCGGCCCTGCCACCTCCCCTCTCCTTGGCCCCAAACACAACCACTTAACCTCCTCTCCCACCCCCTTCCTTCTCCAAACTGGGGGCTGTGCCTAAGGGGCGCCTCCTGGACATCGGGGGGCAGAGGGGGGTACTGGAGAACCAGTGGGACACACGGGAGGAGATGCTTTGAGACATCAGATGTCACTGTCTCTGACCCCATCGGCCGTCACCCACCCGAGACCCGCCGAGCCTCCTGCCCTCGCAGCCCAGCCAGGCCCTGCGAGACGTGTCTCCCCAAGTCCCACCCGGGAACTCACGGCCACAAACCCTCCTTGTCCGGGTTGTGGGCAATCATGGCCGTCCTGGTGCTGGACTCCGCTTCCAGAAGGTGGACACACACACTCCCCTCCGCCTGCCGAGCACAGCCGGGCCCGGACACTGCAGACAACGAGACTGAGACTGAGCAGTGGAGACAGCGGAACCACGTGGCAGTAAATGCCCTGGACTTCATTCTGCCTCCTGTGTCTCAGACCGGGCACTGGAGAAACAGCAATCTAGAAAATTCCAAAAAGCTTAGGCCCCGAGCCCTGCACCAGGGTGGCAACTGGTTGCGTGAGGAGAGGAGCCGACTGTCACATGGCTGGGCAGCCCCTCTCGCTGTGGGGTCCTGGAGGCCCAGTGGGGAGCCTGGACGTCCCCCTCCTGGTGGTGACAATAAGGTGCCTCTCTCCCTTCCCAGCGGGTGGTGTCTGAAGGGGCCTGGGGACAGGCAGGACGGTCACCACCTCCCAGCAGTCACTGAAGGTCACATGGGAGCCTAAACCCCACCCCAACCAGCGGGAACCAGGGCCTGTCCCCTCCAGGTGTCAGCAGAGGCGGGGCTAGAACCTGGATTCCTACCCCCCTCGCCCCCCGCAGCAATGAGGGGGTGCCCTTCCCGCACCACAGTGTTGCTGTCAGTTCTACTGAAACAGAAGGTTTAAATGAGATCTAGGATTTCTTAGCACAACACTCACCGTCCAGGCTTTGAGGAAAATCACTCATCAGACCAAGAAGCAGGAGATGTCACCTTGAAGCGCCAGCTAAGTCAAGACCGCAGGTGACAGGCACAGTACACAGCACAGAGCGGGCCCGCGGTCAGTGGTCAGTTAATCCTCTAGCCTGGAAGTGGCTGTTTTTGTTTTGTTGGTTTTTCTTCCAGAATCAACTGGATTTATTTTTTAATATATTTTTATTGTTGATAGTATTACAGATTATCTCCCGTTTTCCCTCCCCTTGCCCCCCTCCTCCCAGCCCTTACCCACCCCCCAGGCTTCACCACCTTATTGCCCGTGGCCATGGGCTATGCCTGTATGTAAGTTCTTTGGTTTGTCTCTTCTCATCCCCCAACCCCACATCGAGGTGTCGGTCTGTTCCATGCCTCCCTGCTTCCGGTCTTATTTTGTTGGTCAGTTCATTGTGTTCACTAGATTCCACAGGTAAGTGAGAGCGCAGGCTATTTGTCTTTCTCAGACTGGCTTGTTTCACTCAGCATCATATTGGAAGGGGCCGTTTTGATGAATGAGAATGAACAGAGTTAGACACGGTTTTTATGAAGAACGGTGGACACCGTGGGACTGGGAAGCAGAAAGGCACCGACCCGTTTTGAGGGCCCGGCACACCCAGTGATGAAACGGAGATGGGGGAAGAGTTTCAAGCAGGCGCTGGGGTGACTGTCAGCAGAGTGAGGTCAGCAGGAGATCCAGGGGCTGCGGGAAACGGGCCGCGTGTGGACCATGCGGAAGAGGAGCATCCGAAAGGAAGCGTGTGCGAGTGAGTGTGGAAAGGGGACTTGGCCTGAGATGACGAGAACCGAGAGCCTCGGAGGAAGAGGCACTGCCCCGGTGTGAAGAGAGTAGCGCAGCAGGACCACACACCAGTGTGAGGAGGCACACGCTCCAGCTCTCAGCCTCACACTGAGGATGGCCGCTCCCCGCCGAGGCTCGTTCCATCCTGGCTGGGTGGCAGTGACACGTTGCCCGGCCAATATTTAAGTAGATGTGCTTGTGCTGTTTACAAGACTGAACACCAGTTCATCTGGGACTTCTCACAAGGGACTTCCACCCTCCTAACCAAGGAACGCTCAGCCCACTACTTGTGGAAAGGCTTCCATCAATCCTTGATACACTCGGCATCGAATGGATATGTATACAGAAGTGATTTGACATATTGACTTCAAAAAGTCTAAATTTAAAAATTCAGACTTCCAATTCACTTACACAGAAGCAGAGCAAAATTTCAGCCACCTAATTATCTATCAATGGAACTTCCAGCTTGCTGGCTGCTGACAAACCAAGTGGTCTCATTTGAAGACACCACAAGAACAAGACGCATTAACACTGCCAGGCACTGAGAGGGTGTGCCAGGCACACAAGGGTTTCTCTGGGTGGGACAAGAATCCAGGCGCCACCCCAGGCACTCATAGGCTAAGGAGGCTTTGCACCATTGCTGAGAAAAAGGAGATATAAATTCAGTGTCCAGGATGTACCCATAAAAGGGAAAAGATGAGAGCTATTGTTCTTAAGCACACATGAAAGGTACAGTATCAATCTTGAAATACATTCGCAAATTTACTCCACACATGGAATACAGGCACATTATTTTTACTTTAATATGCAAGTTTAAGCAACTCTCCACAGTGTCACCTCTACGGAAGCTGCCACCTCAGTGGGTCTGATGAAGCTACTGTCGCAGGGACACCCAGGACTGTGTTGTCTGCTGGACTTGGCGCCTGTGTCAGGCTCAGAACCTCAAGGGCAAGACAGTGCTAACGACTGTGCCGCACGTTCTTCTCATCGTCTTCACATCAAAATACAAGGCCGCAAAGAGGCGAGCGGGAGCCGCCAGGTATGTGGAATCGTTTTAATAAAGTGTTTTACATACAGTACCTTACATATAGAACAGTGTGTTTGCAAATTTAAATAACATCTGAATGTACAGTGGCATGAATTCTTATCAAAGATAAATTCAAGTTTCCTGTCTCTCAGTTCTGAATGCACGTATACAGACCGCGAGAACTGATCCACAGAACGAGGCATAAAATATTCAAGTGTCATGTCATCAAACAGCCTCCTCTGAACAGCCTTTCCCCCCCTTTTTAAGAGTTTCAAAACCTGTACATACATTTTTAAATTTTAAAAACAGTCTGTTAAAAGGTAACATTTCATGTTAACCACCAATTCTTATAGTCTATGGTAATAAAACTAGATATGTGTAGATATAAATATGTGTGGGCTATGTACATATGTACGCCGAGGGTTTGCTTCAAACAAGCGTCCACGCGGCCGCATCCCTGCGCGAGCAAGTGCAGGCGCACAGAGCACTGCGGGCGGGACCGGGCTCGGAGCCCAGCAAGAGCTGACACAGCAACTTAGTTGCCTTTGGTTTCCAAAACGGGTCCATCTGTGATCAAAATTTAAAGTTCTGGTGCGCATGTATTTTTTAAAAATAAAATTCATCTTCAGAAACGCAGCTTTTCCAGTATTCCACTACCAGCAGTCGGGAGCCCCTGCCAGGCCGTCCGGTCGCTCCCTGCTTCGTCCCGCTGAGGGTATTCCCGTTGCTTTTCTGAAGGAAACACTGAGCAGTCGGGATGAGTCGGTGTGAAGCCTGCATGCTGCAATTGCCTGTATGTGTCACAGACAGGGCAGTGGCATGCACACTTCCGAAGGCCTGATGGCACCTGTAAGACTTGGGGGACAACACCCATGACACCTAAAATCCTCCTTGCAGCCCTATCATCCGCATTTGGCACACTGACCCTTCTGCAACCCATTTTGTTTTCAATGAGCTTCGTGCCCGCAATAAACTCCAGTTCCCTGGTGTTTGCTTTTAGAATTCCATTGGAGTGAGGTGCGAATTCCACACCTGTTCTCCCGTCAGTTTTCCCATCAAGGACATTCCTCACCTAAGAAGCAGCTCATGATCCTTAAAAGTAGAAACACTCTGTTTCCAGGCAGCTGGTCAACTGCAGAGAAGGCAGCTCTCACGGCAACTTACAGAACTTGGGTTTCCTCTACATTTTTTTTTTTTTTGGCCAAATGCTGGTTTATAAACAAGGATCTTCCTACTACAAACTATATAGATACACCATATCTCTTTCTACGGTGTCTTGAGTTTTATGCAATCAACTACTCAAAAACCCTGCCCATTCAATTCCCTCAGTAGAGTCCATTCCACTTCCACTGATCTTGGCAATATCATCGTAGCTTGCTCATAAATTGATTTTCACATTAGCATCCTTGATAAAGTTGTTCTCCATTTCCCTTTTCAAGGTGCCAGGCTATGATGTCACAAATCAGGAAGTGACCAAACAGCCCTGCACTGTTACTATCCACCCAGCAGCCGCATGGGCAGGGAACACCACCCCACTGGAGAGCGCCCCGCCCTCTCCCCCAGACTTGGTGGTCACAGGGAGCGCAGCGTCATACGGAGCACAGCGTCATACGGAGCACAGCGTGGCGATCTGCTGCACCTTGCCCATGTCCAACAGCAGCTGCTTGAGGTGGCGCTTAAGTTGGGGCAATCTTGTGAGAGGGTCGGGCGGCTCCAGCTCCCCTGTGAAATCCAGCCAGCTCTCCAGAACTGAAAGAGAGAAGCAACATACGTGGATACAACGAGAAGAACAGCCAAAACTGGTATCACGAGAAGGCTGCAAACGTGATGGAGACAGTTCACTTCCCTTTTTGAGGAAGGCCAATATGCACAGCACTTAGCAGCCTTTATATCTTATCCCACAGGGTTCAAGTCTCTCTTGGTAAGCTTAAACTACTGCCATTTTAGGTAATTGTTCTCTTTATATATGTTTAAATTAACTATTTTTTTTATAAAAATATATTTTTGATTTCAGAAAGAAAGGGAGAGGGAGAGGGAGAGAGAAACATCAATGATGAAAATCATTGATTGGCTGCCTCCAGCATGAGAGAGGGAGAGGGAGAGGGAGAGGGAGAGAGAGGTAGAAACATCAACGATGGGAGAGAATCACTGATTGGCTGCTTCCTGCACGTCCCCATCTGAGGAGAAGCCTGCAACTCAAGCATGTGCCCTTGACCAGAATCAAACCTGGGACCCTTCAGTCCCCAGGCAGATGCTCTATCCACTGAGCAAAACCGACTAGGGCAAATTACCTCCATTTTGAATGTCTCTTTTTGTTCTCTCATGGAATAGAGAGAAAAAAGAAAATGTGACACTATCCCTTATTATTATTAATAAAAATTGTAGAATGCAAATTCATTGCATTCTGCCTAGACGCTTAGTATATTTATGTGTTTTTAAAAAGTAATGACAACATAGAATTGAAAAGGACACAGAAATTGCCACCTTCTTTCCTTTGTTAAAAACGAACTTCTGATTAGAGTAGCTGAGTTTCCCTTAAAATGAAGTCGAGACAGTTTAAGCCTAAATGAATAGTTACTGTGAGCAGGCACAGGGCAATATTTCATAAATATCCACCTGAAAAAAACAGAACACAAACCCTAAGATTATGCAGTCACATTGTCCCAAGCTTGGAGACTGCCCATGCCAGCTGTGTAAGCACATGGAGAGGGAGCGAGGGAGGCCCTCGGCATGGCCAGCACCTGCAGTCTCCACCCCACAATTTAAAAAGCTTTAAAACAGCTCTCTCAGTGATTAGAGCATCAGCCCAAGGGCTGAAGGGTCCTGGGTTCGATTCCGGTCAAAGGGCATGTACCTCAGTGGCGGGCTCTCTCTCACATCAATGTTTCTCTCTCTCTCTCTCTCTCTCTCTCTCTCTCTCTCTCTCTCTCTCTCTCTGTCTCTCCCTCTCCCTTCTACTCTCTCTAAAAAAATCAATAGAAGAATATTCTCAAATGAGGATTAACAACAACAAAAAAGCCTAAAACAACGTCTTCATAATTACACACTGTAGTAACTGCATTTTTAGTTCTTCCTTAAATTACCATCAACTTCTTTTTCTATGAGATCCATCCTGCTGGTGACTTCATTCTGCACGTTCTCGATGTGCGTAAGGAGGTTGAGCTGCCACTGCAGATGTGCGTCTCCTGGGTCTTCAGAGTCCTTTTTATCATTATAAACAAATACCATATTCTTTTCAGCTGGATTCTTCACCAAAACACCATTGAAAAAAACAAAGAGTTGGATGTAATGTACCATCATAAAGAAAAAGATACATTAAAAACCTCATCACCCACAAAGATCAGAGAAATCCAATCAAACTCCTAGACTATTCTTAAGGAATTCTAGCCCATAATCAAATGACAGCTATGGTCCCTAAGAGTAGACATTTCTGCTCCATCTCCCCACAATGCCTAGCAGCACAGTGCTACACAGGATCAAAGGTACTGACTAAAACTGGATAAACAAATGAACTCACTAATGACAGTCTATAATTAGAATGTCCAGCTAATTCAGACTGACCCCTCCCTCAATTCATCTTAACTGATGACACACACAGATGGCAGGCAAAAAGCAATGATGGAAAAATCAAGAAAGTTGGCAAAGACCAGTATAAAGTCTAATTAACTGCAGGCGGGACTGGACTGATGCAGTGAAATCAATAAGGCAAGGGAAAGAGAAAACTCTTAAAAACTTAAGTGCAAACTGCTTGGTGCACACACACCAAATCTGAACTCAGAAATAACCCATTTCACAAATGGGGTATTAATTTGACAACATAATTTAGCACAAGTTTTATGAAATGCAAGCTTCCCAAATTCAGTAAAATATGTATTTATGGTGATTACTTGACAAAGGGAGCCAGACAATGAAGCACTAACTTGAAAGTGGCACTGCGAATTGAAACTCGATTTTGTAAAGATGAAGGCACATCCCTGACAATCCCCGTGAACAGAAGGTTTATAGATGTTCACTGGACACAGAGCTCTAGGAATTCAACTTACCGCATATTGGAGCTGATATGTCTATACAGATATGCTAACATTTTTAAAAAGAGGATTAAAGTGCCACCTTTTATCTTACACATAAAAAAGACAAATTCTATTAAAATATATACACACCCATGTGCACGTTCATGTTCTCACACAGACATTTCCATTTGGAATAAAATGTGGTTCATGTTTTTGTGGGTATCTAGGTGTGCTTATAAAACTGAAACTTTTGTTAGGGCAAAAGTTTACTGAAATAGTACAATTCTGAATTCGGGGATAATTAAGTGTCCCAAGGGCCCGTGTTTTCTTGTAGAGAAAGCAAAACTTGTCTTTCCCCTCAGGAGGCACTGCGACCTCGGAACTGTAAGCGAGCTCTGGGGCTCAGGTGGGCATTTTCTTTCCCTTTGCTGACCTAGCACATGCTCCATCACAGAGACGGGGACTAGCCCTACCTGTGCAGGCGCCCCATCTTCTCTCCCCAGGCACTGCGCACGGCGTCTCTCCCTCAGGTACAGTTCCTGTTCTTCCTCACAACTGCTAACGTCATCCTCCTCGGAGCTCCCGGGGTCCGCGAGAGCTCTGCAGTCCGGGCCGGAGCTCGGCGGCTTCTGGTAGCTGTGCTCGCTGGTTATGTAGGTTCCTTCCACTTTCGGGGGCGCCCGGGGTGGCTCCTTGTGGTTCTGCACGTGGTGTTTCTTTTCTTCAGGAGTAACTGTGTCTTGCACTATTACTTTTTTCTCTGCCCCTGCAACGACTTGATCTTGGTCTTTCCGCTTCCCAGAACAGGCCCAGAGATGAAGGTCAGGATGGTGTTTATTCCTTAAAACAAAGTGGAAAAACAGCAATTAAAAAAAAAAATCTAGCAACAAGCACAATGCATAAGTTTCACCATCAGAATGACACAGCTAGCCTGGTGATGCTGCCTTCTGTGGGCGGAGTGCCTGCCTCAGGCCGCCTGACTCCCGACTCACCAACTAGGGAACCGGGTTAGGAGGAGGTCGGGACTCAAGACAAAAGCAACGATAGTCTGTAGGTTGATCTGCCCCAGTATTTCACCCAAAATTTGAATTCTCACAATTTGATAGAAATAGTACTCAGGGGAAAAAGCAACAATGAATTTAATTCTGTTGATATATGGACTTCTTTTTCTACTGGATTTTCACTATATTATCTTTGCATTGTATGATATGAAAAACTTTTATGTGAGCATATTTTAAAATCTTTATTCAATCAAAAAGTGACACTTGCCCAGGATGAAATCTTCTGACGACGACTGTGGACAGAGTGAAACCCCTGCCACACACTCCCATGTACCCAAGGTGCGGTCCCCAGGCTTTTCCTGCACACACAGAATTCTTTCCAAACAGCCCAGCGTGCACCTTCTCTTCTTACACACGCAGAGCTCTCACCATCTGCCTTCCTCGGATGTCACATGCCTGGCCATCCTGCAAGTCAGTACCTACAGGTTTCCTTATTTTCAGCCTAGCGGCTAAGCAGTACCACTGCACATGGTCTAATCACCCAGCCAACTTCCCACCGACAGGCGTGTTTATCTTTACACACGGGTGGGAATGTGTCAGACAGATAACGTTCTAGCTATGGACCTGCTGAGTACAATATGCACATCTTTACTTTGATAGGTACTGTCCACGTAACCACATCCAAGACGTTATTAATCTCTCCTCTTTTTAAGTTACAATTTATTCAGTAACGATTCTGCCTTCTGCTGATCTGAACCTTCAAAAAGCCACGCGGTGTGGTCTGCATTAGGCTTTCCACTAAACGGGGCCAGCCCGGTCAGCGACTCACTTGAGGATGCCGATCTTCAGCTGCAGGCCGTGCAGGACCTCCGTGACGCCGTAGACGTCAGCAAGCAGGTGGTGTGTGGACACGATCTTTTTGGCATTAAGGTGAGAATAATTCTCCTTCACGAACGACAGCCCGCACATCCTCCCATTGTTCAGCCAGTCCTTGTCGTGGCGGTACTTGGCGCTCCACCTCTGCCCTGTAGAGGGAGCGGGCATTCGTCACCAAGGGTCCCACGCCTCAGGTGTCTGTTCAGCTGCCACCCTAACATCCTCAGTGAGCAGAGCGAGCTCCAGAGTGAAGACACACTGCAAAGGGCACGGGGCTCTGAGGGCGGGCCCAGGAGGACTCCCTGCCCCCCGAGGACAGGCTCCATTAGGAGTGGTGGCCGCAGAGGGCCCAGCGGAGGGACCCTGGCGTGCACTGCTTTCCACTTTGCATCATCTGCCATCTGCCCTCTGAAAAGGCTGAGGGCCGGACAGAAATGAGACAGGGACACCTGCTGCTCACTCACCTGTTGTGACCTGGATGTGAGAGAGAGTCCTAGACAAGGACTAGGGACCCCTCCCCATGGCTGAGACCTGCAGAGCCCTACGTAATCCTGTACTCCTGATGTCCACAGGAACTATACCCCACTATTAGCTGTGTGTCTGTGTCCCCACTGCACTGTAAGGAAGAGGAGGTGTCATTAGAATCAGTCAGCTGACCTCTCCCCGGTGCCTCACAGACAGAAGGCATGTGTAAATGCCGCTGAATGAATGGACAAATGTCTGCATTCATGTCCGCCTGCTTCTTCACTTACTGCATTTTTTAAATAGACATAAAAGCAATTCGTTAGCCTCCTATTTGAAGCATGTAGTGCGCTTCTGCCTCGGAAATGGAGAGCACAGGCAGAGCAGAAGTGCCCCTCTGAGAGCCAAGGGAGGAAGCCTCTGTGGCCAGCACCGAGCGGTTCCAGGGGAGCAGGTCTGCATCTCGGTCCTGCCACATCTAGTCTGTCCTTGTGCCCAAGGATTCCACCTTCTGTGCCCAAGCTGCCTCGTCATGAAATAAAGGAACCACATGTGATCATCTGAGACCCCATCTGCTCTGAAAGTGGTTGGGTGTACAGCTCTACGAGGAACCTGACAAAACCAGGGCAGAAGAGTAAGTTCAGGACAGCCTCCATTCGAGAGCCAGGCGTAGCCTGCTCAGAAGCAGCGCCAAGGAGCACAGGAAGGGGCATGTTCTGCTCCAGGAAAAAGCTGAACCGCCCTTCCAGCAAGGCAGTACCATGTGGATGAACTTATGGAAATGTCTTTGCCTCAGTCATTCATATAAAAACTACTTGGACATCTTATATGGAAGCAGAGTCTGAGTGGCAAGAAGGAGCGGCGTCCTGTGCAGCTAAGCTGTCTCCCTGTGGATTCATCACGAGACCCGTGGATGTGGGGAGTGTGGGGCGTCGTGGGTGGGTGTCTTACCGGGAGGGTCGCGGCAGACGTAGCAGGTGTACTGCTCCGGGATGCTCTCCTCCAGCAGCCCCAGGCACACGCTGTGCTGCCAGCACAGACACTCGTCGCACTGCAGGACAGAGGAGCCATCATGCGGGCCTGCCACCCACGGGGCCCTCCCGCAGCCCTCCTCCACACAGCAAAGCCAGTGAGCGCTGAAGACGAATCTCATTTCGGAAACAGTCAACTATTTCGGGAACTTCCTCTGGTTGCACCCATTAAAATGTGCTCTGATAAATTACTTGATTCATTAAAAAGTCATAAACCTATTTCTCTCATCTATTTTCCACTGATTTTTAGGTAATTACATGTTTTAAACTCTTAAAAATAGCTTATTAAAGTGCAGAAAAACATTTTTAAAGGCAAGTTTATAGCAATGCCTGTAACAATAATCTCTTAAAATACCAACTATAAATCTGTAGTTTTCTTATGTGAGAAAACTACTGAAAAGGGGGAGAAAAAAGGAGATTACTATTTTTATTCCTGAACTAACATCTCCAAATCTCCCGTGTCATCACAAAACGTGTGCGATGCCTCCCTTTTCTCTGAAAGATGCTCTGCCCGCAGGGAGGGGCCGTCTGTCCTCTCATCTTGAGGGCCAGTGGGATTTTGTTTCCACGGCTGCCAGGTGGAGGGAGACACACAATGTAAATCACAACAGGGATGCAGACCAGCAAGAGAAGGGCTAGGTCCGCCGTCAGTGTGGATGCTCACCCATCTGAATGGCTCCTGAAATGAACTGCAGCTTGAGGGCCGCGCACTAAACACCCTGGCAAAGGGGGAGAGTCTGTCTAAGAAAGTCTCTTCTCTGGTGAAGAGACGTCCCAGTCACTACTGCTGCACGTGCACATCACGCTGTGTTAGACACTGCTGCCTCCCGCAGCACAGTGAGGAGAGAGAACGCAGAAGTGCGGTGCACTGCGGAGCCCTGAAATCACTCACTCTTCCCGCAGGGAAGGCAGCGCACCTGGATCATGAAGCCGTTCTCCTCGTCCATTTCACAAATGCATCGCACGATTTCATTAAGAGCATCGTCTTCATCCTGAGATTCCTCAAAGTTGGTGGAGTCGAAGTCCTGATTGTACTCATCCCCACTCAGAAGCAAGCTCTCTGTGGAAGAGTCATCTAGGAACTCCATGTCGGTCAAGTCTAGACACACAGAAAGGGATCTCAGCACAGGCCATTTCCGTGGGACGGGATCACGCTACTACATACTGAGCGAGCGAGGGCAAACAGATGCTTTTTCTCATACACTGATGTGTTTCTCTCTCTCTTCCTTCCTCTCTCTAAAATTCTTTTACAAAAGAATTCAAAGTCCATTTTTAAGACTAAGATAAACATTTGGAGAAAAAGCATGATCTTTGGAGTTAAGATCAACCTTGGTTGGAGTTTTAATTCTAACACCAACTAACCCATAAAGCTGCTAGATTCATAAGCCTCTGCCTGTCTACCTATGCAATGTGGATCAGAATAGCTACTTTATAAGCTGGTAGTGAAGAATATGAAAATAGATATAAAAACACCTGCAGAAAAGCAGAATATGATAGAAACTAATAGTTTCTTTCTACCATCTGACCTACTACTAAGTATAAAGTCAATTTTACTTTATATGCAATAAAAAGTAGCACGAACTTCCAATGTTGACATTTCCATTTAGTTTATAGAATAACTTTTCAAACTGTGCTCAGACAGGCCCTCAATAAAGCATGTTCTACCCTCAGATCTACATTTAAGAACCTGAGACTTGTTTAAGCATTAGTTCACATACTTTCACCGCTGAGATCCACTGACAGAATCGCCCTGGGGTACTGATATGTGGTGTTCTTCTCCGTAAACATGCTGCGCAGAGCCAGGGAGGGCCCCGAAGACCGAGTCAGCGGGGAGCAGCACCTTTCCAGAAACTCTAGGGAGCTGTCTTCATAGTCTGAATAGTCTGCAATACAAGATACACAAAGGAACAGTACAGTGCCCGGTAATCAAGAAGAGGCGCTATAAAGGTAATGAGGTCAGGTTTCAGACACATAATGATCACACCACCACTTCCTCTTCCCACCCACGCCTCGCTAGATGATTCTGCGTCTCATCACCTGGGTTTGGCAGGCTACCCGATAGACTATCACTGGTTTTCTCACTGTTTTCTGAAAGCTGAATCAAGGCACTATGAGATTCTAGATCAGTGATGGCAAACCTTTTGAGCTCGGCGTGTCAGCATTTTGAAAAACGCTAACTTAACTCTGGTGCCGTGTCACATATAGAAATTTTTTGATATTTGCAACCATAGTAAAACAAAGATTTATATTTTTGATATTTATTTTATATATTTAAATGCCATTTAACAAAGAAAAATCAACCAAAAGAATGAGTTCGCGTGTCACCTCTGACACGCGTGTCATAGGTTCGCCGTCACTGCTCTAGATTGAGAATAACTCCTTCAGTCCGCTCAAGGGTGCCTGTCAGGGTATCTAGTCCGCCATAAGGTGGGAATGGAAGTCTCCAACTGTTGCAAAGATTAATTTACAAACCGCTTAATTTATAAACCTACCTCCTATTTTCAAAATTATCAAGACAAAGGAAAGCTACAGGAACTTCTCAGTTCTCATCCACATAGGGATCTTGTCCTACCTCCATTTTGGTAAAAGAAGAGAGAAAAGTTGAAAAAAAAAAAAAAGGCAATCGCCATTTTAATATACTTACCATGCTGCTTAGATTTCTTTTTCTTTTTCTTCTTCTTCTTCTGTTTTGGCTTGTAGTGATCTTTGTCTCTCTTCTCTCTCCTTTCTTTATCCTTTTCTTTTCTCTTACCTAAATGACAAGAGAGAGTGAGTCAGGAATCAGCCTGGTCCTGAGTGGTTCCTTTGTGGTTAACCTAAAAGCAGCATTTACGTTTGAATCAGCTATTCCAGTCACCTGCCCAGAGTGATGGGTTCAATTAAACTGTTCCTGTCCTGAGTCTGGAGCTCCTGATGAGCTTATTGGACTATAAGAGGGGGTCTTCATTAGCAGTGCTGAGAATCCCAACTCCTGACACCTTGAAGTTAACACAGACAGTAGTTAACATCTTTAAACGAGGAATATAACTCAGCTTCCTGATGTGGCAAGAAATAAGCTCCGCAATTTCAGACCGTCTGAGGAGACTCAGCATTTCCATGGATGATTTAATAAGAATATATTAGAAGATTAAAGAAAACTTGATGATCTCTTTACTTTGGAAAAATAAGAGAGATTAAACCAACCCATAAATAATTCCTTCAGTCTTTCAATACTTCCCCAGTGTGTACAAGAATGAAAACTAAAAACACAAAGAAAAAATGTATTTCATTAAACTTACTTTTCCTAAAATTTTCTTTTATCCAATCATGTGTACTTTAAAGGAAATAAATGGAAGTTAAAGCAGTATCCTAGAGTATTTTATTTAAAATTAATCCATCACAGATATTCAACTACTGTTCCAACTCAGAAAGGGTTAGTCTGCGATTTATCACCCAGGTTTAATCAACTCTCAGTGACCACAACCCAGTAGCTAAACTGTAGAGTATTTAAGACTGTCATCATTATTCCAAAACGTTTAGGCATTATAGCACAGCTGCTAGAAAAGACAGCACAAAACTTAGTAACTTTTTTATACGGTAGTTTAAAGAAGATAGCCTGGGAAAAATGACTATTTCATTTCAAAGTATCAACAATATTCAATGGCAGCTTATTTTTTAATAGCCACAGCTTTAAAGATGTTTAAACACACAGTTCTGAGAAAGCCTTAAAGTCCATTGACAAAAATACACACAATACTGTAAGATATGCATGAAAGAAATCCTGCACCTGGAGATGAACAACACCAGTAAAGGCTCAGACATCGCTCACGCCTTAAGGAGCACTACCAGGTAAAGAGCCAGGGACAGACCAAGTCCTCCCACTGCCAAGCCATTTAGTCTTTTGCGTAAAGATTTTACTTTCTGTTCATACCAAATGCTGTGGAGCTTTTTTCTTCCAATTTCACTTTTTTTTCTGTTTTCGATATTCCTGCAGGTTTAGGGGGAAAATACGTAAATTTAGTCAGAGAGGGTTAAAAGTATAAAACAGTGTTTTAAATTACAACTGATCACCAAGACCTCTACATAAGACTCTTTTCCCCTGAAGGTCTCCATGATTTTAGTGCCTGAACTAGTAACAAAAACACAGGACTTCTTACTTTGAAGAACTGGTAAGTTAAGGGTGATTTTTGCTCCTCAGACTACCAGACTAAACTCCTGGTTCCACTGTTAGCTTCTGGCCTGGAGCAATTCATCCAGTCTCTGCACTTCAGCTCCTTACCTGCCTAACAGGAACCAGAGTATCTACTCTGTGTTGTTGCCAAGATTATGTGTCAAGTGTGTAATATGTTTAGACCACCCCCTCCTCTGTGGTGGGGTAATCATTGGAGCCTACGTCATTTCTAGAATAACTATGGGTCTAAATATGAAGAAATATGATAAGCTAACTGCACGAGATCCACTGCGGCCCAGCCTTGGGCAATTCAGATGCTGAAATGCGCCTGTGGCAGGTCCAATGTGGCATCTCTGCTTCCGTGGCAGTTCTGACGTAAGTACTAGTCAGCTCATCCAGGGAAACAGTAAACTTATATTAAAGCATACTGGTTTTCAACAACCTGTATAAAATTTTCAACTAATATTTAAACTCCGTTGCCTACAAACCTGTCTTTGAATGCCATCATAAATGTGGTGTTACATAATGATAAAAGCCAAAGTGGAATTATTTTACAAATTGTTTTTGGTCTTTATCTAAATGTAAATACAAAGGCTTATTGACACATAAAAATATTCAACCTTAATGACATTTCAGTTTTACTATCTAATTGTTCAAAATACATTTAAACCAATAGTGCACCCCAGTAATTGTAGCAGACACAGACACATTTACTCAAGCTTCTAACTCACAGTCAACCATTCCCAGTGTTTACATGTGTCTGGATTAATCTAAGAAAAGTACAACAGTACATTTAAAATACAATTTCAGTTCAGTAAATCATGCTTTAACATCATTACTTACAAGTTCTTCTATTTCTGAATAATTTCAATACAGTATCAAAAAAGCTAGCATTTTATCATCTTCAACTATCTATAATAATAAAAGCATAATATGCTAATTAGACCAGATGTCCTTCCGGACAACCTTCCAGACGAAGTCAGGGCTGTGAGGGAAGCCCGGGTCCTGGATGCCTGCCAGTGGCCAGAGGAAAGCCCGGGTCCCAGGTGCCAGAGGGAAGCCAGGACCGGCAGCCAGGGGAAGGAAGGCCTACTCTTGCATGAATTTCATGCACCGGTGGGCCTCTAGTTTTATATAATTTAATTTAACACAATAAAAATATAAAAATACCACTCAACTTGAATTAAGTTAATAAAGCTCTAATAAGTTAAGTTTCATATTAAGTAAGAATATTGACGATCTCCATGACAAAAAATAAAACGGTCATTAGAGCTAAGAGAAATACAATTAAATTTCCTTATTACCAAGACTGTTGAACAAATGCATCACTTCCTTTCACTAATTACTGTTCACTGACTACTAATAACAACACCATGAAAATTCTACAACTTTGATGCAGTCTTCTTAAAGTTGACGAGGCATGCGCAGTGCAAACCACAAGAGCTGTGCTTTCTAAGCCCCCTGGTCACAGACACCTGCAGAAGCAGCCCTGGATCACACCAGTGCCTGCGGCCCCTGGTTCTCTGAAGCATCGCCTCTGGGGTGAAAGGTGGAGCAGGGATGGCATCCCCTGGGCTGGTTCAAAGAGAAGGAACTACTGAGAGGGCTGCCTTTATGGGCTGCAATGTGCGGGATCCCTCAGGTACTTGGAAAACAAAACAGTTATGAACCGCTGCTCAGAACACAGGTCAGGACAGCATGCAAATCATTGAGGTTTTCATGCAAGTCACACGGCTCACAGGGTTTTTAATCAAAAGGTGTCCAATTAGAATGTGACCTGAATTCCATTACTTCCATCAAAAAATAAAAAATGAAAGGGGTAATAGAAATAAATTAGAATTCCTCCAACCCTGCATTCAAACACTGTGTTCAAACCTCTAATAAATGGACTTTCAGTCATTAGCATTTAAAACCATGCATAGCCTTGATTTAAACAACTAAATCACCAGCCATCACCCATACGCAAAAGATCCTCACTTTTCAACAAATTTACAAATTCATTGTATTACAAACCTACACTCCTCTCTCCCTTTCACTTTTCTAGAAAACGGTCCTACTACTCTGACTTTCTCAAACAGTTACTTATAATACTTAAAAAGTAGAAGAGTTACTATGCCTTTCCTCCATCCCAGTACATTTTAACCATCAGAGAAACAAGAACCACACTCTAATGGTAATTAGGCATATTTCCACAAATATGTAAGACATTCTGAAAAAAAAAAAAAAAAAGATGAGGTCAATACTCCAATTAGAAGCTAAAGCACCTGAATCAAGGATGTGCATGCACAATCACTACTTCGACATTTCAGGACATTTAAGCTGGCTAACACAGCTCTTAGTTATTGCAGAGCTATGTATACTGGTCTATCTTTCTGTCTTATTACTATATCTATATAGATACTAGAGGCTCGGTGCACGAATTCGTGCACGGGTGGGGTCCCTCTGGGTGGCCTGCAGGGATCAGGCCGAAACCCGCAGTCCAACGCCGCCTGCATGTGCCTGCTGCAGGCTCGCACCCAATCAATCCCAATCGGGAGAGGCTCGTGCTGCCACAGCAGCACTTGCCAGCCATGAGCCCTGCATTGGGTGCCCTCCCAACGGGAGTGGCCTATGGGATCAGGTTGAAACTGGCTCTCCAACATCCCCTGAGGGTCCTGGATTGTGAGAGGGCACAGGCCAGGCTTAGAGAACCCACCAGTGCACGATTGGGCCAGGGAGGGACCGTGGGAGGGCTCTAGGGCGTGTCCAGCCCATCTCACTCTGTCCCAATCAGCCAGATCCCAGCAGCAAGCTAACCTACCAGTTGGAGCATCTGCCCCCTGGTGGTCAGTGAACGTCATAGCAACTGGTTGATCAGATTGACCATCTGCCCCTTGGTGGTCAGTGCACATCATAGCAAGCAGTTGAGCAGCCTTAGCATATCATTAGCATATTATGCTTTGATTGGTTGTTCGGTTGTTCTGCTGTTTGGCCTATTGCATATTACCCTTTTATTACCCTATCTAATAAAGAGGGAATATGCTAATTGACCCTCACGATGTCGCAAAGATGGCGGCGCCCACAGCAATGAGGGAATATGCTAATTGACTGCCCCTCCCTCAAAGATGGTGGCGCCCACAGCCAATAAGGAGGGAATATACTAATAGACTGCCACACCCTCAAAGATGGCGGCGCCTACAGCCACAAGATGGCCGGCACGGGAGGGCAGTTGTGGGAGATGAAGCCAGCAGGGGAGGGCAGTTAGGGGCGACCAGGCCAGCAGAGGAGGGCAGTTAGGGGCGACCAGGCCAGCAGAGGAGGGCAGTTAGGGGCGACCAGGCCAGCAGAGGAGGGCAGTTAGGGGCGACCAGGCCAGCAGAGGAGGGCAGTTAGGGGCGACCAGGCCAGCAGAGGAGGGCAGTTAGGGGCGACCAGGCCAGCAGAGGAGGGCAGTTAGGGGCGACCAGGCCAGCAGAGGAGGGCAGTTAGGGGCGACCAGGCCAGCAGAGGAGGGCAGTTAGGGGTGACCAGGCTGGCAGGGGAGGGCAATTGGGGGCAACCAGGCCTGCAGGGGAGGGCAGTTGGGGGGGACCAGGCTCCAGAAGCAATACACCCAGTGGCCTGCTTTAGATCACCCCCCATTTAGCTCCACAAAGGACACGCCCAAAGGGTAGACTCCTCAGGCACCAGAGTCCTGCTAAAGTAAATCCACTCCATGGGGCCAGCCCCTGCACACTAGCTAGAGTCACAGCCAGTCCTCACCGCCAGTCAGCCTGAGGGTCAATGTCACCCACGATGTGCCAACAGCAATCAAGGCTCAACTAGGGCACACAACCCACACAAGGAACACCCTGGAGCACCAACTCAGGTGACTAGGGAGTCTGCACCATTGAACACAATGAGGTCCACACCAAGACACATCATAGTTAAAATGCCAAAGATTAAAGACCAAGCAGCAGGAAAAAAGCAGTTGGTTATGTACAGAAACAAATTCCTAAGACTTTCAGCTGATTGGCCAATAGAAACTTTGTAGCCAGAGGTACTGGCAAGGAATATTCCAAGTGATGAAAAGCAAGGACCTGCCACCAAGATTACTCTACTCAGCAAAGCTATGTTTTAGAATTGAAGGAAAGATAAAGAGCTTCCCAAATAAGAAAAAGCAGATGGAGTCCATCACCATCAAACCAGTATTATAGGAAATTTTAAAGGTACTTATTCAAGAAGAAAAATTAAAATTAAAAATAGGAATAATAAAATGGAAATAACTACATTCCTATCAATAATTACTTTAAATGTAAATGGATTAAATGATCCAATCAAAAGACACTGGGTGGCTGAATGGATAAGAAAACAAGACCCAAGTGCCCACTGTATAGATGACTGTATAAAGATGTGGTACGTATATACAATGAAATATACTCAGCCATAAAAAATAAAATCTTACCATCTGCACTACATGAACAGACCTGGAGGGTATTATGTTAATTGAAATAAATCAGTCAGAGAAGACAAATACCATATGATTTTAGCAATAGTGGAAATCTAAAAAACAAAATAAATGAATAAATAAAACAGAAACACACTCATAGATATAGAGAGCTGATGATTGCCAGTGGACGGGGGTTAGGAGGAGTTTAAAAAGGTGAAGGGATTAGAAGTTCCAATTGGCAATTATAAAATAGTCATGGGAATGTAAAGTACAACATAGGGGGTATATAGTCAATGATATTGTAATATCTATGCATGGTGCCAGGTAAGTACTAGACTTACAGTGGGTATCGCTTCCTAAGTTATATAAATGTCTAATCACTATTGTGTACACCTGAAACTAATATAAAATTGAATGTCAACTGTAATTGAAAAATTTTAAGAAAATTAAAATTAGAAAGAAAAAGAAAGCGAGAGAGGCAGGGAGAAGCAGATTAAAGTGACAAAGTAAGAAATATGTCCAGGGCATATGATAGCATATGATGGCACAAAAGAACTTTAAACAGAGAGAGAGACCCTATCTCCCACAGACATTACATAGAAGTGTTTTTTAACAGAATTACATATGCCATGTTTACAGCCTATAAATGCAAGCCTAGCTGCTCATAAAATGAATTGTTACCTGAGGCTGTCGGGGCTCCTCTTCCATCAGGTACTGCTTTGGAAGAAGGATTTGTGAGCATCTGCGTATCTTCCTTGTCTGCCCTGGCACACTCATTATGGTAAGAGGGATCTGGAGCTAGCGGTGCTGTGACTTCCAAACCACGACTTAAGTCAAGAGGGAGACAGGGTCCCAGCTTCTCAAGTGACAAATGTGCAACATCGGGCACTACACAAAATACAGAATGTGATAGAATATTAACACCGGTAAACTGGCTCAGTTCATATCCACGTGGATTTCAATGTTACGTGAGCTAAACAGTGCCTGGCACAAAGAAGCACTCGGTAACTATTTGTAGAATACACGAAGTTCTTAAAAGTCCAAAAGATGTAAGAAGGAAGAAGCAGAAACTTCTTCATATTTTAAGTCTTTGTCGCTTAGTACTTTACCCTCCTTTACGTGTGGCTCTGTAGGAAATCAGTATACATTACCCTCTGGTACTGAGGTCGCCTGCTGACTCTGCGCACTGATGGAGAAGACTTTGCCACCAGTGGCTGGAGAGGGAGGAGACACCTTTTCTACCGAATCATCAGGCACGGGCAAGGTGGCCAAGCGCTGCGATCTTCTCCTCCGCTCGCTATGCTTGGAAGGTCTAGGGGGGCTCACAGACTGTGGAGAACCTAGAAAAAAATCTTCAATGTTCACGAAGCAGACACATGCCGGGTTCATCTTATAATATTTGAGATAAGTGGGAAAAGGCATTATATACTGCCCTCTGATGTTGTAAGGTATCCACAAGGAACGGCATGTTCCGAAGGTAATCAAAGGCAAAAAGTGTGCCCTCACAAAGAGTTCATCACAACTTCTAAAAGCAAAGCCTACTAGCATCAAAAGAAGGGAACAGGGAACATAAATTTCAGGTAGCGTCCCCACAGGACAGACTACAGTTAATTCTCTAATTGTAGATTGTCGTGTTAGTTGCCATTTTTCCTTTGGGAAAATCGTCTCTGTACAGCCAAAGATTAAAAAATACATATCCCTTCTGCTACATTACAAATCTAGAAACTCTATGGGGGACAAGAGGCGGGGGCACGGGTGACAAATATCTGACATGCATCGTAGTTAGTGCTTTACTTTACTTGCCAAAGTAAAAAAAAAAAAATGTAAGTAATTTCATCCCACCCTCATTCCCCTAAATGGATTTTTATAAGCATATATTTGGGCCTGATTCATTAAAAAAAAAAATTGAACAGAGCTTTAATACCTCTTATGGGCAAATAATCAAGATTTTAAAAGAAAATGACCCTACTCTTGCCCTCCTGTGTTTTGTTTTTAATAACTTGGTGAGTCATATGAGCAAGCATCTTCCAGCTATGTAACACAAGTTTGAAACTTCCTTCTGTAACCTTTAGTTTTCTTCCTTTGATATGGCATGTAAACGCTTGGTTATTTCCAACAGGCAGGATGACATAAGGCCAGTACAGTCACATTAATTTATGAGGAAAGAAGTGGTCTAAAGAGGTTGATGCTTTGGGTATTTAAAAGTAATTTTACAAAAATTGAAATTAAAAAGGTGATAATTTAATAAAATTCAATTGCTGCCACATTGTGGTTATAATACCAAAATACAAAACAATTTCAAAATAAAATACTTAATGTCATGTGACATTGTTGCTACTAACATTATTTCATGCTAAATGCCATAATGAGGAAACATTTGAGTTTTTCTGTTCCCATCCTTTCTACCCATTTATTAAAAAGAACAAAATCAAAACAAAAAAGTGTAAAAAATGGATAAATGTGGCTTAGTAGAAAATATGGCAACTGAATGGAAGAGGAGATTAATGTATTTGATTAAAAAAAGTCTTCTCAATGCCAACATTTTCAATTATTGCAGAAGATACGATGCAGAAGAATCCAAAAGGAAGCATGTAATGCTCATTTACTAATCAGGGAACTAATTCATTGGAAATAGTCTTTTACCAAGTGACTTCCCAGGTTAACTGGTTTTCATATTTTTCTAACTTATAATACCAAACTCATATGAGCAAGAGTCAGCACAAATGTCTTATATACAGCCAAACCCGTGTTGAAAGGCTATTTTTAAAAAGGCTAAATTAACTCTTGAACGATTAGTGGTATTAGAACAGTAAAACCTTTAAAAATAAGATCAAAAACTATTCTTCTTTCATTAGTAATAACTGAAATTTGCACTCTAACTACTAGAATAGGAATGAACAAAATGAACTGCATACGGGGAGCCTGAAAGGGGGGACAACTACATCTATCCATAAGAAGTCTTAGGGCTTCAGGAAAAAGACTGGCCACAGGTCTTCTATGTTTGTTTTTTGTAATGAATCAGGCCTCTCGTTGTGCTTGGATTATTAGTTGAAGAGGATCAAGCTAGAGTGGAATTTGCAGTATTACAGGGTAAGGTTTCTCAACCAGCAGTAGTCTCTGAACAATACATCCGTCAGAAAGGTCTACAGTTTGTGCCCCTGAAATAGTTGCAAGCTTCCCTATCATAGCCACTTAAGTCTGAATGTTTAAAAAGCAACCTCATAGAAATACAATATATCTACAATCAAACTGTTTTCCAGGTATCTTATAGGATAAGGAACTATTTCTTAAAAATCTGTGCTCACTAGTTTTATTTATCACTGAAGAAGAGAGCTGAGATACAAGCGTCAGATCCTCGACTTGTGTTAACTCTGGGGGAAGTGGTGATTTAGGGGGCTTTAGACACCCAGAAGGATCTCCAGATTCATGTTTGCATTTCTTGCTGCGAGCCTTCCCTGAAGACAAGGTTGAGGATAACAGTGCAGGTTTCTGAGTGTTGGCAGAACTGATAATGTCAGCTTCATTTTTTTTCTGACTTTGAGGTTTAGGTGAAATCGCCTGAATAAATAATAAAAAATTGATATTTTTATTTTGGTTTCTTCATTTTTGTTCTTGCACTCTATTTTGACTGTTAAGCAACTTTAGTATCCAAAAACATTGTTAAGCAACATATAACATTTCTATTACAAATGAAAAACCAAAAAGAACCCCACAAATTATTAACTAAAAGTTGAATAGGTTGTCTTTAAAGGGATGCTGTCAACTTTGTCTAAATTTGGCTTTAAAAAATGTATTATTCGTAATCTCAGAATATAAAAATGTGATCTTACTGGACAAATATTTTCAGTATTAAACTGAAATATACATCTTTTGAAGCCATAATTCCCAATGACATTAATAATAATTAAGTAAATAAACAGCATTTTCATGTCTTAGAGCATTAAAGAAATTCATTTAAACCTTTGACTTTCAGGTGTTTTCTTATAATTTCCTTTATTAAGTTGAATGTAGAAGTCTAAGTGGACAGTTTCCCTTTAAAGAAAGATCTCAACAGGAAAACAATGATCAAATTAACGAAACATTATCTTTAACTCATTTTAGTGCTGAAAGCTAGAGTTTCATAAGCATAATGCATCATGAAATCAAAGCCACCAGCAGTACAGAGTTAAAAGACTAAAAACAATACAAAACAAGCCAACAACAACAAAAAAAACCAAGGAGTAAAACCAAGTGTAAGTTAAAAACATTGGATTTAAAAACAAAATACGTCGCATTCTTAGATGAGAGTTTTTACCTTCTTCCTGCCAACTGATACTTTTAAAAAAGAATTGGAACTTTGTCAGTTCTTTATTTGGCAATACAATGCCCTACCTGTGTAAAAATGTATGTGAATGTGTCCATTGATAACAGAAAATAGCCACATTGGATGGATTTGTAATCTATGGTGTCAGAATGCTGTACTGTATTTCATTTTGATATTCTTATGAGAATGTAAGATACACTTTTTAAATATCTACACTCAGATAGGCCTCTATAAAAAATCAAGTTGCTAGCACTCTGAACAAAATACTTGTCCCTCAGAAACTTTCAACTTCCATGTCTTTTGTGAGGGATGACCATTGGACCTGTGTCTGCAGTTTTCCAGAATATGAAAGATCATTTCTAGGAACCAAACAGCGTTCTGTTCCCATTAAAATACAAGGCACTCACATTTTGGTGGAAAAAGTGTCTATTTGGCATTAAGTAGGACAGCTTTGAATGCTCTAGATGGCATGGTGGACAAACCATAAAAGGGCTGGTGTCAAGTGTCCCATTTACTTGTCATCATTTCTACTCTTGAATTTACTCGTTACACATGTGTGTAAGTGCACATGAATCATTTGCAAAGGTACTCCATAAATGGAAAGGGTTCCTAAGTTTATCACAAAAGGTGTTGCCAGAAAAGTAATTAGAGCCATTACTTGTAAATAAACAATTTTATTGTTCATCTTCACATATGTGAGAGACATCACTACAGCATCCATTACTCTCGAGTTACAAAGTTATAAAACAAGATTTTAAAACTTAAATTAGTATCTTGATAAGGTGCTTAACTTCTAAACAAGGACAAATTAACATTTTAAAAACTTACTTAATTATGCATCTAATGCAGGTTTTATCCAAAAGTAAATATAACATAACAATTCCCTAATACAATTAAATAATCTATAATTAATAATCTGAGAATTGGGGTTCAAGATCACAGAGTTTGAATGTTTTTAATGTAAATAAAATAAACCCATTATTAGCATAAATTTTGGCTGTTGGCCTGTTATAAGTTTATGTCATTGTGATACTATTTTACTCATTAGAAAAACAGAGGTTAGCGACAATCAACGCCTCTCCTTTAGCCTGCTGTTGATACCAATTAAGACGTAATTGAGAATTTTATAACTCGGCTTTTTTACTTTGAAGCAGGGCAAACAGCATAAAAAGAATTTGGTTCCAAACATTTTCACATTGAAATCAACCTAAATGACAAATAAAAAATGAGGGAATAGTATTACGTTCCTTAAAAACCTTAAACAATGTACAATGTTCTCATTAATGATTATTGGTCTCTTTGTTACAAAACTGGCAAGGACTCTCGAAATTTTTTAAGTTATGCAACCAGAAACAGCCGAGTCACTCCATTTTTCTTTCTCTTTTTACTCAATTTCAAAATGTTGGTTTCTGTTCTTCCCTTTGAAATGGGCGCTGCCCTCTACACTAACCTCCACGTAAAGTGATTTTCACATTCACTTCAGCAGGACTGTGCATAATGAAAGATTGACATTGTAATGAATTTTCCAGAAACATTTTATTACCCAAGTCCCTGATTTATTGCATTCTGAGAATACTATAAACAGTGGTGAAAATACAAAATAATGTTATATTTGGGATGTTGAATATAGTAATACACAGTAAAAAAAAAGTCACTTAAAATTTAGTTGATATACTGACAATAACGGCAAAGACTTAACCGTTTGATGATCACAGAAAATCAGAAGGTGTAATTTGCTGACATATCAATCAATTTAAAAAACTGTTCATTTAATACAACATTAATGGAGGCACCAAAACAATGCATTGTTATCAAATCAGGCCTAAAATAACCCTGAAAAACTCAATACAATATCAATTAAATTTGGATTCTTTTTCTGAACGATAAGAGCAAAAGATACTCATTTTAAAGTCTTCTTTATTAGGCTACTAATAAAGAAAATTAAAGTAATACAAAAAGGATATATTAAAACTACATTAAGGCTCAGATATTAAACCAGGAGAACCAAGGAGATCCAGTTATGGCTATTACTGTGTTCTGATAGTTTGACAGTGCCCAAGAAGTTAAGCCCTTGGAGGATGTAAAAGCATGCACAGTTCATTATGTACAGGGATTGTGGGAATCTGAAGGCAGCCAAGGCAAAAATCTAGCAACCGCAACCTTCACTTTTAAATTCCTCTATTAGGTGGTTTAAAGACAGACCCATAATAGTTTTTTAAAATTCTTTTTTTTGTAATTATTAAAATATACATCCTAGCAAAAAATGTATGGCTCATTGATCAATTCGTAAAACACATAGTCAGTCTAACAACACCAATCGTTACAATATAAAAGAAACTTCTTACAAAAGAAGCTTTATTAGATATCCGAAACCCTGTTTTAACTCACAAATGGAAAGTATTTGTGTAAGGGTCTTTTTGTAAGCTGGTCAAAGGGATCCAGCTGGAAGCTTATACCCTGGGAGGCCTGTCTCCAGGCCTTCAAATGTTGGAGACAAAGGCTTTAATGTCAGTCTATAGAAAATAAACGTGAAGTCTGTAGTTTGTACGCCTCAGAGAAGGCAGAGTTAAAAATATAGCAATTAATTAGCTTCCTATTCCCATATCTGACCAAAAGGGCAATTTCAATTACGTGGATATTATAGCTCCGTGATCATTCCAGTTGGGAACCTTGAAAAAAATCAAATGCTACCATTTCATACCTGCTCCAGCATTGGAGCCGTTTCACTGTAGTCTTCCTTTTTTTCAGCACCATCCACCCCAACAGCTTTGGATGCCAACAAACCTTGAGAAAAATTGTACAGAAATTGCTTATTAGAAAAAATGTTGACTTTCACCCTAATTAACTTCACAAAATTTTAGCAGTTGTGAAATCCCCTATACTTTTCAATATATAGGAAGTATTCACAAAAGTTTACCTGTCAAAAATACAAACATCCTTAATAATGACTCAAAGGAATGAATCAGAATTTGAAAGTTAGTTACATAATTAGTTTTAGATATTACTCCTAAAGATACCCTTAAAGCACTACACACATACATTTATTCTGTAAAAAATGTCTTCCTCTGATATATGAACTTAGCTAATATTACAGCCCCATTCTACAAATGATGAAATAATTTGGGAATTCCAGTTTTCTCCAATGCATACCACTAAATCTCAATTTTGGAAGTCAGAATATTTTAACTGGAGTTAATATAATTAACTTTAAAAGACAGTGAAACTCTGCTTTTAATTTATAAATTAAAGACATTTACTTGACAAGTAACTTCAAGGAAGCCAAGTTTATGAAAAGTGTGTATTTGTTTTTGCCTATGGCCACCAGATACACAAAAGGTCACCAAAAATCATTTTTGTGTCACTTCAATGTTGGCCACACAAAACCTTTGCTTCAAAGGATGTGCAACAATCAAAAACCTAATAGTAAACTTAGTACAATTATACCACATATTACTGAAACTGTCTACAGCACACTTAATAGGAGGAAAAAGAGGCCCCCAAATGTCACATAACTTCAAGTTAGCCAGAAGGCAACATTCCTTGACTTTTCCAGATAACTATGTCAAAATGTTAAGTAATCTAAGTAAGAATTCAAATATTAAAATTGTATTCTTGAAATAATACTGCAGCCAAGTGTTAAACTGGGCAAAAAGCACCTTTTTTATTGGAAAGTTGAATGTCTAGCACTCGGAATTGTACTTTAAAACAGAAAAGGCGAAATATAAAATTATGCTGTGGCTACATCAATGATTGGTGTTAAAACTGGTATTTGATCCAGTATGATATAACAAACCATACAGCGTTTGCTCAAGTCTCACACAATATCAAGTGTAGATTTAAATGGGAGAAAACATGATATATAAATAATTTTATAAAAATGGTCTATAAACCATAAATTCAATCCTAATTATATTAATGTAACTTCTGAACATATTTTTAGGCGACTGAAAAAGATGTAGCATGATGTAGTTCTTTAACATTTAAAACCATATTCACTAGGGGTTTCTTCTCTAGCTAGTATTTTTGAGAATCAATAATACTAAAAATAGAAATAGAGACATGAGTTCTTATACTACTTCTTCTAGGGGCTGGTCAAACAGGATAGATATCTGCTACTCAATTTCTTAAATATATCTTACATTTTGCTTCCTTTCATACCAATGGTGGGAATACCTTTTTAAATCTTATCAATAGATGGACTAGATCACAAACTGCAAAATTAAAAATAAGGTACTACATGTTTAGAAAAACAAAATAATTCAGTCCCACTCTGTGAATTTAAGTTGCAATATTATAAACCCAATTAATGAAAAGCAATTCCCACTTAATGGTTTGTGAAGGAAAAATAAAGCTTTGTAATGTTCTTACAGAAAGCAATGGGGCACTTCATAAAAAATACCCAAGATTAGATTAGAAAATATAATACTTGTTATCTAGTGAATTCAAGTCTCAAATATGATCAATAAAAAGTTTTTCATATTTATATCATGCCATCTTACAAAAGAGTTACAACTATAAACAATAAAGGGGACAAAAAATAAATCTGTGCTTGAGGAGAGGACTCTGGCTACTGCTGCCAGAGACAAAGTCCACAATCCGTTACCTGGCCCTAATGTTCTGGGGAGAAATGCAATCTCCTCAGGAAATGAGAATTGTAAGGACACAGATACAAATGAAATTAATTTTAGTTCTTTGCAGATGTGCATTATCAACATATTACTAATAGGGCCTCCCCCAGAAGAATGTAGAGAGTATCTTAACAAAATGAATGCTTAAGAAATTATTTAAATATCAAGTAGGAGCAGAATATCACATACTCATGAGAACTACATCATGCTACATTGTAACTCACAGTTACAATTTCTCAGGTCTCTGCACTTCATCTATAAAGCACATAGTTGGTCTCTTGCTGCCACCAGGAATGAGCTGCAGAGACCAGAGCAACCTGCAATAGCAAAGGGAAGGGAGAGAGCAGAGTGCTCTCTAAATGTGTGGCCCACACTTCAACCAGGATTCCCAAACCCAATATTCTTCCTGGTAGTAAGAATCAAATATTGCTGATATTATTATCAATAACATATTACTGGCCAATTCAAACTTCTGGGTTTTTTAAATTCTTTTTAAGATTCCTTAAGTTGCACAAACAAATCTAAGCTGGCTGAACTTCTAGGCACTCCTAGAACTATTAGAAACAGACACACCAACTGCTGACGTTTCTTCTACTCTACTGACAACCTGTATTTTAAAATCTATTCAAATTTGCTGGCAGTTTGCTTGAAATTTTGTCCGAAAGTCTGGACTCCTGATTCTTTCTGTAAAACTGTCTATTCCAGATCAGTATACATGAAGTCTGTAAGTGTCCATATGGCACGTTACATAATGAAAAGCAAAACTCTAGAAGAACATCTATCTACTGTGCAACCATCATTTCAAGGTTCTACTTATTTGGAAACTTATGAAAAAAGCCATCCTATACCATTCCCTACATAGAAATCAGGTTTAGAATCTCTGGAGGGTGTGTATATGGGAAAGAATAGGAGTGAATAAATAAATACATGAATTAAATGTATCCAGTGGCTGGTCCACTCAGTTCTAGCTTGAACTATTTTAAAAACAGTGGGGAAATCATCAGAACAGGCTGAGACGCTGCTATAGTCGCAGTCCTATTCCGCTTAGCAGCAAAGGGAAAAGTATAAGTAAGCTTGATAAATATAAATACACCATAATTCCATCACAGAAATCGCCATTTTCCAATTAGTTCTCATCTGTTTTCATGGTCTACAAACGAAACTTACTGTACAGAGGCAAGCTGGAGTTTTACTCTTCAAAGACAACCGTATAATGTCTATTGTCTGTTTGCATGATATAGCTGTACCGTGAATCAGAAATAGATGCAGAGAGATGAACTATTAAAAAGATCATCATACATTTCAATCCTCTGAATAAAGGGAAAAAATTATAATGGGTTCACATTCTAAAACCTTATGCTTTTCTACCGCTGCCAAACTATCACATGTTCATCTGAGACTCTCAGGGGCAGTGAAGACAAATCCCTCCACAGAGGGCACAGGGGGCTATTACACTCCAGTATTAGAATTCCTTTAGGCACATGACGAATTGTTCCTCCCCCTCCCCACTGTCTTTTCAAGGTCATGCAGAAGTAATGCATCATTGTGGAAGGAGCTGGTTTTGTTTTATTTTTTCTTTAAGTGTTGAGCTTGAACTTCTCAGTAAGGCACAGGCATGAGCACGCTGACTGAAAATCAAGTCAGGTCATCAGACTGTAGGAAAACTCGGCACTGGGAGGCTGGCGGCCGCATCAGCTCGGTGTCACTGCATCATCCTAGATCTTGGCTCCTCCGGCAGCGCTGCTCCCATCTCGGGGACCCATGGGTTGGAAGTATTATTTTCTACTTCGGCCACAGTGCACAGCACTAGGGTCCGTTATTATAACGCAAAACTGAAGTCTCAAGTTGCCATCATAACCATCACCTGGATAACATTTTATTCTGGCTTTCTCCAAAGTTAATAGTTTCTAAAGAAAAGGTGGAATGAATGAGCTTATTTTTAAATATTTCCTGTCCTGGGACCAAGTATACCCTTTATCAGAGAAAGGCACAAAAATCATATTCACAATGGGAAGCCTAAGGAATTCTCACCTGTTGAAGTCAATGATATCACTTCTATGTGCACTGTAACAAAAGAGTGGTTCTAAAGACCCTCAGCTCCAGAGCCACCGAGGGCTTCCACTCTTCAGAGCATGGACAGATGTTACATTTATTCCTGAATCTGACAAGGAAACCCAGCTTCTTCAAATTATTTAAAAGAATATCAACAAATAAAGGTTAAAGAGCTTTATTAAGTCAAAGGCTCTAAAACCATTCTGTCCTTAAAATAAGAACATAAGACTGAATAAAGCATTTTAACTGCCTTTTAACAAATACTCACAAAAGTTACATATGTTTACAAGCTCTTTTAAAGACTACAGTCATTGGGCTGAATGGGCCTCAGAAGGGATGGGGCCTAGCATGACTGGCCCCAATTCTAGGACTTAAATCCCTCCTTCTATGAACACCAACCAGGCCAGGTTTCCAGTATTTTTCATCACTCTAACACTCCGCTTCCTAAATTACAACAAAGCATGGAGAAATAGGACCAGATTCTAGAGACCAACCGGAAGATAAGGATAGAAACTTTAAAAATGTACAGATACTTTTACATTGGGAAATAACAGCTTCAGTGTTCATCTTTCCAACCACATATGGTACCATGTTTAATGAGACTGATGGAGTAAGAATGTAAAATATTTAGAACCCCAGACAGTATGTCACCACAGGCTGACAAAAGCAGACAATTCAATTCTTATGGAACTACTCCTACTATCAAGGTGATTTGAAGACTGGGATTTGGTAACTTTGATCCTATGGACCCTCACAACACCCCTGTGAGGTAGGTAGAAGACAGGTGATTGCTTCACATTACACAACACAAAAAGCTGCCAGTTTTGAAAAAAGCTGACCTTGAAGAACCAGAGAGGAGCTGTCTTTCTAATTAACCAGTTATGTTACCCCAAAAGATACTCGGCTTTATTACAAACAAACCTCTCTAAGATCAAGCCCACCAACCCCCCAAAAGAATCATTGTAGTTTACCAGTGATCTTGTTAAGCCGAGCTCTCTTTGCCTGAAACGAGTTGCCTTGATTATTTTTCCTCTTGTTTGACAATGTGCTCTCTGGCTGTGGAAAGACCATCTTTGGAACGTTCTCTACATGAAGTCCTACTTTTAACAGAACACATATATGAGGGTTTATATAGCATCCAAAGTTGAAAAACACCATTTTTTAAAAATAAATAGCAAAAATGCTCTGCACTGAATTTTAATCTAGTGCTTAACATAAAACTTAAAAAAAAAACACCCACAAATCTCTCCAGACTGACATATTAGAAATAAAAACTACTAAGCAGTTATTCTTCAGGAAGAAAAGCAGGAAGAGAATGACTTGCTGCATTTTCCATATTATATATTATATATTGAGATACTTGCTGAAGTATTTAAAAGATTTTTTAGAAACATAAAACAAATAAAAACCCAAACACCTACTACCAATAAGTTACAAATCAAAATCTCAACTCATTTCTATTCAAGAATATTGAGGGCATCCATTATCAAGTACCCATGTTAGACCACTAATTTTCAAATCTGTAAAATGCTATAAGTTAACCACCATACTGTGCTGGGGGAAAGGCCTAATAATTTAACTATCTGTTCAAATTACAGGTAGCCAAGGGGTTTGATTTGTTCATTATTCACTAGGTGACTAAGGACTAAACGTAAGAACATGTTTTATACCAAATGTATCACTAGACGTGGGCAGATCTTCCTTCTTCTCAACTTCTGGAGTGGCTACAGAAGCTGGAGTTTCTTCCTTCTTTGAAGGAACTTTAAACCATTTCCGCTCATCTTTCTCTTTCTCTTTATTGCTGTTAGCACTCGTTCGAGGTTTGTTCCCTGTTTTATTCTTGGCTGCGGCTGCAGCAGCTGCTTTGACTAAAGCTATCCAATCCTCCAAAGGAAAAACACAAAACATGTGAAGCATTAAACATTAATCAAAATTTAATTACACTAATGAGTAAAAATATCTATTACATTTTCAAAGCTACCTTCACACGCACACAAATTTAAAAATCTACTTAACTATATTTATAAGGTACATCAACATGGTAGATTACAGAATAATTTAACGGTTTAGTTGGGTTTATAACTTTATATAAAATAGAAAAATATTCAATAACAAAAAAAATGTTCCTTTGGTATATTTTCTCAGGAATAAAATCTAAAATAACAAGAAACCTATAACAAATATGGACTACTACATGACATTTTGCCTTAGTACTTCAGGGTTTAAATGCGAAATTACAATTCTTTTCTGTAATATAACAGACCATAAAAGAAATGAGAAAAATGCGTAAGTGGCAATTCTGCAAAGATTAAAATAAATGTATTTCATTGAGTAGTGTTCCTTATTAAGACGAATGTTCCACTCAAAGTATGGTCAATTTCATAGCAATCAAGGTGTGATTTTATTAAAGTTTAAAGCTTTCGAAGTTCAGACACCAACTTATTACAGCAGCTTTATATTACTAATGAATTATTTTTTAAAAGAGCTACTTGACTTGACCAAAGTCAAGTCCACACACTCAGGCTCCAGATTCATTTCTCTTCCTCTACAACTTCCTGGGCCTGTGTTAGCTGCCATCTTCTGAGATGCGAATATTTATTTTTCCTGTATTTGTTGTTTGTTGCTAAATAATTTTGTTCTTTTAACTAAAAATGCGTATAATGGGAAATATGGAAAGATGTAAAGAAGTGGTACTAATATTTAAATTTTCACAATCAAAAATTATTTTTTTTAAAAAGTACTTTTTGTAATACCTCTAGAGAGTTAACCCTTCCTCTGAGGACTGCTAAGTTGTCAACGAAACCAATTCAGATTTAACCCAAATGGGTAATTAAATTCTTAGTCCAAGCAACCAAAAACAATTTCACAGCGTCAAATGCATTTAACTGGAATTATAAAAAATAGGTCATTGGCAATACAAGTTGATGGCTGCTCAGTCTTGAAAATACATGGTGAGGGCAATAAGCCATTAAAGACAAACAAACAAAATCGAGGTCCCTATCTCCCGCCTGACTGAGCTGAACTGAGAACAGCACGGGACTGTACCTAGCATCTTCATTCACCAATATTTTACTGGCTACCCCACCACACGTGCTGGGAAGCATGCTAAGTACTCAGCAGCTGCTGCCTGAAAGCCCCAGGAACACACGGGCCCTGGAGTGACCACATCCTTTCCTACCTGGAAAACACTAGCAGGCATTTAGCTTTCCCAGTATTTAAACTATGTCCCCAGCACATATCTCATTAGAAAGCGAATTAGGACAAAATTGTGAAATAGAGGTTTATGTTTCTAGTTAAAAAAACAGATGTACCAGAACTGCCCAACCCATTTTACCTAGGACCACCCTTGTTTGGGGTCCCGTCCATAAGAAATTGACGGGCAAATAAAATGAACCAGCAGACAGTGTGACAGCAGAGACAGTAGAGGAATAAACAAACGAGCCTGGGAGGACAAAAAGGAAAAGGTTAATTCTGACTGAAGAGGAAGGCTAGTGGAAGGCAACAGGGAAAGTGATGCTGGTTGAACCCTGAAGTGGACTTTGCTGGGAATGGGGCGGCGGAAAAGAAAACGGGCACCCCAAGCAGAAGGGAAGCCACTGCACACACACGGCACAGCACAGAGCGCACAGGAGGCGAAAGAGGGGTCTACGGGCCAGACTGAGCTGCGATGCTGAGCTGAGCCTTGGGAGTGACAGTGAAGTAGCAGAGAAAGAAAGCACCACCCGGGAGGGAGGGAGGCTGAAAGACAGAGCCACAGCGGAAGCAGAAACCAGAGTCCGTGCGACCAGACAAGCAGAGAAAGTGCTACCCCAGCAGAGAGCACGTGTTTGCAGACTTACTAAGGGCAGGTCATTTAATTTGGGGTTCCACACTGTGGGGAAAATTTAAGTTGTTCGAGAAATGCTGAAAAATGCCAGGATGCAATCCATCCCCAGTGGTTTTCCACCTCCAGTAAAGAGAAAAACTAGGAGAAATCGAAATTCAAAGTTGTTCCTTTTAAAACTGAAAGCAGAGCTGAAAAGGGGTTCCTGATCCTATGACGTGTGAATCATGGGATCACTGCGGTTCTGTGATTAAGGAATTCTCTCATTATTCTGCTCTTCTGGTTTTAAATGGGAAAGATTCACTATCAGAAATAACTGGAGTGATCTTTCCATGACCAGAACTAACGATGTGTTTCGAAGTTCCCCGCAGACACCGTAAAGGAGAGGCGCGAGGCCGCTGGGGCCAGCACGTCTGAAAGCAGGCCTGAGCTCGGAGGCACCGTGCGCACATGATGGCTGAGTGAGTTTAAGTGAGTCACTAAGTTCTCTAAGTTCGGAACTCCTCAGCTGTGAGACAGAACCATCAGCCATATCTACATCAAAGAATCTGCCACAAAATACCCAATAAAGTAATGTATGAAAAGTAGGTTTAAAAAATAGTAAGAAGACTGTAAGAGCCAACCAATCCTGAACACTAGTGAGTTACATGTAAATTCTTTATCAATACACACTGAAGAAGAAGAGAGAAAAACCTAGAGAAAGCTTAGGGATGGGCATTTACATAGTGCATTTATTTGCTAGTTTAGTAAAAGAAACTACTGAATATCTTCCTAAGGAATTCTCAAAGTATTCAACATGTGAAGAGAATACGCAAGGTTGGATTCTCTCAGCATTGCCCAAACATCTGATTTAGCAAATTCCCTTGATGAAAACAAGTCAAAAACTTGTTGGGAAAATGACTCTCCTAAAACAAGATAATTTTATTAAAAACAATTCTACAACTATTTTCATGTGCTTGTTATTTAAAATTATGAAGAAAAATTAAAGAAAATATACTGCTACCAATGTTTTCTTTCAGAACTTTGTATTTTGGCATTTATTTTAATATTAACTTGCATCATGATGTGACTAAAATACTTACTTCAACTAAATATCCAGTACATTCAATAAGTTAATTTTTACAACTTGCAATTTTGTCGCAAACCAAATTGGTTCAATGTTTCAATTTGGGGGGAAATAAAGTTTTAGGGCTAGGGCCATCTCACAAACTTTTAAATAACCAGAATAAAAAAAAAAAGAGTAGTTAAAAAAAAGAGAGCGAGAGAATTTTAATTAAGCGTGTATATATTGAGTACGTTCACATTTACTCCATGTTTCTATGCAGTAACCAAGAAATCACACCACTGAGTGCTTAGAAGAACATTTTATTTATACATACAAGTAGAAAGACACAAAGCAATTTACTGATCAAAGCATGTCCATTTTAAATTGCATTTCATATTAATTGAAGAAAAAAATCTGCTAGCTGATCATTTCAAAAGCAAAATTTTGAAAACCAGGTGATTAACACAAACTCACTTCTAAGAAGATATCACAAATCATTTTTAACGTGTTGGTCTACGTTTGCAGATGACCACATGTACACCCCTGAGGGGAGCTGACCAGGTGATTTCAATGCATTTCAGGACATTTTTCACTCATGGCATGGAACAAATATGTAGCATAAAAGGTACTTCCATATTAGACATTGTCACAGCCTACTTTCAATTTCTTAAAAATTAATTGTAGGTCCAGGTGCTGAAAATCCCAAATAACAGCAGAACTTAAAAGAAAATACTTTAAACTTCTACTGGCACCTTTTCTTCCCAGTATTTCAGGAAACAGTCAACCAATGGACTCCTGGTTTTAATTCTCCTTCAGAGGCTTACCGCGCATCCTTGCTGTGAGCAGGGCCAAGCCATGTAACACACTGCTCACAGCATGACTCAGAGAGCCCTGCCCGAAACAGCCTACAGAATGTCAGGTAAGCGCCTTTTAACAAGACTAATGACTATGATTCATAGAAGGAAAGAAGAAGATACGAAACTCAATATAAAATTGTATATGAAAATTTAACTTTCTAAATGATACTATATACCAGGAAAAACAAAATGAAGTTAAAAAAAGGCACTTACCTCACTTCCCATAGACTGGTTACACGATCCAGCTGGGTCGATAGGACAACACCAGCTTAGTGGATGCTGGGATTTCACCTGGAACAGAAACTAGTGACCTATAACTTTAGCAGATCTAAAGCCAAAGGAGCAAAAATCAAGTGTATAATTTACATTCTAACTTCTTTTTCTTGCTGCTATTTGGGGCTATCAGCACATAATCCTACAATTAGTTCACTTTAAATAGATATGTGTATATTTTGATCGGTCACCATTCCAGAAGACATCCCTTTGGGAACGCTGAACACTCTTACCTGCCCCTTAGCATCCTCGGGCATGGCTTTAATGTGCATCCTTTTTAAACAACGAATTACTCCATCATAAAACTGAACTGTGAATGTCCCTGCAATAGGAGCAAGCCAGTCATTAGAAAACATAATTCCATCTTACAGCAACACATGAAATCTAACAAGTAATGCCTGATAGAAACAAGTATCTGTGCTCGTCATGACTGCAAACATACTATCAAGTTCAGAACTCTGTCAAGTTTATTACGCTTTTCTCTTCCCCTCTAATAACACCTCTGCTTTCCCTTTGAAAAGTACACAAATTGAATCCTGATAAGTTAGTTGCATGTAATTCTCATTTTTACTGAAGGACTGTCAAATTTACTTTGTAATAAATATATGTTTAAAGAACGTTAGATGTGTTATACTTGGACTAAAATAAAATCATTATTTACAAAAATGTAAAATATTTCTATAAACATTGCTCTCTTTCAAAGTCTCTTTCCAATGAACAGACAAAAAGATGTGATATGTGAAAAAGCCATTTTCTCAGGAAATAATCATTTCTTTGGCAACAATGAATTAGCAAGTAAGAATTACAGTTATAGGCTTTTAAGCTAGAAAATACTCTACAGATCCCTGACATAAAAGTCCTCCAGTTCAGATGAACCCTGTAGCCTCCGAGGGGCCAAATGCGCATCCCGTGTCAGCTTCGCAGCAGCACTGCCATAACCCCAAGCCCCAGGCCTCTCCCACTACCGCATCCTCTTCTAAGGACTCCAGGTTCTGTCTGCATGTCTATTACAATGCACACTGACTTCTTGTAACAGACTGCATGCTTACAAGCCAATAAAAGTCAGTACTATTAGAAAACATAGAAATTCCAGTAGTTTTCTATCATTTCCTGTACAAGTGAGAGATGAGTGCCACTTTTAAGTAAACAGACGGACACTTGGCCTTTATAAAAGAAATATAAACAATAAGTGTGATAATTGGTATTACTGGCTTTGAAGCTGGCACAAAGCCAATGACATATATGTGCAAAGATTTTTTTAAAATATAATTTGAATTTCATATCCTCCTATAATTAGCATAATGCACAATATTGCAGATATAAAGATCTAAACCCAAGTTATGAAAAAAAGCTGGTCAGTTAATAGCAAGGAGATAAAGACGGAAAATTCTGAGCATGCCACACCGCACGTTCACCTTACACTACCTCCTCCTGCAATTGTCCTCTTCCGTCTTCAACATGGCATTCCCATTCCGGATGAGAGCAGGCTCCTTCCCTGCGTTACTCGCACCGTCCCCTCTGCTGTATGCCTCCCCCTTTCCTAACTCCAGCCCACTCTTCACGCATCAGCCCCTCAAATCCCACCCTCCTAGGAAAATATCCTTGACGCTGTCTACCCTGATGTGTCTCCTCTTTAAGACACATTACAAACACTTAGGAAGTTCACATCTATTTAGATCTGTGAAGCCTTTACAGTGAATAGAGGGCTTCCTTTTGCCTTTTTTGCCTTTTTCCTTTTTTGGGGGGTGAAGGAGCAGGCTCATCCAACACGTGGGGCTACAGAAATCACAAAATAAGTTCATCTAGAGGAGATTTTCTTTTTCTTGTTTTTTAAGATTTTTCTACATTTTGTTTTTAATTACAAAAGTACTATTTAAAAGATCAAATAATACAAAAATGTGAAAGGAGAAAGTTAAAGTTTCCGTCTTCTCAGGGTTAGTAATGACTTAATAATTTGGTATGTACCCTTAAAGATCTTTTTCAAAGCATGTATGTGTGTATACACATGAGTATATAGGTTTTTGGGTTTTTACATGTGTTCTACAATTCTTTTTTTAATATATTTTATTGATTTTTTACAAAGAGGAAGGAAGAGGGATAGAGAGTTAGAAACATCGATGAGAAAGAAACACCGATCAGCTGCCTCCTGCACACCCCCTACTGGGGATATGCCCGCAACCAAGGTACATGCCCTTGACCGGAATCGAACCTGGGACCTTTCAGTCCACAAGCCAACGCTCTATCCACTGAGCCAAACTGGTCAGGGCTACAATTCTCTTTTTAATGTCATTTCTAAACCATAGTTCATTTAGGATCTCCTGTTGTAGATATTCTGGTCCTAAATTTGCCAATGTGACTTTCTTCAAAGAAGATAAGTCAGGTTTATCTTAAGTTTGAATTGCTCAGCCCATCCCTTGCTCCCAATAGCTCTGGGCTTCCCAAGAGAAGGGCGGCTCCGAGCCCTGGGCAGCTCCCACTGGCTGTTCAGAGAGATCCCACCTAGTCATCATTTTTCATTCCCTTGCTTTTACTTTTGTTTTTAAATTTAAATTTTATTACTGACACTACTGTAGATGTCTCCCATTTCCCCGCTTTGCCCATTCTACCCAGCCCCTGCCTCCCCCCCATTTGGCCCACCCCACACTGCTGTCTGTCCATGGGCTATGCATATATGTTCTTTGGCTAACCCTTTCACCTTCTTTTATCCAGTACTCTCCTCCCCTCTGACATCTGTCCATCTGTCCCATGTATCCATCCCTCTGGTTCTATATTGTTCATCACTTTATTTTGTTCATTAGATGCCACATATTAGAGAGATCATATGTCTTTCTCTGACTGGCTTATTTCTCTTAGCAAAATAATCTTACCCATGCTGTCACAAAGGGAAGAGTTCCTTCTTTTTTACAGTTGTGTAGTACTCCATTGTATAAATGCACCACAGCTATTTTATCCACTCATTTACTGATAGGCACTTGGGCTGTTTCCAGATCCTGACTATTATAAATAACGCTGCTATGAACTCAGGAGTGCATATATTCTTTCTGATTGATGTTTTGGATTCTTAGGATATATACCCAGAAGTGGGATCACTGGGTCAAAAGGCAGCAATGATTTTTTAAAATATATTTTTATTGATTTCAGAGAGGAAGGGAGAGGGGGAGAGAGACAGAAACATCAATGAGAGAGAATCATTGATTGGCTGCCTCCTGCACACCCGACACTGGAGATCGAGCCTGCAACCCAGGCATGTGCCCTGACCGGGAATGGAACCGTGACCTCCTGGTTCGTAGGTCGATGCTCAACCACCGAACCACACCAGCCGGGTGGCAGCAATGATTTAAAAAAATATATAAATTATATCTGCCAATGCTTTTCTAAGGTCTCACTTAAACTGCTCCTAAAATAGCAGAAATTGCAATCTGTATCATCACTCTTCCACTAATGTGAGCTTAACTTTCTATAGCACATGCCCACGGACAAGGAGTATGTTGTAGGTGTGTGTATGCATGCACTTGGGTATGCAGATTCCCGGGGAGCTTTAAGCATGGAAGGAAGATCCCAAGGCTCACCACACTCAAAGAAACCGCTCTTAGTTAAATAAGCATAGTCTAAGTTTACTACGTTTTGTCTTGTTTTGGGTGGACACCATTATCCGACAGGACTGATTCACTACTTCTCCCTTTCCGTCCACAAATTGTTACTGACTGCCTCCTCGGCACTGGGCTCTGGACTTGACCCCTGGGGAGCCCACGTGTGTAAGACATGGGAACATGAGCTCGGCAATAGAGCTCTCCAGAAGCCTAAGTACACAGTGCAATAAAGGCCCCACTAGAGAAGGAAAAGGAACCCACAAAACTGCGATGTCCCCTCAACTCTTCCTGTGGTAAGGTGACTAGAGGTAATGAAATCAGAGCCATGTCTGTTACTTTAACTCATTAAGACAATACATTGGAATAAGACCTTTGTAAAGTTATAATCATAAATTCTAGCTGGATGACTATGACTTACTTTTTCACACCTAACATTAATATTTCTTTTTAAACATTCTCTTCTATCTTCTCTTACCTATTTTTTCTCGTTTGTTGTTAGTTTAAAACCTCAGCTTAAATCTCTTCCATCATTCCCATCACCTCCAAATAAAATTCAATTTACTTCTATTTTTTTAGTTCTAATTCTTTAGCAAGATTACAAGACACATATACCTATCCTTGCTTCTCTCTCCAGCCTCTTCCCCTGCTACCCCCTCCCCGTAAAGGAACCCTCCACTCCAGTCACGTCAGAGACTGCGGTTCCCAACAGCACATGCTTCGTCTTTTCTTTCGCATGCACCATTTCTTCCGCCAGAAAGGCCTTTCGTTCCCTCTGTAACTAGCTTCCTTGCTTGCCTTTCAAATCCAGTTGAAAGGAAGTGTCCCCTTACTTAGATTAAATGCCCTTCTTGCAAAGAAGCTGTCACACAATGTGTGTTTCTTTAGTAAAAATAATGAGTGGTCAAGTTTAAGAAATAATTGTAACAGAAAAACTAATGTACTACCGACTTGAAAGATCTACTTACAAGTATTTCACAACTGTTTTAAAGGCTATTTTTAAATAAGAAATTTAAAAAATAAAATAAGTATATTTCCAATAATGATTTAAATATTCTCATTCCTTTTCAAATTAATCACCCTATGAGTTCTGTTCTTTAAATTCATTCTCTTTACAACAAACTTACTGGGTCTTATGACACACTACCACACCTGATTTTTGGGTTATTTTCAACATTTCTGATCAGCTCAGTAACTTTTGCTCAGTATCAATATTAGATACTACAAAAGGCTATTAGGAAAATTAACCCTCAATTATCTATAAAAAATTAAGAAAAATGGTACAAGGGAAAGAAGGAATAAAGGAAAGCCTCAAACTGAAGAAGTTCCATACTCTTTCCTCAGCAAATATTGCAGAGTATTTCACTTCCAAGTTGAACTGATCTGAATTTCCCTCTAACTCTTCATCACTCTCTGGTTGAGATGAGCATCTAAAATTAGCTTAGACAACAAATGGAAAACAGAGAAATTGAAATAAAAAGCATACAACTTAAGCCTATGAACTGAAAACTGAAAAAATTTTACCAACTATATTTACCTCTACTAATTTAAACAGTTTATTTAGGCATCAATTAAAGTTAGCAGCATAGTTAAAATGTTACTGTTAATCCCATCTTAAATCTCAGATGACTTCAGATACATACCTTCTTTGTTAATTGCTTCAATCTTGGCAGGGTAATAGCGACAGTCTGTCCACCGAGCCAGAACTTCTTCTCCGGCTTTAAAATCCTAGTTTAAACAACTTTTCAGATCAATACCATGTATAATAAATAAGTGTTTCCTTAATAAAAACAAGCTTCTGCAAACTTTAACAGAATTCCTTTTAAATAGATGACTACACATCTAGAAAATAAAGAGCTTGCTACTTACAAAGAAATCCTCCTCATCCTTCAGGCCTTCCTTTCTCAGCGAGGGCCTCTCCAGGGGCCGCAGTCTATTGCTATCCCAGTAAATCCACTCGTCATAGCGATGACTCCAGCGCTCAAAATGGACCAACATCTTGCCCTCCTCATAGTCGATTTTTTCAATTCGTGATGGATACCTCAAAAATAAAGAGAAAATTCTTACCTTTGTTTACACACAGTATTAAAAAGTATGAACTACCACTTACTGTTAAAACCTCAAACAAAACAACATGTGTCCATATTTTTAAACTATTGAACCAACAGTTTCCTTTCTTATTTTTGTCTTTTTTAAAAAAATGATTGGTCTCAATACCTAATGAAATAAACACTGTGATAAATTCCCAGTGGCCTTAAACATATTCCTACTTTTGACCCAATAATTCCAATTTTAGAACTATAATATACAAAACATTTATCATAACAAAGAAATGTAAAATCATCTAAAAGTATGGTTAGAAAAACTGAAGACTAGCTATAGCTATCCAAACAATGGTATAGCCACTGGTTGGAATATCACAGGGTTTAAATGGGATGTTTACAAAGAATTTTTCTATACATTCCAATATTTTCCAATAAGAATCAATGATGGTGGAGAAAGCTGTTAAATCTTAAATTTAAAAATATAAAAATGACATCCCATTGTTCTGCTTCACATGTGATGATTCTCCTACAATTAATTTCAAAGCAGAAATTAGTTAACTCAATACTTTTAAAAAGGAAAACTGCTTCATCATTCCTAAGGTACTCTATTAAATGTTCATAGATGACTCAATTTTTTTTTTTAAAAGACCATTAAATAAACTTAAGAACTCAAAAATAGCACATGGTAGATGATTCAGCCATAATAGTTTGTCTTATTTTTGCTAGTTTGTTATAAATCTGAAATTTTCTCTTCCCTCTGGAGAATTAGCTTTAAATATAAGGCATGAGAGAAATTCAGAAATTGACTACTCCCTGCTTACAGACCACTCATGCGAGTCAAAGCTTCTATACACTTTGTGGGCTGACTCATTCTCTGTAGAGCCTGTTCCCCCACTTGGTTTAATACTGGACTGCTTGGAGTTTCCGCAGACACTGCTCTGTCAAACATTCATGCTTTTGCCCATTGTTTTCTCTGCCTCACCCTAAGCAGCCCTTCCACTTCCTCTGTACACTCATCATTCCACACTTGGGTGAACGTGTAAGCACTTGCATGAAGACTTCCCCGACTCTCTCCCCGGTGCTCATAGCACCCATCTCATCACAAAAAGTCATACTTTTTAATACTGTGTGTAACTTTTAGGTTCCTAAAGCGCGTGCTGTGCAGCATTTGCTGCCCTTGCGACACTAACATGTGACACACAAAAAGGATCCTGTGGTCAAACAAGCTAAGAAAATATTGGATGTTAAAAAATTAAACTGCTTTCTAATTGAAAGACTTCTTGATCCCGTTAACAGATGGAGACAAAGCATTCACTATTACCCACGGAATAATTACTAACATGTCTTGGGTAGGGGGAGTGTTAGGGAACATGATGTAAGAAGCCGATCCGGCCTGTGAGCTTCGGGAATAACTGAGGCACATCCACCTTGTATCCCACAGCACCCAGGACAGTGACAGACACAGCCAGCCACTCAGGAAATGCAGGGCATGCGCAGGAAAAGACAGTGCATATTTCTTCAGAACTAAGAAGGCCGCTGACTCCATTACAACCTGAAGTTGGCTCGTACTCTGGGTCTTTTGGGGAGTGGGCTGGGTGAGGAAATACTTTGTTAGAGAAAGGAATAAGAATGGACACAGCGATGTGCCCATTTAGAAACGGTGCTCTACTGCTAATCGCTGGCAGTGCTGCTCTGATTTGCTTGTTTTTGCTGCTCCGGTTTTTGAAAATATAAAAACTGTCAATAGCATTAAGGGAAGCCAGGAATTTCATTTCTTTTTCAACATTCACTAACCACTTAACTACTATAAAGAGATTTTTCTATCAGTTATAAAAACTGATAAATTTCTCCCCAAACATAAAAGCCTCTATTTTCACATATTATCACATCTTTTAAATTTTAAGTAAAAAGTGAGGGGCTTGTTCTTAGGTTCCTTCACATTCTAAATGTACCCAACCCATATACTTGAAACATTTCTCAAAGTGAGATGAGTAGCAGAAACAGAGGCAGGCGTTATCTTTATTGTCACAATATGATTCAATTCAGTGAAATCAGAATCTGAGTTCAAATCATGTAAACCTGGACTGCGTTTTTAAGTAACTTATAGTTTTCCGAAAATACTTCAAGTTCTGTTGGCTGAGAGGATGCTAGATGCAGCCACCAGACTAAAACTTACATCCGGGGAACTTCTTCAGGATAATTAACACGTTATACTCTTTAGAAAGTAAACATCTAGAGTTATGTAAACTTTGGATGAAGGCCAAGAATTAAGTAACACAAATACCCAAGTTATTCTATTTTAATTTTTACAATGTCTACTAATCTAACTTTGAATCTTAACCAGGTGTCATAAATAAAACTATTAGCAAGAAGTTCCAAATTTCTGTTCGTTCATTCAACATACCCTCGGGGATCTATTACGATTAAGGCACTTGTGAGGCACTGCCGGTGGGAAAAAGAAACATCAAAACTCCTACCTTCCAGGAGCTTAGCTCAGTCAGGTGAGGAGACAGAGAGGAGAGTCAGAATCTGTACTGAGAATCGATGTGTGTCCGGCTCTATGTTCTTTCCACAGTGAGTGTCAACTGTTCTTTATATACCTTATCTCACTGGATCCTGGTACCCACCCCCGATATAGATAACACAGTCCCCATCTAACAGGTGAAGATGAAGAATGCCTAAGAATACCTGCAGTAGAGTATTCAAAACTAACTGGCACAAAAGCCTATAGAAGAAATGGGATAAGGCCTGTATCAAAGTGATTATATTATACATGGTCAACTGGTAAGTATATACAAAAATTGTATATAAGATGTTATTATTGCCATAACCAGTTTGGCTCAGTGGATAGAGCATCGGTCTGCGGACTGAAAGGTCCCAGGTTCGATTCCGGTCAAGGGCATGCACCGTGGTTGCGGCACATCCCCAGTAGGGGGTGTGCAGGAGGCAGCTGATCGATGTTTCTCTCTCATCGATGTTTCTAACTTTCTATCCCTCTCCCTTCCTCTCTGTAAAAAAATCAATAAAATATATATTTTTTTAAAAAGATGTTATTATTAATAGTTCAGAAGAAACTGGAAAGTTCACTAAAGGTCCTTGGGAGACAGTTTATATTGCTCTTGGTGGGGTACTTGTAGGATTTATACTTAATGAATATTGTGCAAACAAAGGTCAAGGGTATACAAAGAGCATACCCCAATTATTCACTCTGTTCATTTACTTAAAACCATGATGTGGCCCTATCTGGTTTGGCTCAGTGGATAGAGTGTCGACCTGCGGACTAAAGGGTCCCAGGTTCGATTCCAGTCAAGGGCACATGCCCAGGTTGCAGGCTCGATCCCCAGTAGGGGGCATGCAGGAGGCAGCTGATCAATGATTCTCTCTCATCACTGATGTTTCTATCTCTCTCTCCCTCTCCCTTCCTCTCTGAAATCAATAAAAATATATTTTAAAAAAACACGATGTGGCTCAAGTTTGACAATAGGCCAAAACAATGAGGATTCAGAGACAAGTCCAGACCTCAAGGATCTCATGATCAGAGATTGAATGGGCACTTCATAAAGCCAGTTCCCTGTGGCTAGACTATATGGTAAGCAGTAAGATAATTATAGAGAATTGTGGGACGCAGATTGGACTGGTTAACTAGGTTCAAGCTAAAGGGATCTGAAATAGCAAATTAATAAAATGATCCTTTATTCTACAAACAGGGAATTTCATAAAGTTTGTACTTCATTTGGTTATCAATTACACCCTAGGAAAAAAAGTCTTAACATCAAGATCATTGCTACATGTTAAAAAATGCAAAAAATGGTCATTTAACATATTATTTTACACAGTGAAATGACTTCCCTGTTCTAGCATATGGCCATAGTAATAATGCTTTGATACACAAAGTGAACGAAAAATACTGTTGAACAAATGTATGCACAAATGCCACTCATCTTGAATTACAGCATTATTTTGATGCACCCTTTATGTTTTACAATAACTTAAGTGTGAATGGAACATAAGATTTTTCGTACTGAATTTGGACGAGGTGGTGATAATGTTTCTACTTTGTCATTTTTTAAAGGCTGGATCATGGAAAGCTGCTCAGGATAGCGATGAGGCAGAGTCCCAGACATTTGTGAAAGTTCTGAGAAGTGAACGACAGGTTTCAGAGTTAACTATTTGTACGCCATAAGCATCTGTAGACACAAGCGGCAGACCTTTTTTCATTAAATTCAAAATATGGTGGCAGTTAACTGGTTAAGACAATTAGCAATAGGAAGAAAACACCATGGTTGGCATCTCTCAAGAGTTCAGAAGAAAGAGATGGAGAGAAGGCAACCTCACCAGAAGTATGAGTCCTCAAAGCCAAAATTCTACATGGAGCTCTCTTAACCCTTATCATGTTTCTGCAAAATACCACAAAATTCCACTATCTACTCTATTTTAATCCCACTTTGAAATCCATGTATTGCTTAAATAATATTTACTTGTGCAGAAAATGAGGAACTGTCTCCACTGCTCTGGGTCCACCCCACTCTCATGTCATTTGCACTTGAATCTTAGAGAACAGCTGACTCTCAGCCAACTTTACAAGAAAAATGACGCACCCTAAAATTGGTCTTTCTCGTTTATTAGACTTAATGGAAAGAGACAGCACTCAGAAATACCTAGAAGACTTTATAAAGGTTCTTGCTGAATTTAATAAAAGTTTCACACATACAATTGTACTACTGTAATCTCTTAATTGACTTCTTGGATCACTAGGTCAGTCTTCTAAAGAGCAAGAAACCAACATGGAAATGAGCATCACAGATGAATTCCTATACTGCCTCACACAGTGAACTGTTTTACACGGCAGGTCCTGACTCACCCAATAGACAAAATGTTGTGTGTGTGGTACAGACGTGTATGATGGATGATTCTTTTGAGGTGGGGATTCCAAATTTGAAATCAGATTTTCGAAGGGGTTTATGATCAAAAAGGAAAATAGTTCTGGAAGGCAAAATCATCTATTAACACTCTAACTACGATGTGCCATTATCCTTGGAAGGAAAAAATAAATGATGGGCATGCAACTACGCCAGAACCATAGTCTAACAGATTTTTTTAAATCCCTTTATAGTCAATGTAGTTACAGTGAAACAAACTTTATCTGAATTTAGGGAACTCATTCTGATTTGTCATCTAGTTTGTTACATCCAAATTTTTACCTCTATTGGTAGAGAAAGTCAACCATAATGAAATGACACAGAAAATCCTTGATATACTTATGACCTTCCTGCAGTTAAGCAAAAGAAAAGAGTTGTTAACTACTCACTGATAGGTTACAACCCACTGAGCAAGGCCAGACAATATTGAATATCCATCAGAATTCACTTGGAGATTTAGCTAATCATGTAAATAAATGCCATATTAATTTTAAAAAAGGCAAAGTATTTTTCAAAATTACCCCCAATAAATTATTCAAATTATGTTTTTAATATGTCATTTTGTTTATTTTAAGATAGTAAAATTTCTAATTTGTATAACTTTAAAAATTGACACTTTCTTTTTCATTCCATTTACTCAGAAAACACTGTCTCTAATTCACTATGTACCAGACACTAAAAAGTAGGAATAAAGCTACAAATACTGGTATTTGTATATTAGCTACATATACTAGTATTTATATATTTATTTATTTAAACCAATAAATAAGACATTATTCTAATCAACCAAATTCAGGAGGGAAGGAAGAGAAAAAGAGAGTCAAACAAGTTAATGCAGACACAATATAATGTAATGCCTAGCACAATAAAGATCTATTACAGTAGCACAGAGAGTACAGAAATTAGACTTTCTCCTAGAGCAGTGATGGCGAACCTATGACACGCGTGTCAGAGGTGACACGTGAACTCATTTTTTTGGTTGATTTTTCTTTGTTAAATGGCATTTAAATATATAAAATAAATATCAAAAATATAAGTCTTTGTTTTACTATGGTTGCAAATATCAAAAAATTTCTATATGTGACACGGCACCAGAGTTAAGTTAGGGTTTTTCAAAATGCTGACATGCCGAGCTCAAAAGGTTCGCCATCACTGTCCTAGAGAAAGTAGTTCTTCGATTTTCAAAGAATGAAGTAACTTGAAATCTGACAAACGTAATCTAAATGTTAGCAGAATCTTAAAGGAGTTAGGATTAACATTTCAAAACAGTTTTGTGTAGAGGAACTTCGTAATAAAAAAACTAACATGGTGTCATACAAAAGACTAAAACATATTAGAAAAACTAGAAACAGAGAGATAAGAACTTCCTTACATCTGACTGTTATGAGGATTATTTGCCAAATAATAAAAATTAATGTAGAATATAATCCAAAACAAACATAATATCCTTATAACTTAGTAACCTTCTAAAAATGTTAGCTTCCTAGGAGCACTTTAAATTTACATTGTACTCTGTAATTTTCAAAAGTGTTTTCTCACTCATTAATTATAAATAAAATAACATTGTCACCTAATATTGTTATAATATTTTTGAATGAACTGCCTTTAGATAGCGCACGTTGTTTACACCTTAAAACAACTCACTGAAAACAAAAATGTTTTGATTAATTCAAACTCTGTATTCCAAAATGAAGTAGAAATACAAATGAATCTAGACTTTCAAGAGCATTCAGATGATAACATATCAAAATCATATCTTCTCCAACACTGACTAGCAAGTCTCATCACCTTATCCCTCAGTTCCTCTTCTCAGAGCCAATCATCCCCTAGGACACCCATCCAGGACAACCTTGCCAGAGGCCCGCTTCCTGCCTGTCACAGCCTCTGCAGCAGATAACGGGTAAGAGCAGAGCTGGCTGTGTCTTTTCCTTTAGAAGCTGTGGCAGCCACCTTTCAAATTAAGGTTTCATTTCAGATCACTGGATTTAAACTCCTATTCCCCTCTACCTCAGCACCTGAACCTCCTGCCTTGTCTGCATTCATTCATACCACCAGTTCTAACCAATCAAAAGACCTACACGAGAGCCTTTATACTCATTACCATCTCCCACTATAAAAAATTCCTTTCCTACTCTACCAAAAAATGCCACCAGTATTTTACTCAGCATTTATGTACGTCATATAATTTGTTCAGATTAACGTGACCAAACTCCTCATTATTTAGTTTTGTCATAAAACTCGAAACTCCAGCAGGGTGCAGTCCAACCAGTGTTATTTAATATTTAGCACTTAAAATATTATTTTACTGCTATAGCACCAGATGTTATATGCTTACTGATTAAAGCCTTAAGAATTTACACTGACTCCTCTCCCACTAGATTCTACTTTCTTAGAATAACTAATGCTCATGCTATTACCATTATTAAAGCTAACATGTATTAAGTGCCTACCGCGTGGCAGAAACCATGACGAGCTCTCAATATGCACTACCTTGCTTAATCCTCAAAGGACCCTGAGTTGGGTAATGCCATTTCCCAGTTATGAAAAGGAGGTCACAGAGGACCTGAAAGGTTAAGAAAATAGCTCCTGAACTGAGGTCTGTCTGTCTGTCTGTCTGTCCTGAAAGACTGCTTTCCATTGGATATGTAATCTGCATCTCGCAACTGAGACTCTTCAGCTCCTGTCACACATACTGCAATGTTTCAATAGGGGCTTTTACCAACAGCTACTGAAAACAAGTAACAACATCAAACTACATTACGTTTATTTTTTCTTGAAAATGTAATCTTCCGCTTTTGATACAAATAAAATTCCTAAAATTGGTTTTGTTAGCCTAACGAGTATAAAAAACAAATGTTATTATATTGTACAAAATAAATATGCAAAAGTAGCTTAACTTTTATGATGTTTGAAAATTGTCATAATATAAACTTAAAAATTAAGATAGGAAATCTAGGATGATGTTACAAAACTAAGAAAAAAACTTAGTGACTTTAAAAATGTTAAGTTTGGCAACCTAGCATGGCAAATTATGCTCAGTTTTCAAGCAATAAGTCACAATTCATTTGCCATAATTTTCTCCAATGGTGATCAGATTTCACATCCCCAGAACTTTGGGGTTCATTCTTTACCAACCCACCAATTTGCAATAAACTTTGCTGGGCAACTTTTGTGAATGACAGGGGCCAGGGCTTTATATGTGTGATTTCATGTAAGTACCTTATACTTGAGTACCTTACCATATCAATTTTTAATTTAATTTTTTTAAAAAACTGTATGTGCTGACTAATGACCTGTGAGAGGTAGCGGTCAATAGTTCTTCAAATATAAAGTCATATAAAAATACTAAAAAGCTGGGACTCATGAAGAATAGCAAAACTAAGCTGCCTTTACAATATCATGTTAATGTTTTAAATTATACTGCTGACATTTAAAATGTAAAACTAGTATTTTTCTCCCACAGTTAAAATAAATCATTTAACAACAAAATTAAATACCCTTAAGCATCTACAGATAACAGTCTGTCTACTCGGTAAAACTAGACTTGCAAACCTTTTTAGTAAAGCTACCATGATGGATAAGTTATTTCCCAACTAATGGCTTTAATCAACTCCCCACCACAGAATAAAGCATTACATACTGCAATGTGACAAGTGTAAAACCTCCAAATACATAATAATATTCAGGAGAAATGATGTAATAGGGAGTTGGATACCTGTTGATATGTGATGGTTGAGCTTCAACCAAATGTCAGATAAGCAAATAAGACTGTCTTATATCTTGACCCAATCTGTGCCATTACATGAACACGCATACACACACACACAGAGCACAGCACAATAAGCCTGAGGTTTTCTAGACTTTACACCGTTACACAGTTATGAGGAAATCGTCGGCTTGAAGATTGGATTCTAAGGTAAGCTTGGGAGGAAGACTCTAGGACAGCCAGACCTGAAAGTAACCTGCCTTGCGGAAGTGCTATAATTCCAGGGAATGAGAGTGACATGGGCATCCTGGATCCTCGGGGCCCTTCTACACACCAGACACATGCACATCACTAGCGCAAGTCAGGAACTAAGATGGCCTGTGAACACTGAGCCCATCTGCTCCTGGAGCCGAGGCTCAAAGCTCCAGGGCATCTATATGAGAAGCAAAGGGGCGTGGTAAGAGATCACTAGACTTGAAGCAAAAGAACCTGCAAGACTTGGATCTGTTGGCCATATCACCTGGAATAAAACAGTAACATCTCAGAACCTCAAACCTGTCAAGGGCCTAAACCACAACCATCCAGCCAGGTGGGACTGCAGATTGCAGAAAGAGGAGCAAGAACACTGAAGCAAAGTATATGCAGGTCAATATATCCGATTCTATTGAAAAACAGCAAAAACAGATTTCTGGATCGTATCATTTTGCAATGTACTTACATTTTATTTCCTCTAACATAAAGAATTAAAAGCAGACTATAAATCCTGATATTTCCATTGCTATTCAGATCAAAAACTTGATCTTCAGGTTCATAATTCTGTATAGTTTAGAACAGTGGTTCTCATATGTGCTCCCCAGACCAGCAACATCAGCATAACCTGGAAACTTGTCCGAAATGCAAATAATTGGGCTCCCTCAGACCTACTCAATCAGAAGCTGTGGGTGTCAAGCCCTGGGGCCCTGCAATCTTTGCGTAACAAGCCCTCCAGGTGATTCTGATGGAGACTAAAGTCTAAGAATCACTGCTAGACTTCACCAGAATCACTTCAAAACTTTAGTGTCAATGAACCTTATAAGAGAAGCAATTTGTTAATAAATTGGTACCACATAGAAAGTTAGTGAGCTGAAGTGTCCTATTGGACAAATATTCTTTTTTAAACCAATAGTTATGACTCCAAGTAATTTCAAAATTAAACAATTAATGGAAAAACATTTGAAAGAGTGACAGAGCTGGTTGGATAAAGGGTAAGCACCTGCCCAATACCACTAGACTCCAAATAGTTCAAACCTCTAAATCTGTTCCAAAATATATTCACCTTTCTCCACTTTTTGCAACTCATTTTCTCTTCTAGTGACCAGCAATTTTGAACAAACTATATATGACTCCTACCCCTTGTCTAGCTCACTTCTGCCTCAAGTCTGTTACATACCTATGTAAGATATAGAAACCTGCCATCACTTCATCACTGAACAGGTGGAAAGCAGACTTTAAAACTGTAAGTTTCTAACTCAAGGGAACCAGAAGGTCATCTACTAAGTCATGCCCTCATTTTAAGGACATTAAAGCAGAAAGTACTCTCCAAAGTCACACAGTTCATGGCAGAACAGCATTTAGAAGCCACATTTCTGACTTCCAGTTAAATTAACTTATATTTCTAATCTTGCTGTTAACCTTTTTTGTAGGGAGAAGAAAGGAGAACTTTATCTTTAAAAGTTTATGGGGCTTTCTTTTGTGGAAATTTTAAAATTGAAGAACACGAGTGCTTGTGCACTGGTATAGACCTGCTTGATGACTAAAACTGAAAGTTCCCTTAGATCTTAAGTTTCAAAATGTGTGACTTTATAAATGTAAACCACCTCAGAATTTAAGAAGAAATCTTGTTCATTTCAATTTGAAGTTCTCTGCAGCAAGGGTCCTTAATCTGGAATCCATCGATAAGTTTTCTAGGAGCACCATAATATACAATTATTTTCGCATCTAAATGTGACTCTACAGTTTTGAGTCTATAGCTGAAATTAGGTTCTCTAAGGTAGCTAGTGGCTCAAAATAAGAATCAATACTTTTCAAGTGCACAGACATTTAGGAAAACCCAATTTACAAAAAGATAAAATTTTATTCATATTAGCAAAAGGATCTCTATTTAAAAAGTATTCACCTAAGGTTTCTACAAGTTTCAAACTTACCTCATATAATTAAAACATGACTTCAGGTTTTAAACTTGGTTCACATGCTACTTTCAAGAGCCTTCTTATCCAAATATAGACTGTACAACTTGTCTCTACAATGTTTCCTTTTGAATAGCTAAATCCAATTAGAAAAAAGCAACCCTTTCAATTCAGAAAACAGTACTCTTATTTAAATTAGAAGGTATTTGAACTTGGTACAATCTAAATTTCCTCAACTTTCCCACTCTATTAAAATTCTGTTCATGAACATTTTAAAAACTCACATTTGCAACTGTTCCATACAGTTCAAAAAAACTCCAAATGTATGGAAACAGTATTTGCCAATTCAAATTTATACTGTTCTATCAAACTCTGATACTTGGAGACATCTTCACATTTTTTAATCTTTCATTTTCCTTTTCTTTAGATCTAGAACAGAACTAAATAAAAATGTACCCAAAAAAGTCAGAAGAGCATAACTCATCTGAATGTTTTAAATTGACTCCATGTCTCATTTCTTTCGGGAGTAAAGCCAGAGCATACTACTTGACTTGTTCCATAATTAAGTCACTTGCCATAGAGTAACTATTTTCATTTCAATCAAAAGACAAAGTTAAATCAGTAGTCAAACCAATACAATTTAAACAATCTTCAGAATGATTACGTACTTTAATATTTGCAAGGGTGTTTTGTAAACCATAAAACTCTGCAGAAACTAAGATCTTATCATCACCTCAAAAACATGGAGTATAAGCCCTAGCTGGTTTGGCTCAGTGTATGAGAGCATTGGACTGCAGACTGGAAGGTCCCGGGTTCGATCCCCAGGAGGGGGCGTGCAGAAGGCAGCTGGTCAATGATCCTCTCTCATCATTGATGTTTCTATTTCTCGCACCCTCTCCCTTCCTCTCTGAAATCAGTAAAAATATATTTAAAACAAAAAACACATGGAGCATAGTTTGTTGCAATGAAATACTTTCCCCTTTACATTTCAGGCCATTCTCATGTAAAAACAAAGCTACACTGAAAAACATCCCCAAAGAATTATTTTTCAACTCTCCCTCTGCCCGTGCTTTATAATTATGTATTATTTTGTAGAATTTGAAGCAAATTTAAACACATTATTTTATCTGATCCCTAAAATAATCCTGAGTAAATGCCAGTAATACTGCTTCATTTTACTGATAGGTCAACCAAGTTCAAGGGCTTACCCATATTTACAGGATCAGAAATATGACAGTTTGAATTTGAACCTGCCTCTTTTGTCCTTAGAATCCACTTAAAATGTCTCCAATATAACTCCAACTCTGAACTTTCCTTTCCCCAAATATAATTCTGTAACAACAACCTGTGTCCATGTTCATTCTTGTGATGCTGTATTAATGAGATTATAAAACTGTCAAAGTTTGGATATTCAGAGGTAGTGATGGAGGTTAAGGTAGAAAATGCTGATGGCATTAGCTGTGAACATTAGCATATTATAAGTCTGTTAAAGTCTTTTAAAGGATTATTAAGAAAGAAATGAAATGTTTTAAGTAAAACTACAAAATTTTTAAAAATTAAAGCAACCCACACTAGTAAGTAGGAGTTAGGGTTAGTCAGTACGGAAGAAATCCAAGTGTGGAAAACCACACGCTGGCCCTGAAGAAGACTGGCTTCTCACAGTGCCTCCTCAGGACCTGCTTTCATTAGCATCAGTAACGAATCAGACCACCAATGAGTTCTCTGAGGTGGCTCTAAGGTTACTTTGAAAACAAGTAATAAATCATTACTTAAACATGTAGAGTGTATTTTTCAAGGCTGAAGTATCTTTATGAACTTTAAAGAATGTGGAATATGGTTTACTCAAGCAGTAATTATGCACTTTTCCTAAGAAAAATACATTGAGTCTTTCTATTAAACCAAAATGGGAACTTAACCTCCAGTTTATTTGTCCATTAAATTTAGAGGGTATCCTTTTATTTATAGGGCACACAGTAAAATTGTTTTCCTTTTCTATACAGGAAAAAACTTTTACACATAGGACAAATTCACATTTTGGGTGCTCAACTATCACAACTTTCCCTCTGCATTTCTCTTTAAAAGGTAATGTGTCAACATGTGATGTTACTTCGTTAACAATAGATATTCAGTAATACTTATCATAAATGTCTCAAGTGCAAAGACAGTAGTATTTTCATTCCTGCTCCTCCCTCCCTGTCCAATGACTATAAGAGACTTTCCGATTGAATGAATGACAGTGGAAGACTAAGCATTCAATATGGATGCAACAGGAGAGAATATGAAAGAAAGTAGGTAAGAAGGGGTGGGAGAGAGAAGGGAATTATTTTAGTATATTTTCAGGGATTAACTATTTTGCCTTCACAAGAATATCAAAGTTTTTCAACACTCAACCCTTCCACTCTTTTACCTGATATTAAAGCAAAAATTTGTAAAATTTACATGAAATACAGAATGGGACAATATGAATAAAATTTATCTCATTTGGAACTAAAATCAGTTGGGTCTCACTGAACTTCTTTTGTGCCTCATAGAAAACTCAGTAAATCTTAGCAATTAATTACTGTCCTATGATAAAGCACTGTAATACTATATCATAGGGTCACCCAAGCCTAACAAGTTCTTGAGACTACTGATATTAATAAACAAAGTCACAATAGGAAAATTATTTTTTCAATTACCTAGAATATGCATATACAATACTCTTAATTATTTTTAAATTAAGGCATCAACTGTAGCAGTATGCTAAAATGTTCATATAAATAAGCTCATAAAAATCAAGCTGATGACAAGTTTTAATAATTATCACATGTAATTATTTTGGCTAAAGTTTACTTACTTTAAAGAGGCCATTATTATTTGGGTCATTAAAATTAAATCTAAACTTAATTAATGAGTACATATGCATGTTACCACCCTACGTAAGCACTTAGAAATTTCATGGTGAGATGCATAAGACAATGAAAATAATTAAGCTACAATTTTCATTTGTTCTCTGAAATTCCAAATACTCTAAAAGTACACCCAGGCTTGACTTTTAAAGTGATTCTTTTTTATAACCTTTTTACTTTAACTATTGAATTATCAATTTAACAACTGTTAAATAAAAAAAAAATTTCACCACTTAAAGTGAATTTCTTACTAATATCAAAGTTAATTATGCTAATATCCCTGAAAGTCACTGAGAAAACTAATAAACTGTGTGTTTCTCCAAAACTGTTAGTTCAATTACAAATTGGTCAGTTTGGAAGCCTAAGAAAATATATTACTATGAATTAACTAGTAATTTAAAAAGTCAGTAACTTAAAAAAAGAATTTAACACCAAAGAAGTAAGAAGTAACATTTCTCATACTCTTGTATCACAGATTCAGAAGTGTGCCTTCCTAGTAAAAAGCTTTTGCTCGCGACAGCCCATGGCTAACTAAGCTGGCATGCTTGGCTGCGGGTCTAACGCAGTGGTTCTCAATCAGGAGCGTGTGTGGAGATGATTTTTATGACCAGGTGGGATGCTACTGCCTGCTTCCCAGGTGCTGCCCAAGCCCCTACTGAGAACTACTGTGTACACCCGCCACCTCATGAGAGTAACAATTGTGTCCCCTACAAAGGAGTAACCACTGAGGTGTAGCTGGAAGGCATGGGGCCATATAGCTGTGCCTTCTCACCTCAAACTGCAGTTTCAAACGGTACCAAAGCAGAGGCCACGGCAGCGTTCATTAGGCTGGGGGTCAGGGACATGTGGAGAGTTCTAACACCAGATGCTAAGAGACGAAAGTCTCAGGCTGGTCTAGAGTGAAATATCACAACACAAAATTTTCTCCACCTGCCATTGCCAACGCAGGAAGCTGACTGAATACAAATCAATCAAAAGCACATCTACGATGCCCACTGTGTTCTGAAGGGAGTTGTAGTCAGAGAAAATGTCAACAAGTCTGGTAGACAGTCCTGGAGCTGCTAAACGGCTAGATCCTCATCAGAACCACAGGCTTCCAGAGGGGCAGAGGCAGCACCACCCCAGGAGAGGAACCCCTCCAAGGCCCCTCCCAGGGTAGGGGCTGAGAATGGCACAGAGAGACACCGTGCCAGAGAGCAGTAGAGGCCAGCTAAGTGGAATAAGGAGAGAGGACCCTCGTTACTCCTGCTGCGGTCCCTTCTCTCCTTTCCAGGTGGCGGCTTTATCTCATGTAACTGATTTTCCCCACGCCATTATGAGGGGTATGGTGAGGTGTCTGAATTCACCACTTCTCACAGATGGCCAGAGGAAGGGGGAAGAAAGGTGGTTTGGCTTTTAGGTGGGCCAGTGAACAATGACTATGCTAACCATCAACAAATACTGGCATTGGAAAGTGTTATCCCAAACCTGGGAAGCTGGTTATCTGGATTAATCCCCTCCTCCCACCACAATACAGCTCCAGTTAACTACACAGGGGTACTGACACTCTCTTTATATCTCATGTCCTCCATACTCATCTGCAGTTCCCAAACACCTAAAACGCTCTGATAAAATGATCTGACTGGCAACAGTGTTTAGATGCTAAACCTGCAAAGTCTGAAGAGCAGGCAAACTAAAAACCAGTGTGTACACATATTCAAAATGTGACTACGTTAGTGTTCCTGCCACGGTCAGAACAGCGATGAACCCACATATGCAAGACTACAGACACGTGCTTCAGGTCAAGAGCTCCGATTTTCCATACCATTTCTGTAAGTAGTCCAGTGCCTCCAACCGAGCCCCAATCTCAAAAGTGATTCCAGGACGATTTGGGGGCTTTTTACTCATCTTGAGATACTATTCTTCAGTATTCGCTTTTCACTACCTCAAGAAAGGAAAAAAAGTTAGAGTCTGATGCATAAAATGCATAAGGAATTAAACAAAAATTTACAAACATTACAGTAACTGCAAATTTTTAAGAAATTTGAATGATGATTATCAATATCTCTAGGTAGAGTACTGTGCAACTTACAGGCAATCTTAAAAATGGATTAAGAAAAAAGACATTACACCTAAAAACCTATTTGTTCATGTTGACCAATGTCACCTCAATCAATTTAATACATACTAAAAATAAAAATTTTTAAAAAGGACATTAACAAGATAACTACTTAAAAAGAATAGATGGGCATTAAAACTAACTAATGGCTACCATGCTTTAAATTGTAGCTTGGAAAATATCCAGGAAAACTCTACAGAGTAATGACTGAAAATGTTTTCCTGGCTTTGAAAAATCAAGACAGTTGAGTGTCCTGGAATATGACTAATGAGATTCTTGAGCACAAGTTAACCACATTTTCCAGCAAGTGTTTACTGAGTGCCTGGTAACACGAAAGGCTTTTGATAAGACCCTGGGGGACACACAAAGATGGAAGAAGCCGTGAACACGCTCCTCCGCCGTGAAGACTGGCCATTCCCCCTGTGATTAGGGCATCTCATTCCCTATGACCCACCACCTTGGTAGCCAATGATTCAATAATTTTAACTTAACATATAAAGTTGCAAAGGAAATTTTTTCCTTATTCTTCGCTGAATTCAATAAGCCATAATGATAGGGAATTGTTTCTAACTCTGAGAATTCATTTCTACAATATTTCAATATAGGCAGGGCCTCTGTCGACTTCAATATTGACAATAAGTGGTTGTAATGTTCAAACAAACACCACAAAGGAGTATCTATCTCTCTCTCCTCTCTAGATCACTGGCAGGTGGACTCTTCTCCTCCGGCCCCGATGGCCACTCGGCACTGAGGCAGCCTCTTTTCCGCTAAGGACCTGGTGCCTGAGGAAGGTCAGCGCATTTTAAGGCAGCCTTACCAAAAGAGAACAGGTAATCAGGAATGCAAAGGGATCCCTAAAGCCTTTCTGGATATTCAGAATGACTAATATGACAGTGCTCCCTCCCAGTTTAAAAAGGAAAACACACAAATATGTAATCAATTTAATAGTTTGGTCACAATTCAAAAGGGACAATCCTTAACAATGAACACAGACTCACAGAGACAGAGAACAGACTGACAGCTGTCAAAGGGAAAGGGAGTTGGTGGGCTGGGTGAAAATGGTGAAGGGAGTAAGCAAAAAAAAAAAAAAAAAAAAAAAAAAACACAACAAACTTAAAAACAGACAACAGTATTGTGATTACCAGAGGGAAAGGGGGGGTGAGGGGAGGTAGAAGAGGGTTTAGGGGGGACAAATGGTGGTAGAAGACTGGACTTGGGGTGGTGATGTATAATAGAATTGTACACCTGAAACCTATACAATTTTATTAACCAAATGTCACCCCAATAAATTCAATAAAAATTAAATTTAAAAAAATGAATAAAACCAACTGTCCTTTACTTTTTGAAAAAAATCTGATATATAAGGGGGAAAACCAACACCAATACTTGCCATTTAAATAGATAAAATCAAACTTAAATACTCATGGCTGGGGGGGGGGGGGGGAAATATCCTCCTGTGCCACGGCAAGCAAAGATTAGTGCATTCATGTTCACAGGAAACGCGGCCAGGAGTTTAATTGGTGTAAAAGGAACAAAAATAAGAGTATCTTAATAGAGGTCTCGTCAGTTTGCAACCTATAAGGCAGCTCCCCAAATGCCGGTGCAAAAATCGAATCAACCTTTCCTGCTGTTGGGCACAGGCAGAGCTTGCTTGGGGGCTCATTAACATCCTCTAGGCTCCAACTCAAAACCCCTGAGAAGTAACCGAGTCGAGACGTGTAATTCCCCGGGATACTTCCGCGTGAGTGACCGGAAAGGCCAGATGGCCTTCTCCTCGGGTGGACGGGGGAGGATGAGGAGGGGATTTGAATGAAGGAAAAAGTCGGACAAAGTCAAACGGGTCTATGGGGCGGGAGGACTTGGAGCAAAGAGAGAAAGCGGGGCGGGGAGGAGGGGAAAGAGGAAGAAAAGAGTGGCAAAAAGTGAGGACGGTTTAGCTGCGGGAGATGACCACTGGGCGGGGAGGGAAAATGAGCAAGAAGATGCAACACCTGCAAAGTGCGGCGAGGGTCAGAGAATGGCCGCGGGTCCACGAAAAAAAAAAGAAAGAAAGAAAGGTGGGGAGCGATGCGGGGCGGGAGGAGGGTGGCAGGAGACGGACAGGAAAGGCTCCGA